>NW_004524624.1:7416555-7458618 GCF_000260255.1 Octodon degus | reverse complement strand
GCGGCGGCGGCGGCGGCGGCGGCTACTCTGGCGGCGGCTCCAGCTGTGGAGGTGGCGGTGGCTCCGGAGGAGGCAGCAAGTACTCCGGTGGAGGCGGCGGCTCCAGCTGCGGCGGATACTCTGGAGGCGGCTCCAGCTGCGGCGGCGGCTCCTCCGGGGGCGGCTACAGCTGCGGCGGCGGCTCCTCCGGCGGCGGCTACAGCTGCGGCGGCGGCTCCTCCGGCGGCGGCGGCGGGTCTTCTGGTCAGACTTACCAGTGCCAGAGCTACGGCGGAGGTTCCTCCGGAGGCGGCTCGGGTTGCGGCGGCGGCGGCGGCGGCGGCTCTTCCGGGGGCGGGTCTTCTGGTCAGGCTTACCAGTGCCAGAGCTACGGCGGCTCCTCCGGGGGCGGTTCCGGTTGCGGCGGCGGCCACTCTGGAGGTGGCGGCTCCGGCTGTGGCGGGGGCTCCTCTGGAGGCGGCGGCGGCGGCGGCCAGCATTACCAGTGCCAGAGCTACGGCGGCGGCGGCTCCTCCGGGGGCGGTTCCGGTTGCGGCGGCGGCTCCTCCGGGGGCGGTTCCGGTTGCGGCGGCGGCTACTCAGGGGGCGGCGGCTCTAGCTGTGGCGGAGGCTCCTCTGGGGGCGGCGGCTCCTCTGGTCAGCATTACCAGTGCCAGAGCTACGGCGGTTCTTCCGGGGGCGGTTCCGGTTGCGGCGGCGGCTACTCTGGAGGCGGCGGCTCGAGCTGTGGCGGCGGCGGCGGCGGCGGCTCCAGCTGTGGCGGCGGCGGCGGCGGCGGCGGCTCTAGCTGTGGCGGAGGCTCCTCTGGAGGCGGCGGCGGCGGCCAGCATTACCAGTGCCAGAGCTCCGGCGGCGGCGGGGGCGGCTCCTCCGGCGGCGGTTCCGGTTGCGGCGGGTACTCCGGAGGCGGCTCCAGCTGCGGCGGGGGATCCTCCGGGGGCGGCGGCTGCGGCGGCGGCTCCTCTGGGGGCGGAGGCGGCTCCAGCTGCGGAGGTGGCTCCTCTGGCGGCGGCGGCTCCTCCGGCGGTGGCAAGGGCGTCCCGGTCTGCCACCAGACCCAGCAGAAGCAGGCTCCTAGCTGGCCATGCAAATAAGGACCCCTGGATGCCGCGGAGACACAGAAGTTGGAGATGTTCTCCGTGGGCGCCCATGGGCTTACTGTTCTCATGATACTGCTCAAAGTTTCCAAATTTTTTCATGTCTCTACCTACCTAGAAGAAGCCATCGAATTTTCAGACTGTATCTCATTCAGCAGTTTTTCCTTCTTGGTTTCTGTTTGACTACCTCCCAATTCCTGTGCCTTTTCAATAAAGTTTGCAGTTCATGACAATCGGTGCCTCTCCAGCAGTCTTTGTAGCTTCAAATTAAATCTATTCCATTCTGTTTTTTCTTTCCGTTCATTCATTCATGCTGTCCTTAACATTGGCTAGCTATGGAGGACCACCTGAGCAGTTGTCCTTAAAAGAGGAACAGTAGTTTCCATTTTGGCTAAGCCTGGTCCTATTTGCATGTATTGTTATGTACAGAGCTGGCTAGGACTTTTCTTTATCCCTTTAATTGGTTTTCTGTAGCTAGCAAAAGATGACTAAAGATGTAAACATTCTGGTTCAAGGCTTAAAACCATGAAATCATCCCCAATCCAAGATCCTGTTAAAGTACCTTTCTAAAGAGCCTATAAGGAGTTGGGTAGGCCCTGGCGGGGTAAAGGATGGGCGTGTGCTCACTGAGCTCAGGGCTTTTAAAAGATAGTTTATCCTGGAAAGTTGCTCTCTGCTCTCTCTCTGTCTCTCTGTCTCTGTCTCTGTCTCTCTCTGTGTCTCTCTCTCTCTCTCTCTCTCTCTCTCTCTCTCTCTCTCTCTCTGTCTCCCTCATAGTTCAACACATTATGCAGGGTCTAAAAATAAAGTGACTATCCATTAAGAACACTAGCCCTTGCTACCCAAGCTCACAAGAGAAAGAGAAAAATATATCAGACAGTCATGAATCTCCCAAGGGTGGGAGGCACCTTACTAGGTACTTGCAAGGACAGAAGGAAGTAGAGGAGCTAGTCCCTGCCCTCTTGGGGGAATGTCATCCAATTTAGGAAGAAGCAGCATAAATGTGTGAGATTCATCCCTACCAGAAAGTCCATGAGAAAAGAGGCTTTCTAATCAACAAGGAAGAATAGCTCTTGGTAGAGATGTAGACAGCCTTACTTAATATTGTAAGGCCTGTAGACAGGCCCTGATTTATATTGTAGTTTTATCACCTTAAGGTAAATGCTAATTTATTGATTTTTCTCAAAGCAAAACTACTACATCAATTAGCCAAGGTGCCTTCTACCAAGTAACAGCTACGAACAAAAATCTCCTTTACTCTACCATTTAGCCAATCTCCCTAGTGAACATAGATGCAAAAATGCACAAAAAGTGCTAGCAAATACAATGCAGAGAATTGTCAAGATTATACACCACAACCAAACAGGATTCATTCCAGTAATACAAGGATGGTTCAATATATCCAAGTCAGTAAATGTAATATGTAACATCAGTAGAATAAAGACAAAAATCACATGATCATCTCAATAGATTCAGAAAAAGCTCTTGACAAAGTCCAACACTCATCCATGATTAAAACCCTACAGAAAATTGCAATAAATGGTCTTTACCTCAATCTGATAAAAAGCCATATATAACAAACCAATAGCCAAGATCATACTAAATGGACAAAAATTGAAAGCTTTCATTTTAAAAGCAGGAAAAAGAGGAGGTTGTCCACTGACACCACTCCTATTCAATATAGGTCTGAAAACATTACCCCGATCAATTAGACAAGAAAGACATATTTTTAAAAAATGACTGCAAAAGAAGAGTAAAATCATTATTTACAGATGACATGATACAATACATAGAAGACCCCAAAATTCTACTATTAAATCTACAAATCTAACAGAAGAGAAACTTCTCTTCTGTTAGATTTGTAGATTTAATAACCAAATTTATTTTTTTAAATATATCCATGAGTCATTTATCTGCCACCCGCCTGAACAATATTTTTTCAAATGAAACTGTATTTTCCCATCTCAGGTTTCATTAGCAAAATGACAAATAAAAACATGACTACTGCAAACATATTTAAACATTTGTTTCCTTCCTAGCCTAACACGAAGAAAATAATGATTATAGAAACAAAGATGATTGCCTATTGTCTCTTCTTGCAGTAATCATTCCTATACTATCCCATTATTTAATTTCTGTTGGACAAGGAGTACCAACAACCAAGGCCACTACTTACCGGTGTTTTTGAAAATTTAATAACCAAATTTAGTAGCATGGCAGAATACTAAGTCAACACTCAAAAATCAATAGCATTTCTACACACAACACACACAGGAATATTATGGAAATGCCTTTCACAATAGCATCCAAAAAAAGAAATATATAAAGAGCAATATGCAAAATGAAGTAAAATATCTGTACATTGAAAATTACACTATTTTGAAAAGAGATTAAAGAAGATATCTGAAAATGGAAACATATTCCTTGCTCATGGATAAGGATCAATATTGTGAAAATGGTTATGGCTCCAAATTTTTATAGGGATTCAATGCAATCTTGATTAAAATGTCATTAGTATACCTCACATGTCTACAGAAAATATTCCTAAAACTCATCTGGAACTAGAAAAGACCTAGGATAGCAGAAGCAATCCTGGGCAACAAAGGGAAGACAGGAGGCAGCACAACCCCTGACTTGAAATTATACTACAAAGCTACTGTGATAAAAGTATGGTATTTTGTTGTTGTTGTTGTTGTTGTTGTTGTTGTGTTGTTGTTGTTGTTTTAAAGGAGCTGAGGATCAATGGAACAGATTAAAAGATGAAGACACAACTACAAACATTCAGCCACTTTATTGTTGCCAAAGAGGCCAAACATGTTTACTGGAAGAAAAATAACCTCTTTAACAAATGATGCTGGCAAAAATGGCTCTCTGTATGCTGAAAACTAAAACAACCAGGGTCTATCACCATCACTAAATTAAAGTCAAAATGAATTAAAAATATAAACATTAAAATAAAAACACTAAATCTCCAAGAAGGGAAATCTTGAAGACATAAGGACAGGCAAATATTTCATTAACAAAAATCAAACTGCACAGGAAAACTAGAAAGACTTAATAGCTGGGACCTCCTCTTATTGAGAAGTTTCTGCACGTCAAAAGAAATCAACAGAGTGAAAGGACAACCCACAAATTTGGAAAAAAAATCTTAACTAATAAGTACTCAGACAAAGGTCTTCTATCTAGAATTTATAAAAAACTAAAAACATTAGGGCCCCCAAATTTAAAGACCCAATCCCAAAATGGACATCTAAGAAGAACACACACTTAGAGGAAGAAATACAAGAGGCAAATAAATACATGAAAAAATGTTCCACATCACTAGCCATTTGAGAAATGCAAATTAAAACAACAATGACATACCATCTCACCCCAGAAAGAATGGCTATCATAAAGAAATCAAGCAACAACAAATGTTAGAGAGACTTCAGGTAAAAAGAAACCCTTCTCCACTGCTGGTAGGAATGTAGACTGTGCAACCATTATAGAAATTAGTGTGGCGACTCCTCAAAAAACTAGGAGTGGAAATTCCATTCAATCTAGCTGTCCCCCTTCTGGGAATTTCCCCAAAAGAACTGAAAACATCATATCGTAGTGATGTATGTGCATCTATGTTTATAGCAGCATAATTTGTGATAGCTAAATCTTGGAAACAACCAACATGCCCCTCACCTGAAGAATGGATGAAAAAGATGTGGTATTTTTATGCAATGGAGTATTACTCAGCTATAAAGGACGATAAACTCAAAGACTTTAAATTTAAGTGGATGCCACTTGAAGGTATACTCCTGAGTGAAATAAACCAGACCCACATGTTTAAATATTATATTATCTCCCTAGTATAACAACTCAAAAGAAGAAATAAAAATTGAAAGGTATAACACAGTTAAATGGAAAGAGAACTTAAGGATTAAACAATGAAAAGAGAGAAAGGAGAAAAGTTAAAAAATATTGTAGAGGCAAAATCATACGTTTATATAAACAAGATGTTTAAGGCAGTGGTCCTAAGAATTTCCATCAAGTTTTTGAAAATACCAGTTAATGAGTAGAATTCTCACCCTGACTAACTATATAGGCTGATATCTGTGAACTAAGCAACTACCTTGTGGATAGCGATGTGTAATACTAAAACAATGCTTAAAATACCTGTCATTTTGGTTTTCTAAATGTATACTGCTTCTAATGTCATATCAACTATTGCTATACACTCTTAAAGTAAATGTTTGTTTAAAAAAGGTAATAAAATAAACAAGAGACAAGAAAAACAAAATGTCATAGGATTGTCCTGTACAGTGTTGTATATGGTTTAATTTCTAAATTTCTGTGTAAAAATACGTAATTTTTTTGCATTCTATAGGGATTTAAATTTTAGAATATTCGTGGTTGTTGGAAAATAGCAGCTCCATGCTATGTCTAAGGTAAGTGATATTCAGACAAGTAGTGATGTTAAGCTTAACTGCCTCTGTTACAGGATAATGATATCATTAAACTTCTCTTCTGGATGTTTAATGACTAAAGTTTGCAAATCAAAAATTAGAGAGATAGATGGGCTAAGAAGATAGCCAATATTTTGGCCCTAGCCTTTCAAGGTAGTGAGGACTCAGGACATAAGAGAAACTGTGCTGTGATATCCTGTAACTAAGTGGTGTCCCAAATTTTCTGATTAAGGAGATAATGAGGACACAGAGGAAAGTGACTGATGATGTATAGTGTCCCTAAGGAGGGTCACCTAATGAGAAAAAATTTTCTCAGGCTCTCACAGAAAGCAAATTGATCAAGAAATGGCCATGACCCATCCAGATAGCTAACACTGAGAAAAGATCCACAAGGTGCTGTACATGGTTCCAGAGTAAATCCTGAGGGGATTTGACTGACAGTGTCAAATAGCAAAAGTTATATTTTTAGTTATACAGGTCTTGCTTTAATTTGGTCTTAACCATCCAACAGAAAAGTCTAACCACAAGGTATAAAAAGTAATGCCATATTAATATGTTGAGCTGTAAAAGGCTCAAGTCAACAACTTTGGATCATTGCCAGTTGTGCTGATAACTCACTACTATTAAGGACCATTGGACTATATTGGGCTATTTTGCTGAATGCAAATACCTACAATCTTTGGACTTGCAACAAGTATGAAAAGGTTCTTTCAAGACTTCTCCAGACACGGCTTCTCTAACTGCAATGGAACACTCATCTCTGACAAAACAAAACATAAAAGGGGATACAAATGAATGACCATTTTGAATCGGTATATATATAATAGTTAGGATAGATATACAGCTACTTTCTCTTCGTTAAGAAGAAAGGTTTGTACTAACATCGTTTAAACAAGATATCATGTCTGCATCTTGTCCTCTGAATAACTACTATGAAAACAACAATATGCAATGTATTAATTATTGTAACTGTCCTACTAACCTGTTTTGAAACTGTTTCATTGCTATTTTCTTTTTTCTCATTAAAATGAAAGAAATAGATATGAAGATCAATGGGACAGATTAGAAGATGTAGACACAATTACAAACACACTCAGCCACCTTATCTTTCACAAAGGGACCAAACATGTTCACTGGAAGAAAAGTAACCTCTTTAATGAATGGTGCTGGAAAAAACTGACTTTTCACATGTGAAAGACTGAAGTTAGAACCATGTCTATCACCATGCATTAAACTACAGTCAAAATGAATCAAAGATTTAAATATCAAAACAGAAACCCTAAATCTAATGGAGGAGAAAGTAAGGAAAATCTTGATGACAGATGCATAAGTACAGAGTTCACAAACAAAAACCAAACTGCATAGATTTAATGAGAAAAACTAAAAAATCAATAACTGGGATCACATCTTTTTGAAAAGCTTCTGCATGCCAAAAGAAATAACTAAGAGAATAAAAAGAAAACCCACAAATTGAGGGAAAAAATTAGCTGACTGTCCCTCAAACAAAAGACTTCTATCTAAAATATATAAAGAATTTTTAGGGCAAGCCAAAATAGCTCAGCAGATTAAAGCACCTGCAAGCAGGCACAAGGGCCAGGGGTTTGATCCCTGGGCCTGCCATGCTGGCCCTGCCCCTGGGGCGCACTGAGATGGCAATTGAGACTGGGTATGGTGGCGCAAGCCTGTAATCCCAGCAGTTGGGAGGCTGTAAACAGGAGAATCACTATGAGTCCAATCTAGTAGTGAGATCCCAAACACCCCATAGACCTTTCCCTAAAAAACAAAAAAAAAGGGCCAATGAGATGGCTCAGTAGAACAAGCACTTGCCTGGCAAGCGTAAAGGCCTGAGTTCAATCCCCGATTCTGGGGAAAAAAAAAATGACTTTAAAAACAAAAAAAAAAAGAGCCCTTTTTAAAAAATAAATCAGGCCCCATGGGCCAGAAAGATAGCTCAGCAGACTAAGAGCCTGCTTACGCAAGCACAGGCACTGGGGTTTGATCCCTGACACCACAGGCCCCACAAGCCCCACCCTCAGGTGTGCTTAGCTGGCCACCGAGACCAGCAGTGGTGGTGCTTGCCTGTAATTGCAGTGCTGGGGAGGCTGAAACAGGAGGATCACCATGAGTCTGAGCTGCATAGCAAGATGCTATACTAAATACATAAAAATTTTTTAAAAAAACTAAAAATCATGCCCCCAAAATTCAAAGACCCAATCGAAAAATGGGCATCTGAGATGAATACACACTTCACAGATGAAAAAATACAAATGGCAAATAAATATATGAAAACATGTTCAGCATCATTGATCATTCAAGAAATGTAGATTTAAAAAAAAACACTGAGATTCCGTCTTACCTCAGAAAGAACAGCTATCTCTAATAAGTCAACCAGTAACAAATGCTAGAGGGGCTGTGGGGAAAAAGAATGCTTCTCCACTGTTGGTGAGAGCGTAAGACTGTTGGAACCACTATGGAAATCAGTGTAGAGATTCCTCCAAAAACAAGAATTAGAAGTCCCATTTGGCCCAGATATTCCTCTTCTGGGTATTTTTCCAGAAGAACTGAATACTGCAAAATATGTGCACCCATTGTATACCAGTGCAATTTGTTATAGCTAAATCTTGGAAACAAAACCCAAATGTCCATCAATTGAGGTATGAATAAAAAAGATGTGGTATTTTTATACAGTGGAGTATTACTCAGCTGTAAAATTTATACTCAATGGGCCAGGGAGATAGCTCAGTAGCATAAGTGCCTGCTGGCAAGCGCAGGGTCCTGAGTTCAATCCACAGTACCAAAAAAAAAAAAAAATGTACTCAAGGCTTTTATATGTATATGAATGCAACTAGAGACCATACTCATAAGCAAAATAAATGAGACCTGCATGTGTAAACATCATACTGTCTCACTACTGTAAGGACCTGAAAGAGTAAATGGGATCCGAAAGATACAATGGATATTGTGAAAGGAAGCGAAACTGTTCAAAGGGAAAGAACAACTGGCGTGAGGGAAACAAGAAGAGAAAGAAACAAGGAAGAGATAAAGAAATATATGTGTATATACACATGAGAGCTTGGATAATTGTACTGTTGATTTCTGTTGGTCTGTTGTCGAAAGGAGCCATTAATGCTTAAGTTTTTTTTCTCTTTCCTTTTTAATTTTTATGATTTTTTAACCAATTTTACTGACTTATATCTGATAATCTGAACAACTAATTTGAAGGCGACAATATTCAGTATAACAACTCTTGTTGAATTCCTATCATTTTGTTTAGTGGTAATCTGTATCATTTCTAATATTTTTTAAATATTTTAATGTATATGTGTATATATGCGTGTGCATGTGTATTTCATAGTAGATCAGTGAGCATAATGTTCTCTTTGTTAGCCAGTGTTAGAGTTTATATCTAGATGTCCCCCAAAGCTTCATCCACTCACAAATAAAGCATTTAAAATGTAATTGAACCATCAAGTGCTCGCTGTACATGCAATGTCAACAGGTGGGACCTTGATTACAAGCAGCTGATCACTGTGGGAGTGACCTGGTAGTGAGGCAGGAGATTAGGGCATGACAAGCAGACTGGACAATAGGGTGTGATTGTCACTGACAGAAAGCTGGCAAAAAGGCTGGACAACAAAGCATGTCCTTTCAATCATAGAGAGTCGATAATTCACTTCTGAGGCTCACGCACATAATAGATTCCAACTGCCCAGATCTTGCATCAAAAGAAGATATAAAATATGGTGGTCATGACCTTCACCACAACTACACTTTTTTTCCTTGCAATGACCCATCCTGAATACAGCATGCATTGTCTTTTTCTTGAGAGCATTTCTTCTTGAGTGCTTCTTTTTCTTCTTATTTTACCTTTCTTTTTATTTTTAGAAAAATGTAAAACTTTCATGTTCATTGCTTGTCCTGTCCAATTCCTTGAATGGGACAGAAAGAGCTTGCATTAGGCCACTGGACATTACGCTGCCTGACAGCAGTTTTGGTGATCCAATTAGGTGGTAACAAGTGGAGCTGTGAGGCTCCAAGATGTGTTATGCAGAAGATCCTGAAAAATTCCCTGCAGTTCCCAGGCTCCTCACAGTTGGCCTTTATCCTGCACAACTGGGAACGATTTGACCCTGCCAGTCTGCAAAAGTAACAGCTTATCTTCTATTGCAATATAGTTTGGATCCAATATGTATTGGAGAATAGAGAGAAAAGAGTACAGGATGAGAGTTTAAACTATGATAGTATTTTACAGTTAGAAGAGTTAGATTGAGACATGAGGATGAGTATTTTCCAGATTGAAAGGGATTCAGAATCCAAAGACAAGGGGCAAGTTTGGCGCAATGGGGAAATACGTAGAGTGAAGATATGCCATCTATAGGAGTCTTACAACCTCCATGAATGTGGATGTTATGTGCCATAAACATGAAAGAAGATTAATAATAACAACAAGAGTGAAAAGGGAAAAAAGAAAATTGGAGGAAGAGGGAGAGAGGAAAGGGAAAAAAGGATCAAAAAAGAAATAAGCTGTATTATGTATGTGTACTAACTTCCCAAGATAATTGCAAAATGCATCTGCTGCAAGCATGTCCTGGTAAATGAAAGAATAAATTTAATAAAAAGGGCCATGCACACACTCACACTAAACATGAATCTAGAAAAAAGTGGCAGAGCGAAGCAAGCAGTAAAATATAACCTTTTTAGGATCTGGGAGTGAGACATTTATAAAATGAAACTTAGAGAAGTGAAAAAGAAGCAAAAATGAATAAAGATGTATTCTGTCCATGTACCAACTCCTCACAGTGAACATAATCATATGCATTGCAAACATGTACCAATAGAAATTTTAATAAAAAGAAGTAGAGAATCAGGAAAAAGTGGATGGAAAAAGTAGAAATCACAGAGAAACTGCAGAAAGTGATGTCAGTGCACCCTACACACACACAAAGAACAAAGCAGTCTGAAAATCTAAGCCAACTCCTACAGAGGAGGACCCGCCTCCACAATCACAAGGTAATCCTGGAAAGGGTTAACAGCCCCAGGAAGTAACAGCAAACAAGCAACATCAGCCTTAAGTGAGGCCTTCAGTTATTATAAGCTAAAAATGCAATGTGAGAATTTGCCCTGAAAGTGACTCTTTCACATGATGATCTAAAGATGGAAGAGAAATCTACTGCAGTGTTGGCCACCTTTGAGAATGATACCATCAGAAACTGTTTGGAGATAAGATTTATTGTTTAAGACTGAGCTACACTGGGAATCAGGGGTCACAAAACAATTATACTTCAGGGTCACTGGGGTCATCCTACCACAGTGACTGGGTAGGCAACATCCACAAAAGACAGATATAGATCAAGGATGGGCTTTTGACAGATCTCCAGAGAAGTTTATACAGTAGTGACCTCAACTTGTCAAGGACATTCCAGTTCCATCTTTGGGGTGAGAACCCAACCCTGTCATGTGTTTCTTTCAGACAATTACATCTGAGAGGACTGATAAATCCAGCAGACTGCTTAGTCCCCCCTTACTGCCTATGTCCAGCACAAAATTGAGGAGTCTGTTTGCTTTTCCTACATCATCTCGGCTCATTGCTGTACTCTGGGATGTATGGCCAGAGAGAACAAAGGCATACCGTATACGAAATAAGTTGAAGAAAGGTGTAAGTATGAGAATATAACAAAACCCAAGGGTATCTCATAGGGAGGCAGACATTGCTAAAGAGATCTCCATAGTGACAAAATTTCTCTACCCTCATTGATTTTCAACCCACAGCCCAAAAATAATAGAAAGATTAACAGGCAAAGTAACAAGATACTTTTCCCCAAACTCATCCTAGAAGCTGATTTCATGCACACTGAAACAGAAGAAGCATTAGGCAAAAAATTATGGCAAAAATATTTCAAGAGATAAAAGAAGGAACATATAAGCAAGTGCATAAGATGTTTAGCAACTTTAGAGTATTTTATTAAGCAGATAAAACATTGTACCAATAAAATACTTGATAATTTTAAACAATCAATTGATTGATTTAAGCAAGATAACACAGAATCACGTCACCATGTTGGAAAAGAACTAGAAAACACAAAAATAAAGCAAGACAAGATAGATGACATGAAAAGGTTAATAGAAAGCTTCGGTGATCTTCTTGACCATGCGAGGAGAGCATGTGAGAACAGAAGGCAAGGGGAGTGTGGCCCATCCCTACCCTAAGGGGAGCGTAGCCTATCTCTACCCTAACAACAATAGGACAATATGGATTCAGGAGTTGATAAGCAACAAACAAAGCACAAACTCAGGAATAGAGGAATAAGGGAAAACATGAGAAGATGAATCAAGAGACACAAGTTTATTCACTGAAATCATAGAAGAAAAATTTCCAAATGTAGGGAAAGATCTCAAACAGAGAGAAATCTTTCTATGAGGGGTTAAAATCAAATTACAGTAATTCAACAAAAGGAGAAAATAAAAATATGTCAATATGATCAGCAAGTAACTTATAAACTCAAGCCTACCAGAATAACTGGGTTTCTAAGCACATACCTTAAAGGCTAGGAGAGCATAGAGTGAAGATTTTCAAGTCCTAGAAGGAAGCAATTGTCGAGCCAGACTTTTATAGCTTGCAAAACTGACCTTTAAAAATTGAGAGGTGCAACTAACAGAACATCACAAGATAAGCTAAAAATAGAAATCTACTGCAGTGTTGGCCACATTTGAGAATAGCTGGGGAGATAGCTCAGTGGCATAAGCACTTGCCTCACAAGCACAAGGTCCCAGGTTCGATCCCCAGTACCACAAAAAAAAGGAAGATAATGATATAATCAGAAGCTGTTTGAGGATAAGATTTATTGTTTAAGACTGAGCTACACTAGGATCAGAGGTTATAAAACAATAATTCAGGGTCTCTGAAGTCATTCTACCACAGTGGTGGGTAGGCAACATCCACAAGAGACAGACATTGAGCAGAGATGGGCTTTAGACAGATCTCCAGAGAAGTTTAGGTAGTAGTGAGCTCCACTTGTAAAAGTAAAGATTTGCCAAAACAAAGAAAACATAAAGAAATTTGTGATCATTAAAATGGCATTGCAGAAAATAAATGAATCCTAAATCAACACAGAGGCCACCAGCACCAAAGAGTCCAAAGAAAAGTATATAACTAACTGAAAAAATAGTTTGAAAAAAATGAGGGAATCAGTATCAGAAAAATATTTCAATGGCAGAGTTCAATAAATATCTTACAATAATAACTGTCAATGTTAATATTCTCAAATCATCAATCAAATGATACAGACTGGCACACTGGACCAAGGAACAAGATCCAGTGCATAGTCACTACTGGTGATACACCTCACCCAAAAGGACATACATAGACTAAAAGTGAAATGTTACTCCATTCAACCACAGCTCCAAAACAGTAGGAGTTACTAGCTTCTTTTCAGACACAGCAGACCTCAAGCCCAAACTGATCAGAAAAAACAAAGATGGCCACCATATACTGGAAAAAAAGAAATCAACAAGAAGAGATAACTGTTGCAAATATTCATTGAGTGTCACTGCACTCAGTTTCATAACAAAATCTACTGGACTTAAAAGGCCAATAAGACACCAATATAATCACAGTAGGAGACTTTCATATTGCACTCTTACAATTAGGAACCAAAGAATAAAGAAACATCAGCATTAAACCACATAATTAAATAAATGGACTTGACAGATATCAACAGTGTTTTACCCAACATGAACAGAATACTTTCTCAACAGACATAGGATGCTTTCTAAAATAGACCATATGGGGCCAGTCAAATAACTCACTGGATTAAAGCACCTGCTTAGGCAGGTGCAGGGGCCAGGAGTTGGGTTCCCCAGGCCTGCTGTGCCAGTCCCGGCCCTGGGGCATGCTGGGATGGTGATTGAGACAGGGCATGGTGGTGCGTGCCAGCATTTGGGAGGCTGTAAACAGGAGGATCACTGCAAGTCCAATCTATGCAGTGAGATCCTGCACACACTGTACACCCTGTCCTAAAAATACAAAAAAAAAAAAAATAGACAATATCTTAGACCTTAAAGCATGCTCAAATAAATACAAAATAATTCAAATAATGCCCTGAAAACTATTGGATCATAATGAAATAAAGCTAGAGAACAACAGCAAAAGAAGCCACAGAAACGATGTGTGCAAGTAGAGATTAACTAATGCATTATTAATACCAGTGGATGACAGAGGAACTCAGGCAACAAATAAAACAAAGTCCCAACATCACATGACAATTGAAACACAGCATATCAATATCTATATGATAAAAATACTTTACAAGTATAAATGAACACACTAAAATAATAGAGGGACCTCACAGAATCTACTGATGCCTCTCAAAGTCCAAGAAAGATACAAAAATCTAAATATTAATAAAATGGACGATATTATGCTACTTACCTGAAATAACTTATGTACATGGGCTCAGCACAGTTTTTGATGCCCAAAAGCAAAAATTTCTCAGAAAATGTTTAAAATTATGTCCTACATCCATTGTGGACCACTCATACCATATTGTGGTCCTGTTTCCTTCCATTTCCCATCACTCAGTCACACGCTGCTATGTTCACGTTGCTGCCACTCTGGGAATCTGGGTGTTTCCTGCTTTGATGCCTCATCCTCCTCCAAAATAGCCTTTTCCTTCTTTACCTCGTTACTTCCCACCACTTCTTCGGGCTTTAATAATGTACTCATCACTTCTAGGAGACCTTTCTTAATTCCCCAAGCCCTTCAACTGTGCCCTGTGAGCCCTCATAGGCCTCCATGGTAACACTTATCAGGCTGCACCACGTGTCACACCTCCACCTTATTCACTGGCCACGTATTAGGTCCATAGTATCAAGAACACCATGGATGGAAGAGAACGTTCACTGACCCATCAAACCTGCCATGAGTGACAAGTTCATGTTTGCTGTTTTATGTCACCAAGAAACTTAGAACTTGGAAGAATATGGCGACTAACAAGGCCAACCACCCTCACTAATTCAACTTCACAGCAACAGTATAAAGGAAAATATCCAAGCAAATGGAGGAAAGTTGCAATTTGTACAAATAGAGAGTATAGATACACCTTTATATTAGCTAATACATGAATTGTTATAAACTGAATTATGTCCCCCTAAATGACATTTGCTGAAATCCTACCCTCAATGTGATGGTATTTGAAAATGGGGCCTCTGGCAGGTAAATAGTTTTAGAGGAGGTTATGAGGATGTAATCTGATCTGGTTGGAATAATGTTGTTCTTAGAAGTTCCTCCTCTTCTCGCTTCTCCTCGCTCTCCTCTCTTCTTTTCTCCTTACCCTCTCCTCCCCTGTCTTCTCCTCTCCCTCTTCTCTCTGTCCAGTAAGAAGGCAACCATTGACAAGCTAGGAAGAGAACACTCGTCAGAACCCAACAGTGATGGCACCCTGATCCTGAACTTTCAGCCTCCAGAACTATTCAAAATAAATGGTTTTTGTTTTTTGTATTTTAGGGAAGAGTCTACAGGTAGTTCAGGATCTCACTACTAGATCAGACTTGTAGTGATCTGCCAGGGGCCGGGGCCGGCATGGCAGGCCCAGGGATTGAACCCCAGGCCCCTGTGCCTGCTTGCAGTCATTTTAGTCCACTGAGCTATTTGGCCAATCCTCAAAGTAAATGTTTTTAAGCTTTATAGTCTGTGGTATTTTG
The DNA here is from genome assembly GCF_000260255.1 of Octodon degus. NCBI lineage: Eukaryota > Metazoa > Chordata > Mammalia > Rodentia > Octodontidae > Octodon > Octodon degus. The sequence continues at coordinate 7,443,386 of NW_004524624.1, read as the reverse complement.
TCATGCAGCCTGAGCAAACTAACACATACTTTGTGACTGGCTAGTAAAACATTTACTCATATTCTATAAATTAATAAATAAAACACTTTCCTAAATTCTGTATCTGGACCCAAGAAAAGCAGCACTCACTGGATAATTCTCTTCTGAGCTGTTCCTTCTGTTCCTGGAGAACGCATTTGAAAGTTGTAACTTCATTGTTGCTGTGAACTTCAAATAGGGCTGGATATACTTTTGGTTAAAAAGAAGGCAAACTAAGTATGGAGAAATGTCTTTATTTTTAAAAAGTATGTGTTTCTTTTTTCCTTAAATTGTCAGGTCTTCCAAAGAGCCAATCTATGTGCTCCAGAAAGCCTTGGAGTAAACTAATTGGATTTGAGGGCCAGGGATTCTGGGGCTTTATCTTGAACAGATCATTCAACCTATCTGAGTCCCATAAAACAAAGGTAGCTCTCCACACAGTTGCCCTGGTGCTCAGCAGCTATAACCCGGTCTTTGTGAAAGAAGCCCAAGAGCCCCAGCTTCAGTGCATCATCACCACCAGTGTCCTAGGTATGCAGGCAGGCAGATCTCACCTGTCCCCTGCTGGTGAACAACAATACTGCACCTCATGTCTCAAGGGATGCTCTTCCAACTCCAAAGCTGTCCTCATGCGCTGCTGTACGGGGCTGACAGTTGCTTACTGGGCTTTGTCACAATTTCCACAAAAGTAGTTTTAGCTGGCCCTGAATCCTTTATGAACATCAGCAGTAAATAACTTAGATGGGGGAATGTGTACAGGCTTTGTATTCAGACAGGCTTGAGTTTGCAGAGTCTAGTTCATGCCTGACCAACTAGGCCACTGGGCTCTTCACTGTCGCTGTTTGGTTGTCACCTTTCTTAAGCCCCTTGGGCTTTAAAAAAATAGCAAATTACTAAAAGATGTAAAACAATTCCTATTTGTACAAAAGTCATCATTCCTTCACTGTATAAAAAAAAAGAGGATTCCCACAGCAACCATCTTATAAGGGCAGATGAGAAAAACAATGTTCAGAGAGATTACTTTTCAAAGGCACCATGTTTATATTTGTTTCTGTTTTTATACTTTTCTTATTTTACAAACAATCATCTCCTTGAACTCAAAGAAAACCTTGTATGGTAGAAGAACAATAGAAAGAGGTGGAGAAACCACAAAGCCATTTCTCATGGAAGGAAATTCTACTTCAAGGAGCCCCCAGCAGAGATTCCTGGTTCCCTGAAAGGGTACAGCATAACTCAACCCAAGCCAACCACTGTGTAGTAATCATCCAAACCTAAAGGCTTTCCCTTGCCCATATCTAGGGTGACATTTATTTATGACTTTCCCATATTGTGATGCAACTTCCACAAGCTATGAAGCCACCACCAAATTCCATAACCGGCCTAGACCCTGAGGACCCAAAGATGGGTAGAACACAAGTCCTAGTCCTTCCTGAGCTCAAGTTCTAGTGAGAAATAGAGAAACCAATCATAAAGTTAGCTCATTAAGCATCTCACAAATATTTCATCATCACCTAGAGGCTGGGTGTACGTCTCATAATAAGACAGAATCCAGTCTCATAACCTTATTGCTTGATAAAGAGAAATAAATCTAAGTCACATCGCAAAATGAGAAGAAAAAAAAAAGAGTTCTCAGGGGCTTTAATAAGGGACCTCTGCCTGGATAAGTGAGGAAAAATGGAAAGAAGATATAATATTTATACAGGAGTTTCACAAATCACTAAATTATCCATCAGAGAAGTATATTCAGAGGCATTGACCTCAGAGCCCTGCTGCATTCTGAGAAAAAAAGGTGGGCGGGTTGACTGAGGAGAGAACAAATGGGACAAGGAAGGGAGTGGATCCTGAATAAAGGTCGTAGTGCAGATTGCGCAGTTCCTGGTGTGCAAGAAGCTTTGATTTTTATCCTGTGAACAATAGGGATATAGAAACTTGACAGGTCAGACATGTTTTTTGTGTGTGTTACAGCATTATCTTTTTTTTTTTGAAAGAAAAATTACCACACAAGTAGCATGAAAAACAAAAAGTCACAACATGACTAAAGAAGGACTTTAAAAATGAACTGTTTCCTTTTTAGAACTAGAATAGTTGAGATCCATCCACAAACCATTACTAGGTATACATTATTGTTGCTAATGTGATCAGGGAAAATTTTATTTATTTTCAACACAGTTTATATTGTAAGAGTACATTGAGTGAGTTTGGTTCTATCTATCTTGTTATGCTTGTCCTTGGAGCAAGCATCATTCCCGTCTTCAGGGTCGGTAGTTGAGAAGTTTATTATAAAAAAAAAGCAAAAACAAAAAGATGTATTATTTTTATAGAATAAATGTATTGAAATGTGTGACAAATAAATAAAGGAGTTGGGTAAGAATGATAAGAACATAACGCAGGCCACAGCATGGGAATGGAATGGAGAAATTATAGTCAGGAGACATTTCTGAGCTTAAAATCATAATGCTTGCAACTAATCGGTTGTAAATAATAGTTATTGTATGTCAATGCCTATTATTCTTCCTGTTGCTGTTAGGCACTCCATCTGTGGTATCTTGTTTAACTCACACAATAGTCTGGTACATTATACAATTCCATATCCCATCTTGCATATCTGGAGGCAGAGGCCTACATTTGGTTCCATCTACATCTGGATTTAAAAGCTAAGTGTTCAGCTAGTAACAATGCTGCCTTCTACCTTAGATGTGGATGAAGAAGAGGAGGAAAAAAATGACATGCATCTTGAATAACTTCATACTAGCTCTTAAATCTTCTTCGCTGCTTTTTTTTTCAACAAATAATACACTGCATATATTCTTCTTAGTGGTTAATTGCTGTACAAGATGCAGACTTGTGATCTTACTTACAAACACCATTAGAAAAAATCATTCTATTCATTAAGAGAATGCAACTATATATCTATCCCAACCACTTTGAATACACAGATACAAAATGGACATTCATCTTTATATCCCATTTTTTTTAAGTTCCGTTATTGAATATTATAGGTGTGTAAACTCAGCAAAATATTCTAAAAGAGTCCAGTAGCCCATAATAGCATTAGGTCTTCTGTTTAACTGGCAATGTCAGAAATTATTGACCTGAGTCCCCCACAGCTCAACTTAACAGCATGGCTTTATTTCTTATAATTTCATCTTCATACTTTTCTACTGGATGGTTAAGACCAAGGTAAAGCAGGACCTATGCAACAAGAGTTGTAGCTTTTTGGTCTGAGAAGGTCAGTGAAATGCCCTTAGGATTTGTCCTGAGATCCTGTACCTCAAATTGTAGAACCTTTATCAGTGCAGCCATGTGGATGAGTCACGGCCAATGCTTGGCCAATGTGCTCTCTGTGAAAGCCTGAGAGAGTATCTTCTCTTTTCTTCGCTGCTTTTAAGAAAATTAGAAATCCTTTTTGTCGACCAAGCAGTTAATCCAGATGTGATCTGAATTTTAACTAGTAGATATTAGGCAATAACACATCTTAATAACTACTATTGCGATATAGTCTAATAAAAATAAATTTATTTATGGGAAAATATACCATATTTCCTTGCTTGACAAAGTTTTGTGTCCAGCACAGGGGAGATCATGTGTTAAGATGAATGATGATTTGAAACTGTCTCATCGCTATTTGTTTATCTATAAAATTATGGGGGAAAAATGACATGCAATCTTCCAGCTTGGAAAAGCATTTTTCAAATTTCACTTTAATGAGAAAAAATAGCAATGAAACAGTTTCAAGACAGATTAGTAGGACAGTTAAAATAACTAATGCATTGCATATCATTGTCTTCATAGTAGTTATTCAGAAGACAAGAGGCAGACATGATATCTTGTCTAACCAATATTAGTACAAACCTTTCTTCTCATTGAATTAAGAGAAAGTAGCTGTATATCTATCCTATTTTGTATATACATATATACTTTTTCACTACAAAGTGATCCTTTACTTATATCCCCCTTTTTTTGTTTTCTTTTGTCAGAGATGGGTGCTCCATTGCTGTTAGAGCTGTATTTGGAGAAGTTTTTAAAGGACTTTTTCATACTTGATGCCAGTTCAAATATTGTAGGTACTTGAATTCAGCAAAATAACCCAATATTGTCCAATAGTCCATAATAGTAGTGGGTCATCAGCAGAGCTGGCAATTGTTAGAAGTTCTTGGCTTGAGCCATTTACAGTTCAGCATATTAATATGGCATTACTTTTTATACCTCATAGTTATAATTTTCTGCTGGATGGTTAAGAACAAGTTAAAGCAAGACCTATATAAGTAAAAATGTAACTTTTGTATCTGACAAGGTCAGTCAAATCTACTCAGGATTTACTCTGAAACCATGTACAGCACCTTGTAGATCTTTTGTCAGTGTCAGCCATCTGGATAGAGATTCTCAGGATCATTGCCTTAACCATCTTGTTTATATAAGTGCATGATTTTGCCCCTGCCATATTTCCTAACTTTTCTCCTTTCTCTGTCTTCATTGATTAATCCTTAAGTTCTCACTGGAAAAGCATTTGTAGAAAGTAGATGCAGTCACTGCTTTGTGAGAGTGAGGATGTCCATGGTAGAATCCATTACATCCATGGGTCTGATGTTCAATGAGGGATCTTGACAGCGCTGGGAGAATTAAGCACCACCAATAAATAGATGCTTAAGACCATGGCCATGGGAAAGAACTTAATTTGTGTATCAGTGTAGAAGAAATAAAAGAACAGAAGAGCTCTGGGTAATTTTGATATTCCAAGTGGGTAGAAGAAAAGAACTATAGAGAAGTATGATAAGAGGCAGTTGAAGAAAACCAGACCCAGCAAACCTTTCCTGCAGGGATTCTGGTTGGTTTGGGTTTCTCTGCTGAGGAAAGCATAGTATTATTTGCAAATGAGGATTTAGGAAAACAGAGATAAATCAAATGAACAAAAACATATCAAATCTTGACATCTTTTAATGGTTCTCTGCTATTCAAACTTCAAGTAAAAATATTGAAATTATGTCAGCCTAGGGCACATCCCTCAGAAATGCCACTTTCACACCTCCTCTTACAGAAGAGTTGTCCTCTCTGTACTTAGGATGAGACCCCTGGAAATAGGCAGCTTCATTAGTGACACAGTGTGTCATTAGAACACTGTCATAAGGTGTTTCAAAATCCAAACTGGTGACATTTTCACACTTATGCCTTCAGAGTTCTGTAATACATGAGATAGGTTGGCTTTCCCACACAACAACATTATCATTACTCTGAGCCATGCCAATCACATATCTTAGCTGTAGGATGGTCTAGATCATCCAGGTTCAGGAGAAACATAATGTGAGCCATTACTGAAGATCAATCACAGTCATAGGGAGATGCAAAGTTGTGAAAGAAGAAATAGAACATTCTATTCGAACAAAGAGCAGAATTTTCTACATAGATAATCCTAAAGAAATGACAAAAAAAAAAAAAAATCCGGGAACTAGTAAATATAGTAAAGTCACAGGATACAAGATTAACACACAGAAGCTAATCACTTTATTATATGAAAGCAGTGAATGACTCGAATTTTGAAGTTAAAAATGATACAATTTATATGAGCATCTCAAACAGTGAAATATTAAGTGTAAATTAAGCTAAAATATATAAGATTTATATGAAGGAAATTACAGAGCTCTGATGAATTTTTTACAACCTAAATAATCTGTATTCAGAGATTAGAATATTCAATATTCAGGTATCAATTCTTTCCAACTTTACAGATCTATGGAAATCACACTCAAAACCCCAGAAAGTAGATATTGAAAAACTCATTTGATGGATCTGGCCAAATAGATCAGTGAATTAAAGTGCCTGCAGGCAGGAACAAGGGCAAGGGGCTTAATCCCCTGGGGCTGCCTGGTGCCTGCCCTACCCCCAGGGCTCTCTGAGATGGCAATTGACACTGGGTATGGTGGTGCGCACCTATAATCTCAGCCCTTGAGAGGCTGTAAACAGGAGAATTACTATGAGTGCAATCTAGTAGTAAGACCCTGAACACCATGTAGGCCCTTCCCTAAAATAAAGGAAAAAAAAGAAAGAAAGAAAAAAATCATTTGAAAGTTTATGTGAATACCTCAAATATCTAGAGCAATCATTCCTAAAATTTATTTGGAACCATAAAAGACCTAGAAGAACAAAAGCAATCCGAGGCAACAAAGATAAGGCAAGAGGCATTACAATTCCTGACTTGAAATTATACTACAAAGCTACTGTGATAAAATCAGCATGGTATTGGCAATAAAACAGACCTGAGGATCAGTGGAATAGATTAGAAGATGCAGAAGCCACTACAAACACACTCAGCCATCTTATCTTCGACAAACGGGCCAAACATGCTTACTGGAAGAAAGAAAGCCTCTTTAACAAATGGTGCTGGAAAAACTGGCTCTCTACATGCCAAAAGCTAAAATTTGACTGAGGTCTATCACTACACACTAAGCTAAAGTCAAAATGGATTAAAGATCTAAACATTAAAACAGAAACATTAAATCTTCTGGAAGAGGAGGAGGAGGAACTCTTGAAGACATAGGGGTAGACAAAGAGTTCATGAACAAAAATCAAATTGCACAGGTAATATTTGAAAGAATTAGCAACTGGAGCTTCCTCTTATTGAGAAGTTTTTGCACGTCAAAAGAAATTACCAACAAAGTGAAAATACAACCCACAAATTTGGAAAAATCTTAACTAATAAGCACTAAGACAAATTCTCTAAAATTTACAAAGAAGTAAAAAACACTAGGGCCCCAAAATTTAAAGACCTAATCCAGAAATTGGCATCCAAGATGAATACACACTTCTCAGAGGATGAAATTAGAGAAATGAATAAATATATGAAAAAAATGTTCCACATCACTACCCATTCATGAAATACAAATTAAAACAACACTGAGATACCATCTCACCCCAGAAAGAATGACTATCATAAAGAAATCAACCAACAACAAATGTTGGAGAGTCGTGGGAAAAAAGGAACCCTTCTCCACCACTGGTAGGAGTGTAGACTGGTGCAACCATTATGGAAATCAGTGTGGAGACTCTTTAGAAAAGTAGGATTGGAAATCCCATTTAAACCAGCTATTCCCCTACTGGGAATTTTCCTGGAGGAACTGGAAATGTCATATCATAGTGATATATGTGTACCTACGTTTATAGCAGCATAGTTTGTGATAGCCAAATCTTGGAAACAACCAAGATGTCCGTCACCTGAGGAATGGATGAAAAGGATGTGATATTTTTATACAATGGAGTATTACTGAGCTATTAAAAATGGTAAACTGAAAGTCTTCATGTATAAGTGGATGCCACTTGAAGATATACTCATAAGTGAGATAAACCTCACACACATGTGTAAATATTGTATAGTCTCCCTAGTGTAAGAACCAAAAGGAAGAAATAAAAATAGAAAGTTATAAAACAATTAAAAGGAAAGTGAAAACTTAAGAATTAAATAACAAAGAAAGGGCAAGGAAAAAATAGGAAATATGACAGAGGCAAAACCATACATTTATATGCACAAGATGGTTAAGGCAATGATCCTGAGAATCTTCAGCAGGTTTTTGAAACTAGCAGTTAATTGGTAGGATTCTCACCCTGACTAACTATATATGCTGATACCTGTGAACTAAGCAATTGCACTGAAGATATCAATGTGTAATACTAGGGTCATGTTTGAAATGCCTGTCATTCTGGCCTTCTAAATATATACTACTTGTTATGTCATAACAATTACTGTTATACTGTCTCTCGAGTAAATGTTTGTTTCTTAAAAAAGGATGATAAATGAAAGCAAGAGACAAGAAAAAAGTCACAGGACTGTCCTGCTAGAATGCTGTATATGGTTAGATTTCTAAATTTCTATGTAAAAATATGTAATTGTTTATTCTTGTTTTTTTAATTTTTAATTTTTTAATTTTTTTCTTTTTTCTTCACATTTTGTAGAGATTTAAAGTTTAATGTATCAATACTTGATGGAAAATACCTGTTCCATTCTATGTCTAAGATGTTTGTTATTCAGACAGATAGTGAGGTTAAGCTCAACTGCCTATGTTATAGGGCAATAATATCATTAAGCTTCTCTTCTGGAGGGTTAACAACTTAAGTTTGCAGACCAAAAATTAGAGAAAAAGAAGGGCTGCAAGAACAGTCAATATGGGGCTGGTGAGATGGCTCAGTGGTCTAAAGCACCTACTTAGAACAAGCTAAACTAAGCAAAACACAGGGACTGCAGTTCAATCCCCCAGCACCACATGCCAGCCAGCCCCGCCCCCTGGTGGGCTGAGCTGGCCACACACACACAAAATAAATAAATAAATAAATAAATAAATAAATAAATAAAACCAGTCAACATTTTGGCCCTAGCCTTTCAAAGTCAGTAAGGACTCAGAACATGAGAACCTGTGCTTTAACACCCTGTAACTCAGTGATGTCCCAAATTTTCTGATCAAGGAGATTATGGGGCCACAGAGGAAAGTGATTGACAAAGTAGAATGTGCCCAAGGAGAGTCACATGGAGAGGAAACATTCTCTCAGGCTTTCACAGAGAGCAAATTGTTCAAGCAATGGCCATGACTCATCTACATGGCTGACACTGACAAAGGATCTACAAACTGTAGTACAGGATTTCAGGGTAAATCCTGAGGGGATTTGACTGACCTTGTCAAATACAGAAGTTGCATTTCTTGTTATATAGGTCTTACTTTATCTTGGTCTTAACCATCCAGTAGAAAAGTATAACCATGAGATATAAAAAGTAAAGCCATATTAATATGCTGATCTGTAAAAGCTTCAAGTCAACAACTTCTGACATTGCCAGTCCTATGGATAACCCACTACTATTATGGACTACTGGACTATATTGGATTATTTTGTTGAATTCACACACCTATAATATTTAAATGGCAATGGAATACCCATCTCTAAAAAAACTAAACAAAAAAGTGAATATAAATGAAGGACAATGTTGTATCTGTATATACAAAATATAGATATTCAGTACTTTCTCCTAATTCAATGAGAAGAAAGATTTGCCCTAATAGTGTTTGGACAGAATGTCATGTCTGCATCTTGTGCTATGAATAATCACTATGAGAACAACAATATGTAATGTATTAATTATTGAAAATCTACTAATCAGTTTTGGAACTATCTCATTGCTATTTTTTTCTCAATAAAATTAATAAGAAAAAAAGAAAGTTTATGTGAAAAGATAAAAGATCTAGAAGAGCAAACATATCAGTTCAGGAGAAATACCGTAGCCTGATTTTAAGAGTTATTACAAAGATACATTATCAGTACTGTATAATATCAGTGAACATACAGACATACAAAGCAGGGGAACAAAAGAAAGAGGGCAGATATTCATACAAATATAGTCAACCTGTGCCTAGCCAGCTGAAGACAAAAAGGCAATTAAACAGAGAAGAAATAGTCTTTTCAAGAAACTGTGTTGGGGGAGATAGCTCAGTGGCATAAGCCCCTGTCTCACAAGAACAAGATCCCAAGTTTGATCCCTAGTACTGCAAATAAAGAAAAAAGGAAGTAATTGTGTTGGAACTACTGAATGGTGTAAATGAAAAAGAAAAATGAACTTAAACACAAATACTTGTCACAAAAACTCTAACTGAAAATGCACCATAGCCTTGGATATAAAGTTTAAAAGCTCCTAGGAGAAAGGCTAGGTGATTTAGAGCACAGGAATAAGTACTGAGATAAGACACCAAATACATCATTCATGAAACAAACATTGACAAGTTCAGCCCAACTAAAATTAAAGCCTTTTGCTCTGAAAATTACAATATTAAGGGGGAAAAAACAAGCAGCATACTAGAAGAAAATAACTATAAAATGCATATATATCTGAAAATTAATATCTAAAATATTTGAAGAGCTCTCTAAACTTAAAAAAAAATCCCACACAAAATGGGCAAATATTTGAAAAGATAACTCACCAAAATTATGCAGATGGTAACTAAACACATAAAAAGATTATTATTATTTTATCATTCAGGAACTATGAATTACAGTGACTTACTATATATTTTTATTATAGTTACTGCAATGCAAATCACTGACAACATCAGATGCTTATGAAGATGTGGATCAATAGGAAGTCTCATTCATTGCTGGTAGGAGCAAAAATAATTTGGAAAATGGTCTGGCAATTTCTTTTATTAAGTTAAATAAGTTTATTATACATTTTAGGTGTACATAAGGATCACATTCATCATAGACAATTTCTACCTGTATATAGTATATCTTGATTCTTTTTTTTCTGTTCTCCTTGCCTCCCTTCAACCCTTCACACCCTCCTTATTTACAAAATCTGTTTCTATTTTTTCTTCTTTTATCTTTTTTTCTTTTCCTTTCCTTTCTTTTCCCCTCCCCCATCAAAAGTCTCCCTTCCCATTTTAACATTGTCTTCTTATTCATAATATCTGTTATACATTTTGGTCCTTAGTTACGCTTTCAATTTCTCTCACCAGAGAGAAAATGCAGTATTTGAACATGAATGCATAATTTATTTTACTTAAGACTATAGTCTCAAGGTGCATCCATTTACCTAGAAATACCTCAAGTTTGTCCTTCTTTATGGCCACTCCTACTAACAATGCAGAGAATTTCCTTTTTCCCCACAGCCCCTCCAGCATTTGTTGTTGGTTGATCACTTGATAGAAGGATTTTTTTTTTCTCCGAATGCCTTCAGGGCAGGTTGGGCTGGCTTGAGTTGTGCGGATGAACCACAGTAACCTGAGGCTGACAGCTTTGTGGAAGCAGCCACTTATGATCACTTGATAATAGCCATTCTTTCTGGAGTGACAAGTAATCTCAGAGTTGTTTTCATTTGCATTTCCCAAAATGACCAGTGATGTTGAACATGTCTTCATATATTTATTTGCAGTTCCTCCTTCATCCAGTAATCGTCTATTCATTTCAGATGCCCATCGTTGGATTTGGTTTTGAATTCCGGGTTCTGATGTTTTTTTAGTTCTTTATATTTTAGGATAGTAGTCCTTTGTCTAAGGGATAGCTGGCAAAATTCTTTTCCATGCAGTGGGTTGTCTCTTCCTTCTGTTAATGGTTTCTTTCATTGTGTAAAGCTTTTTAATAAGATTACATCCCAGCGGTTGATTCATTGTGATATTTTCTGTGAGATCAGGGTTTTGTTCATAAAGTCTTTGCCTGCACAAATGTCTTCAAGAGTTCTACCTCTTCTATCTTCCAGCAGATTTATAGGTGATTTGTTTCTTTTCTATAACTAAAGCTATCGATATTCTGTCCTTATGTTTATTTTTGGAACTTTGATTATTACGTGCATTGATTAATTATTTTTATCACAGCTCATTGGAGTTCTCTTTGCCTCACATCTGCATGTCAAATTCCTTTTCTTATTCCTGTGAAATTTTTTGCTATAAATCCTGTGAACAGATTTTTCATGTTCTTGGTACTATCTCCTGCTTTTTCATTGACTCTGATCAATTTTGTGTTATTATTCAGACCATCATCTGTCAGCTGATTGATTGATTTCTCCTGATTCTTGCTATTTTTTGAAAATAAAGAAAACTTTATTTTCATAATCACAGATTGCAATCCTGACATATATCTGATATTCTGTTCTCATATTCGGCCATTCTCATGTGTATACTTTCAATTTTTATATCCTAGATATTTGTTTATGTCTGTTTCATGGCTTCCATTATTTTCTTTCATTTGACATTCATGGTTTCAAACATTTTCCTAAATTCTTCTATTTTTTATCTCTCTCTTCTCTGTAGTCACTAAGCATATCTTTCAATATGGTCTCCACCACTGTAATTACCTAAAAAGTTATTTTTGATTTGGTTTTTATTCTGGAGCCTTGTTCATCTGGTTATTTCCACTATATTCACTTCAGGAATTCCATGTTGGTGGCTATCCAATTGTTCCACATCATTGTCCTCTGGGTTTGCCTTTTATGATCTGGTAGCTTGAGGTTGCATTTTGTCCACGTGTAGCTAGTAGCTTTATTGCTAGTATTTAGAAACCTTGGGAAATGACTTCTCAAACGTGTCTTCTAGGTACAGCTGGATTTGGGGATTTGTGTTGTTGCAAGATACTACTTTTCCAATTTTTTTGGGAATGAGAGGGCCAGCGAGATAACTCAGTGGTCTAAAGTGTCTGCTTAGTCAAACTTAGGCAAGCACAGGGACCACAGTTTGATCCCTGGCACCACATGCCACTCCAGCATTGCCTCCAGGACAGGCTGAGCTGGCCACCAAAGAAAAAGGAAAATTTATTGGGAATGAGAACTTTCTGTATACTTGGCTCAGTCAAATTCTTTGGCTCTGGCCTACAATATTATTTATGACCCTCAGGCAATCTCAGTCTTGGTATTCCAGGAAGAAAAACTATTTAGAATAATTATGTTTCCATGATTAAAATGGTATATCCAGAAATAACAACAGAAGCAAAACAGCCTAGAAAATGAGAAACTGAGGTAACTACAATTTGCCACCTTTAATCATATGAGCTAAATTTGTGGTTCTATAACAAAACTTAAAATGAACCAGAACATCCAGTGTCGAGCTGAGAAGAATATGTATTCTGATATTGTCAACTGGAACATTCTGTAGACATCTACTTAGTCCACGTGTTCAAAAATTTGATTCAGTTCTAATATTTCATTGTCGATGTCTTGTCTGGTTGATCTGTCTATCTGTGACAGTGGAGATACTGATATCCCCCATTACAATTGTATTTGTGCTCAATTGATTTTTCATGTCATTAATATTTGTTTTATATAGTTGGGTTCCCTGGTGTTTGGTGCATATATATTGATGATTGTCATCTCTTCCCCTTGGATTGTTTCCTTCCTTCAGAAGGATGTTGTGACTTTCTTTCTCCCTCTTAAGCATCTTGGCTTGAAGTCCATTTTGCCTGCAATTAGAATAGTTACTCCTAGTTTTCTCCATGTTCTTGTTCTGCAGAATATTGTTTTATACCATTTAACTTTTGGTCTATGATTTTTTTTATTAAATATATTTCTTGTATGTAGCATATTTTGGGTCTTGTGTCTTGATCCATTTTACCAGCATGTTTCTTTTGATTGGTGAATTGAGACACTAACATTGATGGTTATGACTAATATGTATTGACCTATCCTTGTCATTTTATTTTCCTGTGGTTGGCCTCCTCCCCCATTTAATTATTTTCCTTGCTTGGTGGATTGATTCTTTTGGGCTTCATGGAGTTGTAATCCTTGTTATCTCTTTCTAGAGTATCCTTCAGAATATTTTGGAACACTTGTTTAGTGTTCATGAATTTCCTCAGGTGTTTTTCGTCATGGAAGTATACTATTTCCCTACCAACTCTGAAAGATAGTTTTGAAGGACACATAAATCTGGGTTGGAGATTATTTTCTCTTAGGACTTCAAATGCTTCATTCCAGGTTATGAAATACTTCATAAACTCTCTTAGATTTCAGGGTTTGTGTATAGAAGTCTACTGTGATTCTGATGGGCTTTCTTTTTTTTATTTTATCTATTTATGTGTGTGTGTGTGTGTGTGTGTGTGTGTGTGTGTGTGTGTCCAGCTCAGCCCACCAGGGGGCGGGGCTGGCTGGCATGTGGTGCTAGGGGATTGAACCACGGTCCCTGTGCTTTGCTAAGCTTGTTCTAAGTAGGTGCTTTAGACCACTGAGCCATTTCACCAACGCCAGATGGGCTTTCTTTTATAGATCATTTGCTTCTTTTCTGGGTAGCTTTTAATTTTCTGTCCTTGTGGTGAACTTATGAAACTTTGACTATTGTGTCAGTTGTGTAGACTGTTTTCTGTCATTGCTAAGTAGAGGTCTAGATGCCTCATTATCTGTTTGTCAAATTTCTTTTCACTGGCTGTGAAATTTTCTGCCACAAATCTTGTGAATACGTTTTTTTAAATGTTATTTGTGTTTTCTTTCTTTTTCATTGATTCTGATCAATATTATGTAATTCTTCTTAGCATTATCTATCAGCAGCTGGATTTCTCTCTCCCGGTCCCTTGCTATTTTAAAGAAATCTTTCTTTTCATGATCACTAACCACAGTCCTATCTTCTGCACCTGGCATTCTGGCCTCCCATTGGCTCATTCTGTTGTGTATGCTATCAGTGATTTTTTTTTTAATCTCCTGGATATGTGTTTGAACTTATTTCATGGATTCCATTTATTTCTTTTGTTGGATGTTCACTGTGTCCATCATTTCCCTAAGGCCCTCTGTTTATTTATCTGTATCACTCTAGAGTCACTAAGCATGTCTCTCATTATGGTTGTCATCTCTGTAATAATCTGAGAAATTATTTCTGATTCGATTTTGTTCTGTAGTCTTGTTCATCGGACTTGTTACTTTTGTTGTCATCACTTTGGAGGGTCCAGGTAAATGGCTTTCACATTTCTTATCCTCAGTAACTCCTAAGTTTTCCTTTTGTGATTTGAAAGTCCTGGGTTGCATCTTGTTTAGGTGTCTTCTCATTTTATGTATTTTTAAAGTTTAATTTCTGGGTTGTTACTTACACATGCTTACAGTGAATAGTTTTATTGCCAGTATTTAGAATACTTTAAATTACTACTTCTTAGAAGTGTCTTTCAGGTGTAACTGATTTTGGGATATGAGTCTGTTGCAAGATCCTACCTCTCAATTTATTAGGGATGAGAAGTTGCTGCCTATGTGGCCCACCCACTGGTTCTTTGGCACTGGCTTGTACTATTGTTTATGATCCTTAGGCAATCACAGTTTTGTTACACCAGGAAGAAGAACTGATTAGAATAATTATCCCACATTGTCTAAAATGATATGATCAGAACTAACAATAACATCAAATATAGTAAAGAAAATGACAAATTGAGGTAGCTATGAATTCATCAACTTTAACAATATGAACCAGATTTATGGTTATATAACAAAAATTAACCAGAAAATTATATGTAGAAATAAGCCCTCAATATGACAATTTTAACCTTGAGGTAAAAAATTTAAAAGTGGTTAGGGGAAAAATAGAGAAATGAAAAAGAAGAAGATAGTAGAAGCAAAGCTGGGGAACAAAGGCGGATCGTACAAGCTTTGTGAAACTAGTGAAGAAGATGGAGGGAAAGAGAGAAGGAAGGAATAACATAACAACAGAACAACAATAACAGAAACTAGAAACTAGGTTCATGCTCTTATTTAACAAGAACAATCAAGAAGAAAAGAGGAAAAAAGAGAGCCACTGTGTGGAAAGAAAGCCACTAAATGATGATAATAATAAAATGATGGAGTATATAAAAAAGTAATAGAGATACAAGAGCCAACTGACTTTCCTCCCATGTTTATGTGTGTGTGTGCATGCTGGTAAGAATCAAACTCAGGGCTTCACTATTGAAGTAAGTAAGTCCTCTACCATTGAGCTACACCTTCATCCCAGAATGAGTTTCTAATGACCAAACAGGGACCCAAATTATGAGTGTATTTTAAAGGTAGAACCAGATGTAGAATGTGCCTAAGGAGAGTCACATGGAGAGAAAACATTCTCTCAGGCTTTCACAGAGAGCAAATTGGCCAAGCAATGGCCGTGACTCATCCACATGGTTGACACTGACAAAGGATCTACAATCTGAGGTACAGGGTCTCAGGATAAATCCTGAGGGGATTTGACTGAACTTACCAGATCCAAAAGCTACAATTCTTGTTACATAGGTCTTACTTTATCTTGGTCTTAAGTATCCAGCAGAAAAGTATAAAAACAAAGTATAAGAAGTAAAGCCATGTTGTTATGTTGAGCTATAGGGGTCTCAGGTCAACAATTTCTCACATTGCCAGTCAAGTGGAAGACCCAATGCTATTATGGACCACTGGACTATTTTGTAATATTTTGCTGAGTTCATACACCTCTAATATTCAAATGATGGAATTAAACAAAAAAAGGGGATACAGATGAATGACCATTTTATATCTGTGTATTCAAAATGATTAGGATAGATATATAGCTACATTCTCTTAATTGAAGAAATAGAGGCATTTGTTCTAATAGTGTTTGTAAATAGGATATCATGTCTGCATCTTGTACAACAAATAACCACTAGAAAGACAGTATGCAATGTGTTAATTATTGGAACTGTCCTACTAATTTGATTTGAAACTGTCTCATTGCTATTTATTTCTCAATAAAATTATGGAAAAAAATAAATGAGTAATTTTATCCATGTAAAAAATAAAAACTAAAAAAAAATAAAGGTAGAGTCAGTCCAATGCAGGTAATGGTATGAAGAAGTCAATAGTGACCCTAGAGATTTTGTCTTGAGTTCCTAGAGTATAACTACCATTTTCTGGCCTAGAGCAAATTTTGAGTAGCTTTCATAAATTTGTTTGTTTAGTTTTGCTTTGTTGTTGTTTGCTTACTTATTTGCAGTACTAGAAATTGAATTCAGGGCCTTCACATGATGTGAAGCTACATCCCCAGACCTCTCTTTTTTTAAGACAGGGTCTCACTTTGCCTAAATTGTCAGATTGCACCAGCTAGGCTTGAACTTCTCAGCCAGTTGGAGGAGTTTTTAAGGGAATAGCAAGGATTTCTTAGTCCCTCTTTCACTGGCTGTCTATGAGATAACAAAGTGGACAGATAAATAATGGGTTAAAATTTAAACCTTGCATGAAAGAAAAGAGTTGGAGTAAGAGATGAGTTTTCAGAAGGGGACCAGAGGAAGCTGAACTGGTTAGGATCAAGAGAAGGAGCTACTTGGCCCTTGACGGCGAAGGGGCGCACCCCTCTTTTGGCTGGTGTACAGAAGGCTTTGGTGCACATAGGCTTCAAAGGCCTATGCAAGGTCCCAGGGAGTGGAGAGATACTCCAGATCTCCTGTTTTCTCTTCTGAGAGTAGAGGCTTGGGAGGAAGCCTGAGAACAGAAACTGAACCGTTCCCATCCCACCGCTGAGGACGATGACAGCAGGAAGGACACAGAGCTGGAGACTAGTCCAGAGAAGGAACTGGGTGGCAAACCTGCAGGAAGGGCTTGGCTCTCCTGACATGGGGTCTCAGCACACCCTACCTCTTTGCTCAGAACCAAACGTAGATGTTGTACCTGCTGCAACTGCCCCAGCAGGTCTACACCACCAGCTGCTCTCCTTGCCTTTCTGCATCTACACCAGCCAAGGACCATCTCCTCACTTAGTAGGTTCAGGATGTCTGTCTCCTGCTAAGCTCCAGCTCCACACAGACCAGGGCTGCCAGGCAAGGAGACAGCTCACTTGTGCCACCTACTGGACCAGAGCAGGATGGCAATTCCCTTCAGCACTGCTTCCTTTTGCTGCTAAGAGTTGAGGTTTCACTCTAACCTTTAGACCCTAAACCATCTCTTAGCTGGGAAATACCCAAATCCCCTGTTTCTGCTCATTGTTATACATTTATTGATTCCAGAAGCAGTTATTGAACCACTGCTACAATGGAGTGTCCCAACACCCAGGAACTGGGGGTACCCTGGGAATGCCTCACCTTCATAAGGCTAAGGTCTAGTGAGGAAAGGACATGTAAGTTAAACAACCAAAGAATTTAAAGTATATCTTCAAATGGTGTAACACTGATAAAGGGTAAGTTTGTGAAAGAAACACTCATGAATAGCTGAAGACATGATCTTTGAACTAAAAACTGAAGGGTGACTCTAAATGTGGTTAAAGAAGTGGAAGGAGAAGAAGTATTCTCATAGCATGTGAGACCTCACAGAAGAGCCAGAAAAGCACATGCCAGACTCCCCTCCCTTCCTCATTCTCCTGAGCCCATTTCCAAATGAAAACCATCCTCAGGGCAGACAATATTGCTTGCTCTGAATTTATTCTGTTAGAGAATAAATTAGTATTTTATTGTTCAACTGATTTGTATAGTATCATAGTAATTTCTTCTTTTTCCTTTAAATAGCTGCTCAGAATATTTCACTATTTCCCAGGTCTTGTTTGTTTGTTTGTTTGTTTTGAGGCAGGGTCTTGATATGTAGTCCAAGCTGGCCGTGAACTCACTATATAACCCAAGCTGACATTCTTATGAAAACCCAGCATTCTCATGAGGGTCAAACAGGTGATTCACATAAAATTGCTCATGACTCCTTGCCTAATACAAGTAGATGTCAGATGAATGGATGAGTGGGTGGATGGATAGATGGATGGATGGATGATAATGCAGGAATTGAAGATATGTCTGTGTTCATTGAGTCATAAAGGATGACAAAACCAAGATCCAAAAGGGTTTCAAAAGATTTGAATTGCAGGGAAACACTGCTAACATGAATCAAGTTTGAACCTTGGCTATCCTTTTGCTTCAGCTTCCTAAAGTAGGCCCTACCACACCCTCTATTTCCTAAATTTGACAGAATAGCAAATCAAGAATCTTGTACACATGTCCTTGGCCTTATTAGAACCAAGATTCTCTGTGATTTGAGTAGCGACACATCTTTAATGTCCTCAAATGTAAGTCTAAGGATCATAAAACTCTGTCCACCCTCCACAAATTGTGAATCAGTCAGAAAAATCCTAACATGTCACACTCAGCATCCTACGTGAATGCAGTGCTTCCCGCTAAGAAGGTGGTGTGCACAAAGTTCACTGGAAGACCTGACAGACTATCTTGGGGCAAGTTGGGCACACACCCAGAAATGAAATTCATCATGTGTGTAAAAACTTAAGAGAGAAAAAAAATTAAGAGATATGCCTGACTTTTAGGGAAAAACAGTAACAAAAGTTCCAGATTGGGATGTTACAGAATATTGGTGGCAAGTGAAGACTGTGGGTGTTCAATAATGAGAAGAGAGTAATCGATAGTCATGAAAAGTGGTGCTGGTTCACTACACACACACACACATGCGCACACACACACACACACACACACACGAGTGTATGCATGCCCTACCATATGCTTACATTTCAGCTATAATTCCCCTCTCCTTCCAGTAGACAGACATAGATTTTTCAGGGATTAGAAGATAGATAGCACTCGTGAGTGTCTTTTTGGCTGGTGTAAGAAACAGAAATAAATGCTTATGGCTAATGGATTACTGTCACCTTTGAGGGAGATCTCTGCAAAAAGCACACAACGCAATAGGATCACATTCTAACCTATGAACAGGCACAAAAATGAGTCTGCCATTCATCTGTGAAATGGGAATGAGAGTGACCTCCTGGTTACAGCAGCATTCTCATGAGGGCCAAACAGGTGATTCACATAAAATTGCCCAGGACTCCTTGCCTAATACAAGTGGATGTCAAATGAATGGATGGGTGGGTGGATGGATAGATGGATGAATGGATGGATGGATGGATGGATGGATGGATGGATGGATGGATGATAATGCTGGATTTGAAGATATATCTGTGCTCATTGAGTCATAAAGGATGACAAAATCAAGATTCAAAAGGGTTTCAAAAGATTTGAATTACAGGGAAACACTGCTAATATAAATCAAATTAAACCAGAGTCCTTCATGTAGGTTGACAAACAAGCTTGTGAGGATGTGTGTAGTGGGGTGAGACGTGGGTAAATAGCAACTGTGATGAGGTGGGGGCTGATGGCATGATGTGATGGCCAGACAGGTATAGTAGTCTTAAATTACCACTGCTATTGTTGTTACTATGAAATGAACCCAGAACTATACTATTTCCATAGGGATTTCACTTGCATCACCTTATTAATTGAAGAATATTATTGGATCCATGGAAGTCATTGCTCCAGTGAACTCTGTTACAAAGGACTTTGGGCATTTGGCCCGCTACCCTTCACACTTGTGAAAGGCATGTGAACAGCTGGAAGACAGCCGATGAGGACAGCAGACCAGGGTTCCAGCTCAGCCTTGGCACACACTCTATGTGTGCCCCTAAGGGAATGACTTAATGCCCCCAAGCCCTTCAGCTATCAAGCAGGAATGGCAGTTCTTATGCCATAAATCTGTTTTGGAGATTAAATGAACTCACCTATCACATGTACCTAGCACAAAGTTTGCACGCAGAAGGGGAACCAATGTTGCCAGCTCTTAGCCCTCTCAGTCACTCTGTATGCAGATCTCCACAGTCTTCTGCACCTTCCTTTGGCCCCAATTCAGTTTCCAACCACTTCTTTTCTCTTTGCCTACTGGGTCTATTTCTACTATCACCCAGTGGGGAGCTGAGTGAGAACAGACCTGGCCTCTTGCCACTGGCTCCTAGGCAACCCTTACGGGCACACACAGAGTGTGCGCGAAGGCTGAGCTGGAACTCTGTTCTGTTGTCCTCATCAACTGTCTTCTAGCTGTTCACATACCAACAGAGAATCTCCCAGACCTGGAGATGCAGCAAGTCTGAAAAGTTCACCAGCATCAAGAAAGCATGAGAGAGGCAAGTTTGGTTCCCAGCTGCACATAGTTTAGTAGGAAAGCCAGATGCTAAGACTTGTGCAAGGCACACACAGAGAGAAAAATAAATAAGTGACTGCAGATGAACATGGCGCCAAAGAAGAACAGCATGGGAGAATCCTAATTCAGGCGCCTTAAGAAGCAGAGGCTTAGATGAAGTGATCTGTATTGGAAACTGCAGGCAAGTAAGAAATTCCCCAGCTACCCTCCAATGCTACATATCAACTGTAGCATTCTTGGAGGCCTTGCAGCTGTTTCAAAAAGGAGCCTACAAAAAGGCTCACAAAAGGGAGCCTACCATGGAAAGTCCCCTAAAAGGCCCCAGCCACACCTCTCAGCAGCACCAAATCTACCCACCACTCCTCCCACTTAATAACCCCTTCCCTTCAGAACTCAGCTCTATTGAAGGCCACTGCTTAGCAGAACCTGTTGGGCCAGAATTGCACTTTCTCTTCCTGGCTGTAAGTTTCTGGAAACCAAATACCTGCCAAGAGCCACCCTATAAGCACTTGGCCTCTTGCCTCTATCCTCCTGCTTCCATCCTCCTGCTTCCCCAGCCCAAGAAGGCCCAGGCAGGGTGCAGAGGTGATCGGCAGGAGCAGAATGAGTGGGGATGTCCTGGGCCGCCCCATGGGCTACAGGTCTGCATGGCCACCGCTGCTCTTTTTCCACTGCTCTTTCACTCTTGTGTGTTTTAGAGAAAGAACAAAGGAGGCACACAGAGAACAAAAACTGACAGAAAATGAGGACTTAGGGGTAGAGCCACATAGCCTGAGTAAAAGAGAGAGTGGGCACCAGTGTGCCCCGCCCGCCCCCCACCCCCCAGGCCTTGGTGATCTTCTCACTGTGGTGGCTGCAGTCCTCAGAAGCGCATGACTGAGTTCCTCACTGCTGTGCTCTCCCAGTGGCCCACATGGCAACATTTCCTCCGAGGCTCAGCTTGTCCCCTGCCTCTGCTTCTCTTGCAGTTCTTTGCCTCCTGGACTTTTTTGTTTAAAAAAATGGGATGTGGTGACGACATCCAGATAGAGAGCCCATGATGGCTCCTTCTTTGGAAAATAGACAGGAGAAGCTCTGGGTGGCATCATGAGGCATTTTAGTCCTCTGTGTTGAAGAGGAGAGTGTTGCTTGATTTCCACCAGCCGGCTGACAGGAGCATCAGTCAGAACCCCTCCTGCCTTCTTAACTCACTGTGTAATCTGCTCCCTTGGGCTCAGTCTTCTGTATGACAAGGGGCTTTACCCTGCTTAGTACACACTACTCTAGAAACAAAGAAAACTTTGGAGTCTTTTTCTCCCAGCTTATAATCGTAAAATGCAAGGTAAGGGCATCCTCTCACCCCGGTGTTCCCAGTGCCCAGAGATCTGACCTCCCTTTCTCCATGGCTGCCTCTGATCTGCACACCTGTGTCAGGTTCCTCCTGCTCCTCCCAAGCCTTGAGCTCAGCCTGCATCAAACTCCCCAGGCATCCCTGTTTGGTTCACACAAAGGTACATACGTGGTTCCTGCCAGAGCCAAACAGGAATAAGAGAGCAACAACCACTGCACTGCTGGTGGTATTACTTAGGACATGTCAGCTAACTTCAGTGAGATGAAGGCTGTATGCTAGGCATGAATTCTAAGATGCTTGCATGTATTCATTCATAGAATCCTCACAACATTCTTCTCAGGTGGTCTTAGCATAATCCCACTGTAAATGAGTAGAGGGCAGCTAGGAAGAATTTCACTATCAAAGGACCCAGAAGTAGGGCCGACGAGATAGCTCAGTGGACTAAGCACTTGCTTAGGCAAGCACAGGGACCAGGGTTCAATCCCCCATACTACATGCCATATTGGCCCTCCCCCAGGCAAGCTGAGTCAGCCACACAGTTCAGGCGTGGTGGTACACGCCTGTAAATCCCAGAGCTGGGGAGGCTGGAAACAGGAGCATCACTATTAGTCCAATCTGTGTAGTGAGACTCTGTACCAAATACATTAAAATAAATGAAATAAAATAAAAAAGGACCCAGAGACAAACTACATGCAATGGGCTCCTTTAAACACATCTGCTAGCTGAGAGCTCTGATTTTACTTAGACTGTATATTTAAGATTAATAAAAGTGTCTTCAAGAAAGAAGTAATACAGATTAGGCAAAATTGCAGAGTTGTTGCTGGTGGTGGTGGTGGTGATTGTGGGGTGTGTGTGTGTGTGTGTGTGTGTGTGTGTGTTCACTGGGGATTGAACCATCCTGTCAATGATCTCTAGAAATCTTCTCACTCACACAGTGCAGGAGACCTGGGTCTTTCTTTCTCTATGGGCTGCTTCCTTATTTTCTGTCAGTTTTTATGCTCTGTTTGCCTCCTTTGGTCTTTCTCTAAAACACACTAGAATGAAAGAGCAGCAGGAAAAGTGCAGCTGTGGCCATGCAGACCTGTTGCCCCATGGGGTGGCCCAGGACATCCCTACTCATTCTGCTCCTGCCGATAACCTCTGCACCCTGCCTAGGGCTTCTTGGGCTGGGGGAGCAGGAGGAGAGGGGTAGGAAGCCAAGGGTGGGTGGGGTGGCTCTTGGCAGAGGCAGAGGAAGAACTGAGCTTCAGAGGAAATGTTCCCATGTGGGCCACTGGGATAGCACAGCAGTGGGACACTCAGCCATGTGCTTTCAAGGGCTGCAACCACCGCAGGGAGAAGATCACAAAGGTCTAGGGGTGGTGGGGCACACTGGTGCTGGAGAACATGTCTTCTCCCAGATCTCACCACTGATGGGGAAGCCACTAGAGGGTTGAGAATTTTAGGATCCCGTGGTTGTGAGGAGGCCTCCATGTGTGTGGGTGGAGCTAGGCAGTCTAGAGCCTTTCCAAAGCATACTTACTCCAGGATCTGCGTTAGAGTAGGGCAATGAGTCCCTGAGGCCTAGAAATGGTGTGTAAGTGAAGGAAAGAAATCTTCTCTTCTGGAAGATTGAAAGGAATCCCAAGTTATCAAAAGCTATTGTCTCAGTGTCTTTCGTCCTGCTTGAAAAGAATAGCTCAGACTAAGTTATACAGGTTAAATTTATTTCTTTGGTTTAGAGACTGAGAAATGCGAGGCAGAGAAGCCCACATTGGCGAAGGCTTCTCTTGTTGTGTCGCCCCAAAGCAGAATATGGAAGACCAATGAAGGGTGTGCAAGCACGCATGCGCAGGAGTGGGAGGGAGTGAGGGAATGCAGGAAAGGGCTGGACTGACTGTTACAACAAATCCACCCTCACCATAGCGACATTAATGCATTAATCCTCTTTTAAAAGCCCTGCTTCTCAATGCCATACCAGACAGCTTTTTCATGAGACCATTTCTGAGCACCTCACACCGATCCCTTTGACTACCTCTTGTAGGAGGGGCCATTAAGTTCATCTTGCTAAGGAGCTCTCCTCGGGATGTGTGCCCAGCCCCTACTCCACAGGAAGAGCTATGTGGACCAACTGTCCCTTATAAAGACCTCCTACCCCGGAGTGCTCTGGAACAGTGTTCCGCTGGATGTGTAAATCAGGAAGAAGTGTCTAGGCCAGTTTGACCCCATAGAAAAAACAACCCTTCCCTCCTTTGTCTCTCAGGATGCCTTAGGGAAAATAAGTGGGGAGAGGCAGTCCAGCGAGACAGGGAGCCTGGTGAAACACAAAGAGCGTGAGGTTCTGAAAGTCTAACCTGTATGAGATGGTAAACACTGTCACAGCAGAAACACAGTATAAATAAGAAAGTAAAGAAATATCTGAGATGGGGGGAGCCCATGTTTCTGGCTCCTTCTCTCCTTACCTTTTTCTCAGCTCAAGCTCAGTGAAAACAGAAACCTGCTTCTTTGCCTCAATTGAACAGCAGTGCTATTTGACCCCTATTTAAAAAGATGGGCCTGTCCTCTGGGCAAGAGGATCCTAGGCACCAAGGTGCTGGGTCCTGGCACTACCCAGTGCCCAGTGCAGCCTGGCCAGGCACAGGTAGGCAGCAGGTACTGGGCAACTTGTGAGAACCCTGCCCTGACCTGGTCCTCATGAATGGTGCACACAGTACCCACCTCAGGACACTCTAGGGGGTCAGGGACATAGGAGCCTGCAGACACAGCACCCATGACAGAAAAGCTGCCAGAACCAGCTCCGAGCCTCGGGTTGTGAGGGAATAGGACAGAGATGCAGGTGGAATGGAGCCCTGTCCTGAAGAACTTCCCAAAGAGGAGAGGATGGAGTGAACTGGCTGAGTAAGTAGGAGCCGGGGGCTAATTCATTCATTTATTCATCCATTTTTTCAACAAACATCTCAGAAAACTTATTAAATTCCACTGCTCAGGAACTGAGGACATGGAGATAAATAAAAATCAGCTACTGCTTGGAGAATCTTACAATCCGGGAGAGCGAATAGACAATTACAGGCTTTAAATAAGAGCAGCATGCAAATCTGTACAAGTCATTGTGTGAGCAGAGAACAGGGGTGGGCAACACGGTCTGGGTGAGGGGCCAGGGCTGGGGATTGGCAGCCAATCACAGTGGAAGGGACATGAGGTTAAAATCAGACTATAGGGAAAGCTAAGCATGACAAGAACCAGCCTGTCATCTCACGTGATGAGCAGCTAGGTGCTCAGGGAACTGAAAAGTGAAGAGAAAAGAGGCTGTGGATGTCCAGCTTTGGGGACTTTGGGATGCTGGAGGATATTAACAGAAAGGAACATTCTCATCCTAGCCTGGAAAAAGGGAACCAGGTGGGGTTGGCAGAGGAGGGGGACGAAAGTGTTGAGGTAAAGTGAGAGGCTAGGACTTCTTCCAGTAGGAAGAAGAGAAGTTGCAGAGGGAGGAGAGGGAGGCTGCCCTCAGTGCTTGAAGTGAGGCCACGTCTTGATGATGCTGTACAAAGCCCGTCCAGGGGACAGAGTGTCAGCCACATCACTATGGCCCAGCAGCAGGTAGTCGGGGGCCAGGTACCCCTTGAGCACAGCACACTGGATCAAGTCCTGGGCTGCCTTCAGTGCAGCTGCATTTGGAGGCTTTTCTGCAAAACATATTTACTGTCAATCATTAAGGTCACAGTTATTTGTTTAGGGCAGGGACAAGCACCTCGATTTCATCTCCCACCTCCCTCACCCCCTCCATACTGCCAGCACCCCAGCCAACAGATTTACATGAAATCTGTCCCTGTGGCAATCAGGGACAAAAGGAAGACAAGGCTACTGTCTTTCTCTATTCCTCCTGTTCAAAGTTTCTTCCTGAAAGTCAAAAACAGCTCTGGAATGAAACCCCAGCAGATCACACCAGCTCTCAGCAGGTGCAGGACACCCCCCTCCCACCGAATCATCCACCACTGTGCCACAGCGGGCAGAGCGTGCCCCAGGTCATTGCCACCGAAGCGTATGCCTTTGCCAGCTGACTCATAAAACATTGAAGGTGTCAGAAGATTTTTTTCTGTTTTGCCCCATACTTGCCTTAGATATGGTTGGGATTGCAAATGGTGAATTAGGGATAAATGTTTTGCCTGAGGGGGCTTCTAGTGACGGTCATCCTGTATTGACAGTCTACTTTAAAACTAAAGTGTTCCACCAGCAGTGGCAGCACCCCAGAGCTGCCTTTTGCCTTGTGCTTCCTATGAGTTCCTCCTAATATTTGGTGCCCAGAACCCCTCTGTCAAGGCTCACTCCTTACCTACAAAGTTGCCTATGAAGGCAATTCCCAGAGCAATATCGTTGTAGCCGTAGGTGTGAGACCCTTGGGTAGACCAGCCAAGGCCTTCATATACTCCACCATCTTGGCCCACCAGGAAGCTAGGATGGGTGAAGGAAAATGAAAAGGTCACTCTAGGGAGTAGGGTTTTTTTTTTTCTTTCACTCTTTCAATTATTAATTCATTCTCTTATCCATTTATCACATATTCACTGGATGTCCCCTAGATGCCAACAACAAAAACACAGTCCCCAGCTGTATGGTCTTTGCCTCCACCACGATGCTGAATCTGGCCCTTAGGAGTGTCCAGCAGCCTCCTTGGTAAGCAGAGCACATTTATCTCACTTCGGGAAAATGAGGCCCCGCTAACCACACTCCTTTTGACCTGTTTTCCCCAGGCTTTCCAGGCCTGTACCCTCCTGATTCTCTCTACTCTCTCCATCAGACCTCTGCCATGCACTTTGCTGTCCTCAAACGTTGTGATGTTGTATTCTTTAACACACTGCTCTTCCTCCTTGGGACACTGATATGGCCCCATCTTTCAACATAGTAACCCTGAACAATCATCCACTTCCATGACTTCAGTTACAATCTACAGAAACAACTGACGTATCCAGACAAATCTATCATCTTGTACAACTTTTCCAATCAGAAAATTAGGCATCATCCTGAATGCTATTGTCTTCCCTCATTCCTCCTGTTCAAAATTTCTTTCAGAAAATTAAAAAAGAGCTCTGGAATAAAACCCCAGCAGGTTCTCTCTCTCTCTCTCTCTCTCTCTCTCTCTCTCTCTCTCTCTCT
>NW_004524624.1:7411687-7416455 GCF_000260255.1 Octodon degus | reverse complement strand
GTGGCCTGGCAATTGTGTTTCCCACATAAATTTCAAATCTCCCCACCTCTCCTAACCAGTGGCCACTACCCTGCACTGGGTCACTGATTACTGAAAAACTCCCTGCCCAAGGTTTTGCCTGCTTCCAATACATTTGGAAAGGAGCACGTAAAACAATTTTTCTAATGTACAAATCCCAGTTTCTGGGTACCTTTCAAATATAGTCAATTTTCAGGGTCAATTGCAAGAGGCCACGGCGTGACAACTCCTTTAGGTCTCTCTAGCTTACCTCTTATCATTTTTCTCTTGGAAGCCTATGTTTAGGTTTGAATTAAATTGATTTCCCCCCTCTGAGACAGTGCTCTGCCTGGCTGTCAGGCTCTACTGTATGCTGTTCCCCTTTATGTGGACCATTCTTCCTTCTTTGCTCAGCTGAGGCCCATTGCTTATCCATGTGCCAATGTGGAAGCCCCTCCCTCTGGGCCTTTTCTCTGATACCAGTAACCCTCCAAAATCTTGAGGAGAGGCTCATTTTATGCATATCTTGTTTGGTCCATCACAGGGCCTAACATTTGGCATATAATAACTTGTTTATGATTTCTATCAACTCTCCAGGGGAAGGAAAGATGAAAAAAATCAGAGAGGTAGAACATCGTGAGTGACTGGGTGCTTTGTCCTTGTTACCGTCTGAGTCAGGGCTCAAGATGGTACATGATGTGGCCAGACGAGGGAGGGATTCCCCAGCAAGTTTTAAAATCAAGGGACAGGGATCAAGTCTCTTGATGACTGAATGATAAAGGAAAACAAATGCTGCCTCAGCTTTTGGTATTTTTCATCTGGAATTTCCAAAGTTGAAACCCATCCTCTATAACCATGTTAAGTAACTTTAGCAAGGTGAACAAAACCTCAGCCACAAGCCACAGGTTCTCGCCTATTGGTAAAGCCTTCTTTTAAAACAGGACAGCATCTGCCAGGCAGAATAGCACTTTTACAGAAGCAAGTGACTAAAACTGTAAAAATTATTGTGATTATGTCTCCAAATAATTGAAATTTATCATATTCTATCCCTAAATTCTTCTACAAAATCTCAACAGCATCTCCCACATAGCTTTTGATCTCCCATGCAAGTATTTATTATATACTTGCCTGGGAAGAAACCAAAATAAATATTTTTATTTCACCCCATTTTTAGGTAGAAAATATATTGCTGGCCCTAAGTAGAGATGAGACAAAAGAGGCATAGGAAGGTTAAAAGCTCCTCTGTCTATAAATGGCATCAATAGCAAAAGAATAGCAGGATTCTATATCAGGGAGAGCAAATCTGGGCTCGGGCCACACCTAGATCAGGGAGCGAAGGGTCTTCACCTCTGACTGGTTACAAGAGGCTACATTAAAATGCCATATTCCTTCAATGGCCCTCCCTAAAGTTATCCAGTCTTACTTTGTCACTACTGCTTCTAATGTCTTCTTTTCATATCTTCCCAAGAGCATACCCATGAGGGATAATCAAGGCTAGCCACATTCAGTCAAGACTCTTACAAGAAGAAAATATGATGCCTTACATGAAGCACTAGACACAGATCCAGTGCTTACTCAGTATTGGTTCTGCCCCACTCCTTCCTTTCCATGGCCCTTGTCTTACTTACTGATATCCGATGTCACAAAAATCTCTTTTGTCCATGTGAAAGGACTGTGTATTTCTGACACGAAGCAGGCAGTCCATGGATACATTACAGCCTATCCCAGCAGTGTGAATAATGATGGCGTATTTGGCTGGGAGGTTCATTTGAGGGCAGTGGGTCTCTCTGGCTTCCCAGGCGGATCGTGGAATGATGTTGGGACAAGCTGAGATGCAGTGAAAAATCACGAAATGAGACTTTGTCTTTGAAATTTGTGAGCAGTCACAGAACCACAGGCTGGGCTGGGCCTCAGTCTCTCCCCAACGTCCAGCACACACTGGCACTTCCTAACGAACGTGACGGTAGGGGCCTGGAAAGTCCAGGTGAGGAGGTATAAGGCAGGTTCCTGGGGCCACAGGATAGGACACCGATAACTATAGAAACCAGGAGATAAGTGGAATGGGCTGTTGGCCAGGCAGAGTTCTAGTCATTTTCTTCAAAAGACAAGAATTCCTGCAAGTTTACAATTCATTACAAATACATTATAAAATATGTGTTTTGGAGAACAGGACTGGTAGGAAAAGATTAGCTCTTTCCCTGAACTCATAGCATGCATATGAAAATATTCTGAAATCTATAAAATAGTCTACAAATATTAAAGGTATTATTATGGAAGACTTTATCAGCCCAAAGGCAAGAATAACTTTACTTAGAGATTTATAATGTTGAAAAGCTAATTAAAAATATTACTTGTGGGTCTGGAGAGATGGCTCATTAGAATAAGCGCTTCCCTGACAAGCACAAGAGCTTGAGTTCAATCCAAAAAAAAAAAACAAAGGATATTTAAAAAAAATACTACTTGGTCCTAGCACAAATATTTAGACTACTGATAATGCTTATTAATTTTACTGCTTTTAAGTTGTTACTTGTTCTCTTCAAGACAGTACATTGTTTTTTTTATTACTTAGCTTCTTGGACTATTCACTATGATATCAACATAATGTGTGAAATCAACCTTTTCTCAGTGCTGTGGCCATTTACATATTGGCTGGTTCTTGCAGTTAAAAGTGTGTGTGTGAGCATGTGTGTGTGTGTGTGTGTGTGTGTGTGTGTCTAAATACAATACGGTCACACAAATACATATATTTAATCACACAAATATGTAAATGTGTTTATTCTGCTCCACTCCTCTGCATCAGCTCCATGGTTTATGTGTCATGCAGCATGTATTTCACTTGTTGGTTCACTCATTTCCTGACTTTCCTCACTGAGGCACGAACTCCCTGAAGGTGAGGAGTTCTGTCTGCTTCGTTCACAGCTGTGTGCTCTGCATCTTGATGAGCACCTGCCAGTCAGTCAGTATTTGTTGATGGAAAACCTGTGCACGTGTGTACACACACACACACACACACACACACACACATGCATGCACAAATGTTTGTGTTAAGAATTAGTCAGTAGAAATGTCATTCTAACGGGATGGAGAGAAGTCCAGGAGAGTGCCTTCTCAGAGCATCCTGGATCCCAAAGTCAGGAGAAAGAAGCCCACAGTATCCAACAGGAAAGAGCACTCCTGATACGGTCGTGTGAGGATCTGTAGGAGACTGAGCCGGGCCTTACCTTTACTGGGTATCACTGGGTGTTGAGAGTCCAAGCAGATTTCTTCTTTCAAGAGATGTGGCCGAATATACCTGGGTGACAGGCGACCACTCTGAATGGCGTAGAAGATCAGGCCCTCTGCAGCTGATGTGGCAGCTGTACTGGGACTGCTGCCTTGAAGAGGAGGACAGAGAACACAGCACTGTCATAAGAGACTCCAACCAGGACTAGATTTTGTGGGGAGGACAAATGCCCATCTGCACACAAGGGGTAGCAGGTAGAAAGAGAAGACACTTCTCCAAAGCCTAGGACAGGACATGTAGGATACGTGAACTACTTGGACAGAGTTTTTTACTACAAAATATAGATTTCATTTATCAACTCCAGCTCTACATGGAAAGGTCGGTAACAGGAGACCCGCCTGAAGAAGCCAAGTATGCTTCAGCCCAGGAACAACGCAACAGTATTCACTAAGTAGTTGTCATGCTCAAGCATGGGCTAACCTCTCCATGCCCATTAGCTCATATAGTTCTCACAGAAAACCTCTAAGAGAAATGCTACTGCTAATCCTGATTATCAAACAAGGATATGGGAAGGTGTCAGTTGTCTATTAGCTCTCAACTCTGTCCTTGCTCTGTGCAATTTTCTGTTGCTCAGTAACACAGAAGCCAATAAACTACATCTCCCAGAATTCCTAGCCTTCCAGCTCCTGGTTAGTTTCTACCAATAGAAGACATTGGAAGAAGAGATAATCCTTGCTTTTCTGCCTCTGGTAGCCGGAGTAGCGATGGCAGGCAACGTCAGACTCCAGAAGTGGTGGCAGTAACTGAGCTCAAGCAATGTCCATCCATGATGGCTTCAGCAATATCACAGAAGAGCAGATTAGGAAAGAGAAAGAGGACAATTCATGTCATAGAGCCCAATGAGAAAGAACTTCAAAAGGAAGATGATTATTAGTGAAGATGAATATGATGTAGGCTGAAAAGATAAGACTTGGGGGCGGGGAAGAATGCAGACCATGCTCTGCCAAAGGGTTCACAGGAAGGACCATTACCTATCTTACTGCCAAAGAAGGCAATTCCCAGGGAGATGCTGTTGTAGCCTGGAGTGTGCAGGCCTTGGACATCCCAGCCAACACCTTCATACACCCTGCCATCGTCCCCAACCAGGAAGCTGCCAACCAAGGAAATTTGCATAAAATGATAAATCTCTATAGCAGAACATTTCACACTGATCCTCAAAAGGTAAACAGGGCTCTAGAGGCTTGTAAATAAGCACTCTGCTTCAATAATCTAATAATGGGGAAGAGCGGAATAACAAGTTTTAAACCTCCAAGAGACATAAAATTTAGAGGTAAGTTTCTGGAATCACTTGAAAATATGTGGCTGAAGTGGGTGGTACTGTAGCGGAGGTAGTAGTGGCAGGGGCAGCAGATAGGCTGAAGTTAACAGTCAATACAGCATCCACAGGGGGAAGGCAAGGTAGGCCTACCATTGTGAGAATTATCCTTTCCAAAATGACTACTGAGAAGGCATTTTCTCTTTGTCTTTAACATTCTGGTGATGGGATTC
>NW_004524624.1:7379021-7411490 GCF_000260255.1 Octodon degus | reverse complement strand
TCTCTCTCTCTCTCTCTGTGTGTCTTTCTCTGTCTCTCTGTCTCTCTGTCTGTCTCTGTCTCTGTCTCTGTCTCTCTCTCTCTCTCTCTCTCTCTCTCTCTCTCTCTCTCTCTCTCTCCTAGACACATTTGTCTCAGAAAGGCTCTGGACTTCGAGTGTATGATTCAGAATAGATAATGCCCAAAGCAAATTTTTTCCATGTTCCAAACTTGTTTGAACGTGGCGCTCACTCCTCACCATCCCTCCTACTCCTTCCCTCATGATCCCCAATCTCCTTGTCAAGGCAGCCTTCAAGGTAACACATAGGAGACTACTTCATAGGATTCAAGCCCTGTGAGTGGAAAGGAGACAAAACTGAGCTAATAGGCATTCTCAAAACCATTCTCGGTCTATGTTTCCTTACAGTGTGTCACGTCACATAACTTCTTCAATTTCTCTATCCTATGGCATCTTAACCTACAAAGTGCAAATGGCAATATTTCTTTTTCCCATTCAAAGCTTGTCTGGACCACAGTTTTGAAGGACTTTATGCACTACATCATTTAACGAACCCCTAAGGGCCAATGTAGCTCCCCCTCCTTGTTTCATTTTAGAAGTTCCCAGAGTCAGAACCACTGAAGTAAATGACTCAGCATTGTCCCTCCTGATGATTTTTGGAGGATTGTATATTTTGCTGGGTTGCTTTTAAACAGGTTTTTTTTTTCTATCCATTATAAAGCCCACATAAATGAGGCCCCCCAAAATAGAGTAACAGAGAATGGGACATGGGAGGTACCCTTGGAGAGGAAACTTCAGATGTGGGCTTTAGGCACATGACCAACTTCTTACTTGTAGGCCAAGTCGCACCAGCCTTTGGTGTGGACAGAATGGGACTGTAAGTCCCGCAGCAGCTGGCTACAGATGCCCTGCTCCTGGCACTCCATCCCTGTCAGCTGCTCCGTGATGAGGTAGGGGACAGGTGGGCTCAGTAGAGCCCCGCAAGTGAGTGGCCTCGCCCCCCACTCATTGCGGGAGACCACAGTGGGAATATCTGCAAAAGAGCCACAGGGTGCATGCAGTGAGCCCTACCCAGGAAGAACCCCAAGAAGGAGGCTTACACTGCCTCAGCCTCTGCTTCTCATCTCTGTAGCCCAGGTTGGGCCCAATAACCCCCAGGCACACTGTTCTAGGCCTAGGAAGTTCTGCTCCTCAGAACTCTCTCCTTGTGTTTTCCTAGAGGACAAAACCCACTCTTTCTTCCTTTCTGGCTTCCTCCACCTCCCTCCCTTCAGAGAGCATCCCCAGATGACTCCCTGTACCCAGCCCCAGAAGCGTGGCAGCATGGATGTCTGAGGATCTTCTTCCTGGTCTTGGACTCTGGGTCCCTGCCTCCATGTAGCTCTTGCAAGTGCTCTATTCAGAATGGTGACTCTCCAGAGGAAAGCCTGTTAGCTTCCTCAGTGAGGGCTCCCATTCCCTAAGCATGCGACACAAGTCTCCATCTGACAGATGAAAACTCTCTGGGGAAAGAGGTGTGAGGCCCTGCATAGGCATGCAGGCCTTCAGAGGACTCTCTCTCTCTCTCTCTCTCTCTCTCTCTCTCTCTCTCTCTCTCTCTCCTCCCCCTCCCCATCTTGAGCATCCATGGAAGGCTATGAGGAGTGGGGTGCCTCTACTCATGCTGGAAGCTGGGAGGTGAGGCATGAATCTACTTTTGCTGGGTTTTCTCTTCTGTTTCTTTACCTGGGCTTTCTCTTCTTTTTCTCTACTTAGGGAAAGAACACATCTTTACTTAAAACTAAGAGGTCCCTAGAAGTTGCCAGCAGATAAGCCTCATAGAATTCTACCCCATTCACTCAGTCCCAGTTCAAACAAAATCAAGTCCTGAAAGCCCCACCCTCACCCTAATCCAGAATCCAGTTTCACCATTATGATCCTTTTGGGTGAGCTGGGAAGTGCTAATAAACAGGTCCAGAAGTTTCTCCGAGATGCTTTTGGCTTCAGTTTCATTCCAGAACAACTGTGGGACATTCCCTGCAAAAAGACAGTGGTGCTCATACTTGAGAACTCTCAGCTAGCATGCTCAGAGGCATCAACCAGACATTTCCACCCCATAACCCATAGCCTTTCATCCTCTCAGGTCCCCATGTCCGTAGGAAGTAACACAGGATAACCATATCCATCTCTGGCCTCAAAATGCCTCTCTCTGCCTTGAGCACCCTCCCTCTCCAGTCTTCCTTCCATCTAAGGATCATGGTAGCCTCTTGTCTTATCTGAGAAATGCAGTCTTTCCTAACTCATTTGTGCCAGTTCCTACTGATAAACCCAGGGGTACCCATCAGAGGGCTACACACCAAAACAATCATTATTTTTACCTAACACTTAATATGTGTATTGAACACTTACTGTAAAATTCTTGAAACATAGAAATACATTGATCTTGTGACTTCCCTAAAAAAACTAGATATTTTTACATGCTTCATTGAGCATTTATATTCACCAAAATGTCCTCATGTCCCAGCATTCCTGATTAGTTTCAGAAACCGTGGAAGCAATAGCCACCTGCAATAGCAACATTGTCCCCAACATTGCCCCCAATAGGCCATCTCTGTGATGACAAACTTCCTAAATGACACTACCAGAAATGGACTAAGAACAATTTCATGAAATGAGCAAACTCCCTCTCCAAGTTCTAACCTGTGCTGTCAGGTTCCCACCAGACTGACAAGAGAGCTATAACTACCACCCTCTGCAGATGTCCCATTCTCTTGTCGTGTGACCTTGGGGACATCACTGCCTCAGTGAGTGAGGCCCGTGTCTCTGTCTATAAGACCAAGTCACTGAAGGTCTCCACCATGGTTCTAGGATTCTGTTCCTCTTGGAAATGATGATCAAATACATGACCCCAGCGTGGAGGCTGAAGTGTGCTGGGAAGCTAGCTACACACTGCTGAAGGTAGAGCCCACCTCATCGGGGGAGGGACCTGAGCTGTAAGGAGTAGCACAGGATAGGGAAGGAGAAGTGATACCTCATAAGAGAATGATTTTCAAATGAAGCCCACAGGAACCTACATTGAAAGGACATTCAGTAGTCTAAAGCCACTGCCAAATAGGCAGGACAGGTACAGAGCAAGAACCAGAAGACTGAGGCCCAACTTATAGCCTTGCTTAGATAAGTTACTTCCCCTATAAGGACTTCAATTTCTCTGTCCATAAAATGAAAAGTTAAACCATGAACTTCCTGATATTTGAGTTTTTCGAACAATGACTTCAAGTCATATCATTGTGTCTAAGTAAGGAATAGACTCGTTATAACATGTTTAATATTGAAGAATCACTCAACCTACTTCAATTTTAATACAACAGCCTCTGTTTGTTGGGTATTTACTACATGTCTAATCATATGTATATAACTATAAGAAACATTCTGGGGCTGGCCATATAGCTCAGCAATCTTAAGCATCTCCTTAAGCAGATGCAGGGACTGGAGTTCGATTCCCAGTGTGCCGTGCCAGCCCTGCCCCCAGTGCATGCGGAGATGGTGATTGAGACTAGGTGTGGTGGCTGTAATCCCAGTGCTTGGGAGGCTGAAAACAGAAGAATCACTAAAAGTCCAATCTACGTAGTGAGACCCTGTAGACCTTGTACTAAATACATTGAAAAAAAAGAAAAAGAAACATTCTGATGTGGCAAAGAGTAGTATTATTTTCCAGGCCTTTGCAAAGATAGGTCCTAATGTCAGATTTAACCCCATGTTTGGTATAATAATAATGGTAAGATAGTTAAAACTTACTACAAATTACCTAGCACATATTGCTTGAGCGATGTGTACAATGCCTCACAATTGGTATCTAATTTAACCCTCAGAAACAACACTAAGTAATATCCTCATACCAGGAAAGCAAATAAGACTCAAAGAACTAAATAACTTGTTAAATATCATAGTACAACTGAGGGCAAGGATGGGAACAGAGGTCTATCAATGCCAGACTAGGGCTCCAAATTCCAAAGTTACACTATTCTTTAACATAGGGAGAACACTAGGTTAATTTTTTTGTTGTTCATTTTAATGACAGTCACTTCTGACACAAGGAGAGAAAACTTACCCCAGGCCTGAAGACTCACAGCAGAGAAGACAAGAAGCCAGGACAGCATCCTCACAGTGTTCCAGGCCACCGAGAGGGAGAGTGCAGATACCAGCTCTGGAGGGCAGTGACCCTGGAGAGACCCTGGTAGTTAACATGCCCATGCTCGTTCTTAGAATCAAGCACCCGCCTGCTGCCTGCTATCTCTACCAACTCCCTCACCACACTGTGGCCTCCTGAGGGCCAGCACCTGGCTCCAGTTTCTCAAGTTCTTCTGCTCACTTCAATAAACCTAATCACACTAATACCCCTTTCTAGCCACCCCATTCCCTACCTGCCTCCTGTGAACCTAGGGAACTCCTAGCACCTCAGAGGGGTCCAGTTCCTGATCCTAGGCTTGCCAGAACAGATAATAATGATTTCTAAAACCCTCAAGTAACTACTATGAATAAGTCCTGATATTTCCATATCTAGTGCTCCAATTTTACTTCTCCTAAAACCCTGGTAAGGCATGTGTTCTGCATCTCATTGTTAAATGGAAAACAGTGATGCTGAGAGTGAATAATAATAGTGGCAGGCTTGGGCTCCATCCCCTGGGTTACTAGAGAAAAGGAGGTACTTAAAGTCATCTGAGTCAATTCCTCACTCTGCAAATATCCCTGGAAGATACCCAGCTAATTTTTCTTGAACGTGAATAAGAACAATAGTAGTTAGCACTTACTGACCCCATTCTACGTTTCATGTATTTGCTGACATTTCCTTAAGTCACACAGTGACCTATGAGACCCATAATTAGCATCAGAAAACTGCATTTGAGACAATTTAAGTCACTTGCCTAAAGTTGTCAAACTAGTAGAGGCAGAACCTACGCCCAGTACCGGGCATGCCTGACTACAGAGCCTCTGCCTGGAACCTCACAATCTGCCTGAGTTTTACCCTTGGAAATTCTCAGTGTGATCTCAGAAGTGAAAAACACAGGATGGTGTGGTTTTCCTTGGCTCTGTCAGGAAAAATAAATTGCCTACTCATGCTCAATCAATATGAAGTATCAGGTATCTAAACTGTCAATCAAAATTTCTACTTTTCCCCAAATTGAAAAATAGATGATCATCAACTTCCAAGACTTTGTTACAACAGTGAGGGTCCACAGGGAGAAATCTTTTGGAACCACAGATTAAGAGTTAAGCATAGAGAAGTTTCCTGGGTCAGGACAAGTAACCTCTCAGCGAGTAACACCCAGGGTTGTATTCACTTAGGGAAACTGTGCCCATCAGAAATAAGCCGACACCTAATAAATATGAGAGCAAGTGTGTGGTTTTCCTCTTTAGCTAAATGAAAGATAAGGATCAACTTGGCAATTTGTCTCCCCCAAAAAGGCGCAACCCTCTTACAGTGCTATCAGAAGTAATAGCCATATTCAGTAGGAAGTTTGGATTCAGGTTGTTTAATCCTTCTGAATTTCCAACTATCAATGTTAGCATCACAAACCTTACCCCAAGCTGTTCACATCACACACTTAAAGTTTCAAGGCTTGGCACTGGCCTCAAAGTGCCAGGGGCAGAACTAATGGTGTCAGTCATCCTACCTTAAACAGTAAGGATTGCGGATGGGCTGGAGCCCTGGATCATCTTCCTGTGCACCATTTATGCTGAAATATAACTGGATCCAAGTGAGACATACACATATGGAGTCAGTACTCTACTGAAAGGGGGAAAATTGTGTGGAGGTAACCCAAGGGTCTGCCTACACATTGACAAAGCAGGTCAAGGAGTGTTAGTATCAAACTTCAAACTCATTTAGAAAATGCAGAATTTTGAAGGAACCCAAGGGCCTGCCTACACATTGGCAAAGCAGGTCAAGGAGTGTTAGTGTCAAACTCATTTAGAAAATGCAGAATTTTGAAGGAAGGTTTCAAGAGGGTAGAGCAGGGGAATTTTCCCTACCATGTTCACATGAGGGAGCCCAGCCTCTTCTAGGACAAAACTCAGAAAAAGGAACATTCACACTCACACTCACAAATACCTGTGCATGCTGTGTTGTCCTGGCCCAGCAGGTCAGGGTGCAGTCCACTTGCTCCTCATTGGTTGGTCCTTCCTTCAGACTTGGCTTCCAGATTCTGCCCCTCCTCCAACTGGCTCCTCCCCTCCTCCTCCTCCTCCTTTTCCTCCTCCTTCTCTTCCTCCTCCTCCTCTCCTAGCCTTTGCTCTCCCTCACACTGAGAGGGAACTCTCTTCCTGGGAAGGGAGCCCTTGGGCCCTGGCTTCCCAGAGAAAAGAGCACCTTGGGTCCCTAACAGAAGATGGAGGACAGAGATCTGAGGCTGGGAGCTGACTATGCTCACATCGCTGAGAGGAGCTCCAGTGAAACCAGACTGGAGCTGAAAGCTCGTGGGGACATGCCCTATGAATAAGCCCAGGTCCCTCCACCCTGGGAAAGGGCCTGATTTCCCAACTCTTCAGGTGCGCCTCCTCATCTCCAGCCCTCAGTAAGCCCTTCCAACTTAGGGGTCTATGTAGGGTCAAAAAGCTGTGTCCCTGTTGTCTGGGAACTTCCAGTCCATGAAGGTAGAACTGCTCTAGGAGTTTTTTTGATTTTTTAAAATGTATTTAGTACAGGGTCTATAAGTTGGTATGCTGCAACAGAAAACAAATACAGTACCTAAAATAATATTTCATCTCAGTCCTACCCAGGTCCGGTGAGTGTGTGGAGAGCTTCCTGTTACCCTGCACCGGCAGGACCAGTCCCAGCCCAGGCGCAGAGTGGGCCAGACCCTCTCCCACCCCCTCGGGCGGACCCCACCACTCCGCAGTACCTTCCCCACCCCACCCGCCGAGTAGGAATTTCTGCCAAGTTCCGGGAACCCCCAGATCCAGTCCTAACCCAGGGGCACAACATATTCACCCTCAAGGGCAGCAGCAGGAAGGAGCTGAGCACAGCAGCCAGACCTAAGCCAGACGCAGCTGGATAAGTCCAAACTTTGTAGAGCTGCACCTGAACTTCAGTACGTGCGAAGGTTATAACTACAGCAAAGATCTACAACAAAGGGCAGAAGACAGTGCTACACAAAATGACGAGAAGGAACAAAATGCAACCTCAGATAATATTTCATCTACTGGCCATAGAAGAGCATGTTAGGTACTTAGAATAAAATCTTTCCACTCAACTCCCTTGTAATCTTGCAAAGGCAAAAGAACAACTAGCTTTTTAAACAATTCTACACCTTCACTAGAATCAAAAGACCAAAATTCAATTTTAGCTAGACAGGATGAATTAGTCCAAGGTAGCACCTGACAACCATTGTTAGTAATAATGAATTATACCTTTGAAAATTGCTGAGGATAGGCCTTAAATATTCTTACTACTAAAAATAAGAATGTGAGGTGATACATGTGTTAATTAGGTTGGCATAACTATTTCAAAATGTATACATATATCAGCACATCGTGTTTTGTACCATAAATGTATACAATTTTTACCTGGGAAAAAAGATTTGCAAATCACATAATCCAAGCTTCTAACTATGTGAAAGTAAGCTAGGGAGGATCTAACAGCAAAAATTTGTACTGGGGGCCACAACAAGGCCTGCTGAGGGGCCAGCATCGTGGGAAATCTTGGGGTGGGCAGACAGACTATCAGTAGCAGAACCTGGAAACAGCAGTAGAACACGGTATCCCCCAGAGTGGGTACCACTGCAAAAAGGTGATAGGACAAATGGTAGACAGCTTAAAGAGCTGGCGGGGCTGTCAGAAAGGTACTGGAGTACTCCAGAAAGCGAAGGCAGTTCTGCATTCAGTGAACTGGTCAGTAAGGGGCAGCAGTGGGAGAAACCCTTAAACTGGGACACAGGAGTCACTCACTGTCTCCTATGCCAACATGACTGTCACTAAGTACTCCTATAGTGACTAGGCCACAAAAACTTAACCACTAAAATTTAAATGATGCAAATGTAAAAAATCTCCTCCCAGAGGAATGTTACAAGAAAAGATTCTGACAGAATTTTTTTTTCATTGTTTAACTATGAAAGAATATCATAAGCTGAGTGTGGTAGTGCATGCCTGTAACCACAGCACCCTGGGAAACTGAAACAGAAGGACTGCAAGTTGAAGCTGGGCCCAAGCAATTTAGCATCTTAGGGAGACCACATCAAAAAAAAAATTTTTAACGGGCTGGTGAGATGGCTCAGTGGTCTAAAGCACCTACTTAGAACAAGCTTAGCAAAGCACAGGGACTGCAGTTCAATCCCCCAGCACCACATGTCAGGCAGCCCTGCCCCCTGGTGGGCTGAGCTCACACACACACACACACACACACACACACACACACACACACACACACACAAATAAATAAATAAATTAAAAAAAAATTTTTTAAGTTCAAGAAAATCCCCAGTACCACAAAAGAAAGAGGAGGAAGAATAGCAAGAGAAGGAGAAGACAAATGAGGAGGATAAGGAAAAGGAGGAAGAAGGGAAGGAGAGGAAAAGGAGAGGGGCAGCAGGAGGGCAGAGGGAGGAGGAGGAGATGACGAGAAGTAAAAGACCTTCAAGAATATTTTAAATAGGAAGGCAGTCTGAGAGAAGAGTAGCATAAGCATGTCCAAAACAAAGACTAAGTTACAAGTGGAACAGAAGCCAGTAAAAAAAGGGGCTCTAGAGAAGAGAAATAAAAAAGTTCTAGAAAACTGAAATAGAAAAAAGAGAGCTAGAAGCATTACAGATCTAGTGTACACAATACAAAATTTATTTATTATATCTGAACTGTACACTCAAAGTAGTCATGGTGATGTATTGTGCCCTAGCAGGTGCTTTAGACAACTGAACTAAAACTTGAGAATTCTTTTTTTTTTTGGGGGGGGGCAGGTTGGGGGGCTGGCTCTGGCTGCATTAAGCATGGGTCTGGTGCAGCATGTGGTGCTGGAGATCGAACCGCAGTCCCTTGCCCCTGACTGATTTTGCCCAAGTAGGTGCTTCAGACAACTGAGCTAGCCTGCCAGACCACCCAAGATGATTAATTTTATGTGTATTTTATGACAGTGTTTTAACTGGGGAGAGAAAGGATTAAAGTGATTCGCCTAGAAGATAAGCGAAGGAGATCCAGGATACCCATCAAAATGAACAGTGGAACAGTGTAAATATTTTACATGATAATTCAAGAAATAAAAGAAAATATGACCTTACAATTTTGAAAGATGACACTTTTTACCTCAGAAAATTGATCTAGGATAGTAAACACTAAGATATATTATGATACTTAAAATATGAAGAAAGATCTTTTTTTATTTGAAAGAGAAAATAAACCTAAAAACAAATAACGAGACTAAAGACAGAAGCAAAGCAACAAAAAACAACAAAAATGGCACAGAATTGCAAAACAAGAAAAAAATTACAATGCTTGTTATATTACATATTGTTATCATCAAATTTGTTGCTCGCATTACCAGCTATAGGCATGCGAGATTGATCAAACAATTAAACATTAACTCTTCCTTTCAATAAACCTTAATTATTTTCCTTGTTCTTTTTACTTTTTATTTTTAATTTATTTTAAAGAGCGTATAATAATAATAGATAAGACATTGGAGACAATACACATGTAAAAGAACAAGCTGAGGAGTATTCAGCCATGGTTGTTACATTGCATATTACTGTCCTCAGTGTAGCTGCTCAGATTACAGATATTAGCACATAGAGTTAGTCAAAGTAAAAATTTATACATTAACTTCTGCTTCATAAAAACTGATAGAAGTTAGTAGTACAATCATCTCAGCTTTCCTGTGTATACATTTATATGATTTTCTCCCCTTTCATTTTTCCCTGTTTTTTTCCTTTCCCTCATCTCAATGATTTCTTCCTTATGTTCAGTTTCTTTCCACTTTACTCTATCTATCATACCTTTCAGATTTTATTATTTCAGGTTCTTACACTAGGGAGACAATACGATGTTTACACATATGGGTCTGATTTACTTCACTTATGAATTTATCCTCTAATTGCATCCATTTACCTATAAAAGCCTCAATTTTGTCTTTCTTTATAGCTGAGTAATACTCCATTGTATAAAAATATAACATCTTTCTATCCATTCCTCAGGTGATGGACATTGGAGTTGTTTCCAAGATTTAGTTATGACAAACCTTTTCATCCAGCCATGGAGAAAGGCCAAGATGAAGGCCCCGGTTGGCAAGTGCCTGTTTTCTGCATTGTCTCAAGGTGGAAAGCAGATGTGTCACAGTGCAAGCGAGTGAGTTGTTCCTGTGAGCCATTTTTTAATTAAGTAATGCCACTGCGTTGATGTATTCACAAGGGCAGGGTGCTCAGGACCCCAGTACTCCCCATGAGGCCTCACTTCCCAACCACTGAGTGGCCACTTAAGTTTTCAACACACAAATCCTGGAGGACACATTGACACCACAGCGAGGCTCAGAAGCAATACTATTTATCCAGTATATGTGCCTTCAAAAAGGGTTTTATGTACCTTTTATTCTTTGATGGATAGGCTTGGATGTATATAAAACCTTTGCTCATTTTCTTTTCTTGTTGTGAGTATTGTTCTTGGCAAATCTCATGCCAAGCTGATATTTCTGTTGGAAACAACTTGGTCTCTTTTCATGGAAGAAGAAGCAAAGTAATTACTGTAGAGTCCTTGCCACAGACCCAGAAATCTGGATGGTTCCTGGCTCATGCATCCAGTTAAAAGAACCGGTTTCTCCTTCCTGTTCACTTCTTCCCCACATCCTTCAGTGGAGGCGAGGGCAGGCCAAGGGTCTGTGCCTGTGTCTATCTTCTCTGCAGAAGGATGGAGGTGGACAGACAGCATGGGGGAAAGCGTGTGGGCAAGGTTCTGTCCTCAGCCTTGCCTCATTGGTGACAGACAGATGCTGCCTTTGCCACTCTGCCTCTGAGGAAACAGGGACAGTCATTCCCACCCAGATTGCACAGGCAGCCTGAGGGAAAGTGACAGGTAGGGAAGGGCAACTGATATCTTCTGCTCTGAAAAGCACAAACATCTTTTATTTAAAATTATGAGAACTCTTACCATTTATTTCTGATGCTACAAGAGCTATAAGAACACACCAAGACAAAAATCTAAAGAACTAAAAGTATTTTCAGCAAGATATCCTCTTTATTTATTTTGCACACTTTCCTCTCATTCTCTCCTTTTTTGTAAACCAAGAGCCAGAAGTGTAAGGGCACTCTGGTTTCCAGAAAGCAAGACAAATAGTTTTAGCACAGAGGGCTGTAGAGCATTGAGATTCAGAGGCCTCCCTCTGCCCAGAGTCCTCCAGGGCTTGGCCAGGCACAGAGAGGCAGCAGACTCTGGGCTGCTTGTGAGAACACAGACCCGGCCCTGCAGAAGCACACAGTACCTGCCTTCAGGATACTCCTGGCAGACAGGGACATGGGACACCCAGTACCTGTTACAGCAAAGCCCCCAGAACCAGCTCTCGGCCTCAGATTGGGAAGAAACATGAGAGAAAGAATGAAGTGGAAGGCATTCCATACAGGAGGACTTCTAGGACAAAACAAGCTGCCCAGGTGAGACAAGACTGGGTAAATTTATTGATTTATTCTTCCATTTCTTCAACAAGCATCTAAAAAATCTAGTAAATTCCAGACACTCCTCAGGAACTGAGGACATAGTGATGAACAAAACTTGGCTGCTTCCCAGAGAAATGTACAATCCAGAGGTGATAATAGATGTGTATAAATAATTATAGCCTTTAAATAAGGGCAACATCCAAAGTCATACAAACCTATAATGCATGAGCAAAGAAGAGAGATAGATAGCATGGCCTGGGTGATGGGTGAGGGTAGGGGATGCCAGGCAACCTGCAGAAAGAGGGACCCAGGCAGAGAGGCAGCTACAAATGGAAAGAGAAGTGTGACAGGGCCCAGTCTGTGTCTCACCTGGCTGAGCAGATGGGTGGCCAGGGAACAGGAAGGTGAAGAGAGGGTAAGACTGGACCCAAGGGGAGTTTGAAGACTTGGCTATGTGGATCTGGGGATGGTGATGGTGAGGATGTTAGCAGGAAAGGACATACATGATCATCCCAACCTGGACCAAAGTGGAGTTGACAGAGGAGGGGGACACAAGTACTGAAGGCAAAGTGGGAGGCAAAGACAGAGACCCAGGAGAAAGAAAGAAGCCTCCAAAGGATCTTGAGCTGCCCTCAGTTTTTGAAGTGGGGCCATGTCTTGATGATGTTGTACAAAGCCTGTCCAGGGGACAGAGTGTTGACCACGTCACTATGGCCCATCAGCAGGTAGTTGGGGGTCAGGTAGCCCTTGAGCACAGCACACTGAATCAGGTCCTGGGCTGCCTGCAGTGCGGTGGCATTGGGTGGGTTGCCTGAAAAACACAATCACCCATTGACTGTAGGTCCCAGAGTGCTCAGTCCAGACAGGACACACTCCTAACCCCACTCCACCCAGCACCACTACCACACTAGTGTATTCCACTGGTGGTAGCTGCACTATGGAAAGACAGAAAACCAGGTCAAGACTTTAGATGTTTCAATTCCAAGGAGTTTCCAAAATCAAAAGGGCTGAACCTGAGAAAATAAACACAATTCTTTTGTTTTGTTTTGTTTTGTTTTGATACCAGGGATCAAACTCAGGACCTTGTGCTTGTAAGACAGGTGTTTATTCTGCTGAGCTATCTCCCTAGCCCCAACACAATTCTTTTGAGTACTCACAAAGTCTTTTTCCACTGCAAATGTTTAATCTAGAAGTTCTCTACTGGGTGTGGTTTAGTACCCCTAGGGACATTAGGCAATGTCTGGAGATATCTGTAGTTGTCACAGCTGAAAGATGTGAGGATCCTGTCATTATCTTGTTGATGGAAGCAAGGATACTACTAAGCATCTTACAAAATCCAGAATACCCCACAACAAAGAGTTTTTATCTGGTCTGAATTGTCAATAGCACGGAGGTATTAAGAAATAGTATTAAGAAATAGTATTTAAGTGATAGACATACTTCCTGCAGCTTACTATTTTCAGGTCAACCTCAGCCATGCACAATTCTGGGTCAACCCTGCCCATATCTAAGACCCATTCCAGTATCAATTTGAACTAGCCCCAGATTCAACTGAAAGCTCCTGAGTATAAATGAGTTGTAGGCAAGAGCTCTGAGCCTTGACAATCCACAGTATG
Source organism: Octodon degus (assembly GCF_000260255.1). NCBI lineage: Eukaryota > Metazoa > Chordata > Mammalia > Rodentia > Octodontidae > Octodon > Octodon degus. The sequence goes on along the minus strand of NW_004524624.1, from coordinate 7,398,274 downwards.
TATTCTCAGTGTACAATCAGGGGTCTCTGTGGTTTGACATGTAAGGCATAATAGCCCCACATTGTTGCTATGGTAATCAAGAAAAGATGCAACTGCTAAGATAATCTGAAAATATTCACAGAGTACTCTGTAGATTCATGTGTGTTTCATGTGTTTCTTAGATACTAGAGAAGAAAGAGCCATTCACATTTGGATGTTGTGAAGGATGCTGTGAAGGAAACATGAATGTTCAGGAGGAACATTCAGTCTGGGAGTCTGTCACACTCAGTGACATGTCAAATTAGATGTCTCAGCATGTGTGGACACTAAGATGATGGTTGGAACTGATGTCTTTACTGTCCACAGCAGACACTCCCCCCTCCAAGGGCCAGAAATGACCATTTCTGCCCAATTCATTCAACTTACCTGTAAAGGTACCCATGAAGACAATGCCCAAAGCAATATCATTGTAGCCAGGGGTAGAAGAGCCTTGGACATTCCAGCCCACCCCTTCATAAACACCGCCATCCTGGCCCACGAGAAAGCTAAAGACCACAAGAAGAGATGGAAATTAGCATGAAAGAGGCACTTGGAGATTTCTTTTCATCTTCATTCATCCATTAATTAATGCCTTTACCTATTGTCTATAATTTACTAAAATCTACATTAATCTATTGTATTTTTAGTCTAAGTTACAGAAATAAGTAAGACTAGGTGTTTAACATTGATGAGCTGGTAAACCAGCAGGGGAGATGAGCAGGCAGAAAGGGAAGCAGGAAATCCTGATTCATAGAATTTGCAGGTTTCTGTGGAAGAAAACTCCCACCATGGCTGACTTTATCCTACCAATGATTTAACAACTGGCTTGAAAAATTCCTGAACTGTGTGGGAGTTTTGCTGAGCTGCAGCAGCCTCTCCCACCATCACAAAAGATAGACTGACACTGGATAGCTACAGAAGTCTGGTGAGCCCTGAACCTACCCCACTCCCCGCCGCCACATGCACACACATGCAGTTTGCAGGATCCTTGGTGAGACCTAGCCTGCCCCCCTCCAATATCATGAGAGCCTTGTAAAGCATCAACTCATTCCTATCATCCTCAGAGTCCTCCTGAACTGTGGTTTGGCCCTGCTTTACTGTGGTGAAAACCACTCTGAACCCCACAAAGAGGGAGCATTGGTGAGCCTACTTGGTCCCTGCTCCTTGCTCACTTGCTCCCCCATCATGCTACTGTTGCTGCTGAGTTTGCATATTGGGAGCTTCAAAAACATCATAATGAAGAAGCAAAAGGCAATCTCAGACCTCCAGCCCACCCAGAAAGAGTCAAGAAAACAAGGATGTAGAAAAACTTGGAAATCATACACCTGAAATTTCTGAAATGACAGCAACTGTTGTAAAGAAACAACTCCATCAGGGTGTAGAAGAAATCAGACCAGAAATAATCTCTTATGTAAAAAAAAAATGACAACAATCGTGAAAGAATTGCTCAGCACATCTAAAGAAGACATAGATAAAAACAGAATAGAAAAATGTTGGAAACATTGAATGAACAATACAGGAAAGGAGTATAATGCATAAAACAGGGTCAAACAGATGTCCAGGAAATTATGAATTCTGTTGAAAGCTGGCAAAAAAAAACTTGAAGGAAACTGAAGATAGACCATTAGACCTTGAAGACAGCGTTGCAGCTAGTGATTGCAAAAGGAGAGACCTCTTAAAAATAATAAGAAACCAGGAAATAACAATTCAACACCTGCAAGATGATGCAAAAAAAGCAAACCAAAACAAAACAAAAAGAAATGCAAGACTAATAGATGTCAATGAAACAGCAGGAGTCAACACAAATGACATAAAAAGATTATTTGCAGAAGTAGTAACAGAAAATTTCCCAAGCTTGGAAAAAGAATTGGAGGCATATAGAACTCCAACAAGCCATAATCAAAATAGTATTTACACCTAGATATATAGTAATCAAGATCCCAGAAATTCAACAAAAGGACATATTAGGCTGTTTGAAAAAAGAACCAGATCACCTACAATGGAAAGCCCATCAAGATCACAGCAGATTTCTCAGCACACCATCAAGAAGAGGCTGGAGGGAAGTATTTCAAGTCTTGAAAGAAAACAACTTCCAGTCCAGAATGATGTACCCTGAAAAACGATTATCAAGTTTAGTGGAGAGATAAAATACTTCCATGACAAAAAACAACTGAAGAAATTCGAGACAACTAAACCAAATCAATGAAGAGTACTGACAGAAATTCTAGGAAGACACAAAAACTACCACTACTTCAAGAACAACAACAGAAAGGAATCACGATGCAGAGCAGGCAATTAAGCAGAAGGGAAAAGTAGAGAATCTACAACAGAAGAATGACATGACAAAGAGAAGCCAAGGCAAATCAGTTATATAACCGTCAATGTAAGTGGTCTCAATGCAATGAAAAGAAGGAGACTGGCAAAGTGGCTCAATAAACAAAATCTAGAGGCTGGTGAGATAGCTCAAAGGACTAAAGTGCCTGCTTAGGCAAGCTTAAGTAAGAACAGAGACCTCAGTTCAATCCCCAGCACCACATGTGGTGCCAGGCACCCTGCAGGGTGCACTGAGCAGGTCACAGAGTTGAGGCATAGTGGCATATGTATGTAATCCCAGTGCTGGAGAGGATGAAAATAAAGGGATCACTCTGAATCTGAACTGCATAGTGACACCCTGTAACAACCAAATACATTTTTAAAAAAATCTAACAATATGCTGTATATAAGAAATACACTTAACTCAAAAGGAATTTCATAGACTGAAATTTGTCAAAGGATGAGAAACAATGCTCCATGGGACAGGAACCAGAACAATGAAAGTGTAGCTATTCTGGTTGGTGAAAATGTAAATTTCAAACCAAGAATGATCAAAAGAGATAAAGAAGGTCACTACACATTTGGTAGGGGAAAACTGTAACAAGAAGAGATAAAAATCACAGATATATATGTACCCAACATAGAAGCACCAAACTATATCAGACAAATTTTAACAGACATAAAAAATCAATTGAGCACTAACACAACTATAACAGTGGACTTTAATACTCAACTATCGCAAAGAGATAGATCAATTAGGCAAAAAAAATCAGCAAAGAAATAACAACTAAACAAAACTTGTGAAGAAATGGACTCAGTAGACCTTTACACTGTGTATCACCCAACAACACTGAATATACATTCTTTTCAGCTGCACATGGGACATTCTCCAAATAAACCATATACTAGCACATAGAGTATGCTTAAGTAAATGCAAAGGAATTAAAATTATCCCATGCATATTATCTGACCATAGTGCAATGAAACTGAAAATTATTGACAAATTATCCCCAAAACTCCATGAACACATGGAATTTAAATAACACCCTCCTAAACAATCAACAGGTCACAGAAGAAGTTAAAGAAATTAAACAATATTTATAATCAAATGAAATGCACATACAACCTACCAGACCCAGCACTGAAAGCTGTCTTAAGAGGGAAATTTATGGCAGTAAATTCTCACATCAAGAAAACAGAATAAGCCCAAATAAATCATCTTATGCTCACCTCAAACTCCTAGGAAAAGAATGGTCAAGCCCAAAGAAGGCAGAAAATCATAAACATCAAAGCAGAACTTAATGCAATGGTGATGAAGAAAGCAATACAAAGAATTAATGAATTGAGTTGGTTCTTTGAAAGAAAAATTAAAACTGATGAACCCCTAGCTACCCTTATTAAAAAAGGAAATAAAAAAATCCAAATTCCTTCAATAAAGAATGAAAAAGATGAAACTACTACAGAGCCCATAGAAATTCAGAAGATCATCAATAACTACTTCAAGGGGCCAGGGAGATAGCTCATTAGGATAAGTGACTGCCTGGCAAGCACAAGGTCCTGAGTTCAATCCCTGGTTCGACCAAAAAATAAATAACTACTTCAAAAATCTTTACTTTCATGATGTAGAGTGTGCCTAAGGAGAGTCACATGGAGAGAAAACATTCTCTCAGGCTTTCACAGAGAGCACAGTGGCCAAGCAATGGCTGTGACTCATCCACATGGCTGACACTCACAAGCAATCTGAGGTACAGGATCTCAGGATAAATCCTGAGGGGATTTCACTGACCTTATCAGACGCAAAAGCTACAACTCTTGTAGCATAGGTCCTTCTTTACCTTGGTCTTAACCACCCAGCAGAAAAGTATAAAAACAAAATATAAGAAATAAAGCCATGCTGTTATGTTGAGCTGTAGGGGACTCAGGTCAACAATTTCTGACATTGCCAGTGAAGCAGAAGACGCAATACTATTATGGACTACTGGACTCTTTTAGATTATTTTGCTGAGTTAACACACCTATAATATTCAAATAACAAAACTTAACAAAAAAAGGGTATACAGATGAATGTCCAGTTTGTATCTGTGTATTCAAAGTGGTTAGGATAGATATATAGTTACATTCTCTTAATGAATAGAGTGATTTGTTCTAATGGTGTTTGTAGATAGGATATCATGTCCGCATGTTGTACAGCAATTAACCACTGGGAGGAATGTATGCAATGTGTTAATTATTGAAACTGTCCTACCAATTTGATTTGAAACTGTCTCATTGCTATTTGTTTATCAATAAAATTATGGAAAATAAATAAATAAATAAAAATAGAAGTGTTAAGCGGGCCCAAGAAAAAAAAATCTTTACTTTCATGGGATGGAAAGCACAGAAGGAGATGGACAGATTTCTAAATACATATGAACTACCAAAGCTGAATCAAGAAGATATAAAATTATGAATAATCCAATATCAATGAATGAAATTGAAAATGTAATTTTTTAAAAACCTACCAACAAAGAAAAGACCAGGGCTTGATGGATTCACAACTGAATTCTATAAGAAATTTACAGAAGATTTATTGCCAACTCTTCTCAAACAATGAAAACAGGAGGGAAGCATTTGTCCCAAATTCATTCCTCGAGGCAAGTATTACTCTGATACCAAAACCAGAGAAAGACCAAACCAAAAGAGAGAACTATAGGCCATTATCCCTAATCAACATAGATGTAAAAACCCGCGATGAAATACCAGAAAACAGAATATGCCAAATCATCAAGAAGATTATACATCATGACCAAATGGGATTCATCCCAGGAATACAGGGATGGTTCAATATATGCAAATCCATAAATGTAATATACCACATCAACAGAACCAAAGGAAAAAACACATATGATCACCTCAATAGATGCAGAAAAATCTTTTGACAAAGTTCAACACTCATTCATGAAAAAAATCCCTACAAAACATTAGAATAGATGGTCTTTATTGCAACCTGATAAAAGCCATCTATGACAAACCAACAGTTAACATCTACTAAATGGACAAAACAGTGAAAGCAGAAAGCCTTCACTTTAAAATTATGAGCAAAAGGAGGATGCCCACTGTCACCACTCCTATTCAATACAGTTCTGGAAACATTAGCCAGAGCAATTAGATAAGAGAGAAAAATAAAAGGAATAATGATTGGAAAGGAAGAAGTGAAATCATCATTATTTATAGATGACATCATACTCTACATAGAAGACCCCAAAAACTCCACAATTAGACTTGTAGACTTAATAACCAAATTCAGTGACATAGCAGGATACTGAAGTCAACACTCAAAAATCAATAGCATTTCTGTACACACATAATGATGGCTTTTGTCATAGTTAAACTTTGGAAACAACCAAGGTGGCCATCAACTGAGAAATGGATAACAAAGTTGTGGAATTTTTACACAATGGAGTATTACTCAGCTATAAAAAGATAAACTGGAGGCTTTTATAGGTAAATGGATGCAGCTAGAGACCATCCTTACAAGTGAAATAAATCAGACCTAAATATGAAAACATGATATTGTTTCAATAATCTAAGAACCTGAAAGAGAAAATAAGATCTGAAAGCCACAATAGATACAGTCAAAAGGGAAGGAAAAACTGAGATAAGGAAAAGGACAAACGAAAGAAAGAAGGAAGGCTCCCAACCAAGGGCACCTCAGCCCACCTACTTCATCCACACACGAGCCTCACCTGCCTACGTGTCTCTCAGCCACTCTCCTCAGCCTCCCCTCCACCTTAGCCATTAGCCACTCCCCTCATTGACTCTGAACAGCCTCCACTCCTCCCCATTGCAGCTACCACCACCTAGTCATGTCACCATCTCCACTTGTCTGGCTGATGCAATCCTCAACTCTCACTTCTCTAGTGTTGCCCTTTTCTAATCCATTCCTGAAGAAAAAGCCAGAGTAGTCTTCCTAAAATATATATATCTTTTCATGTTGAGCTCCTACTTTTAGTCCCATGGTGCTGAGTCCAAATTCCTCAGCTGAAGCTATCTGATCCTTCACGGGACATCCTGTTTACCTCCTTAACTTCACCAACATCTTCCTTGGCATCCATAGAATCCTAGAGAGCCTCTCCCAGCTCCCCACAGGCACCACTTTCAGGCCGGCCTCAAGACCTTTCCATGGAGATCTTTTTCTCTCTGGAAATGTTCCTTTACTTTCCCACTCACTCTTTGGGTCCCAACTAACATGAAACTCTCACAGGGACCACAATTCACACTCACTTCCTCAGCAATCTAAGTCTCCTATTTAAGCCTGTGTACCCTCCATCATGATGCCTAAGGTACTTATTAGATGTTATTTCATTTCTTTATTCCCTCATTAAAGTGAAGTGTTAAGTCCCTGAAAGCAAGAACCTGTCCGTGCTCCACCTGCTGGTGCCTCTGGAGCACAGCCAGAGCTGGACCACGTGAGCTATGAGTGGGATGCTGACTTCAGCCCTTGTCAGAGTGAGAAAAGGGCCATCGTGAGCTGTGCTAGACAGGAACACAGTCAGAGTCAGCAATCAAGAGACCTGGGCTGGCAAGATAGCTTAGCTGACTAAGCGCCTGCTTGGGCAAGTGCAGGGACAGGGTTCGATCCTGGCACCACAACCCCCACCAGCCCCGGCCCCAAGTCTGGGCATGGTGGCTCAGACCTATAATCCCAGCGCTGGGGAGGCTGAGAACAGGAGGATCACTGCTTAGTGAGACCCTGCACCAAATACATCAAAAATAAAAAATCAAGAGACCGTAGGAGGAAGAGGGGAGACCTCCCCTCAATTTCTATCATTATCCAGTTTAGTATTCCCAAATTTCAGATGTCCACAGAGATGAAGAAGAACCAAAGTGTTTGGTCATCTTTGATAGACGGTGTTGGAGAAGAACATTTCCCTGTCCTAAAAGATCATTACTGAAAGGCGCAGCCCGCTCAAGAGTAGGTACCAAGCGACAGGAAATCTTCTTCCCCTGTTCACAGCTCTGCAGGCTGCCTCATGCACACAGGCACTTGGCGGGGGCACAGGAGGGAGTGAAATCCAGCTCCCCTGGCCAAGTCAGGAGTGCCCTAGTGGTGGGGGCTCCTTTATTAACATGTACGAATGCATCACGTAAGCAGCGGTAACTGTAAGTTCTTCAGTGTGATTCTGTCTGATAGCACCTAGATGAAGTTGCATCCTAGTTGTGCGTGCAACCCCTAGAGCATCCTCAAGAAATTTGTATTTGGTTTGTGCATCACTTGGGCTTTTTCCATGTGTGCTAGTCTGAAGCTAGTCTAAAGTTTTGTTTGTTTGGGAGGCACTGGGGATTGAACCTACGGCCCTTACACTGAGTTACATGACCACTCCCTTTTCTATTTTTTATTTTAAGACAGGGTCCCACTAAGTGACTAGGTTGCCCACACTGGGCTTGAACTTACAACCCTCCTGCCTCAGCCTTCCAAAGGGTTAGGATTAGAGCCATGCAGCACCATGCCAAGTTAAAATTACTAGTATTTTACATTCTTTGATGGACAATTCTTGATCAAAATTCTCTTACAGCAATTGGAAACCCATTTGGGTTACACGTAAAGAGGAAAAAAGAAAGAAAATGTTTCTCTTCCATTCAGTCAGTGTGCTATTACTGAGCCACAGACTTTAGTACTAGAAAAGTCAAAGGTTAGCCTGTCTGTCTCCTCCTTGCCTTCAAACAAGAAATATTTCCCTTTACCTTGGTCTTAACCATCCAGTAGAAAAGTATGAAGTCGAAATATAAGAAATAAAGCCATGCTGTTAAGTTGAGCTGTGGGGGACTCAGGTCAATAATTTCTGACATTGCCAGTTAAATATAAGACCCAATGCTATTATAGGCTACTGGACTCTTTTAGAATATTTTGCTGAGTTTACACACCTATAATATTCAATAACGGAACTTAGAAAAAATGGGGTATACCGATGAATGTCCATTTTGTATCTGTGTATTCAAAGAGGTTGGGATAGATATATAGTTGCATTCTCTTAATGAATAGAATGATTTGTTCTAATGGTGTTTGTAAATAGGATCACAAGTCCGCATCTTGTACAGCAATTAACCACTAAGAAGAATATATGCAGTGTATTATTTGTTGAAACTGTCCTTCCGATTTGATTTGAAACTGTCTCATTGCTATCTGTTTGTCAATAAAACTTTGAAATAAATAAATAAATAAATAAATAAATAAATAAAAAGAAATATTTCCCAAGGAGGTTTCCTGTCTTTAGATACAGAGAGTCAACACAACGTCACAAGAGGAAGAAGTTTCCAGCTGTGGCGGCCTCCTCTAATGTCTTTTCAGCAGTCTCAGCACCTTTTGTGTGAATAAATCACCTTTAAAGAGACACATGTTCTGTAATAACCCCTCGGCTTCCTCCTACCTCAGGCCCACCCAGAGTTAGGTGGAAAAATTGAAGAGGTGGTGCCTAAAGGGCCTGTCCAATGGTATTGGTACAGCTTAATGTCCTTTCCCACCCCCTCAGAGGTTCAGTTTCTACCCTCAACAAAAGAAAAGAACCCAGCCCCACCCCCACCCCACCCATCTCCCATCCCCCAACCTCCAACCCCCAACCCCCAACCCCCACCCAGGTCGTTGGATCCACTTACTTGTACCCAATGTCGCACTCTTTGTATTTGTCCACAGAGAGGGACTGCAGATCCTGAACCAGTTGGCGGCACTCCTCAGCCACACTACAGGTTCTCCCAGCCGTGTGGAGGATGATCACATACTTAGCAGGGAGGGACATCTCGTGGCAGTGGGCCACCCTGGCCCCCCAAGCTGACCGTGGGACAATGCTGGGGCAAGCTGTGGTGAGAACGAAACAAGGTGTGGAGAGTTAGTTTTAGTCACCCGCGTCAGCCACATCACCGCCAAAGGCTGCCATGACCTTCAGGTGACTGACACATCCCATCCCCCATGCCTGCCCCGGGCCTCCTCCCTGACCCTGGCTGTGGCACTCAGGAGGAGGATGTGTCCCAGCAGCAGGAGCTGGGTTCTTTATTCTGAAAGAATGTCTTTGACAGTCACTTAGAGTCCATAAAACTCCGTTAGCACAAAGCAATACTTAGTGTCGATGGCACCAGCGCAGATAGCGCTCGTAATTTTAGCTTAGCATGGTGTCGCATGACAGTAATCCCAGCACTCTGGAAGGCTGAGGCAGAAGGGCTGCAAGCTCAAAGGCAGAGATCACATTGACTCAGTGCTTCGGGATGATAGAAATAATTCCTCCCAAACTTTATTAGGCCCAAAAAAGGCTGAAAGCATTCTCCTTCTCCTCCTTCTCCTCCTCGTCCTCGTCCTCCTCCTCCTCCTCCACTTCTTTTTTTTTCTCCTCTTCTTTCTCCTTATCCTTCTTCTCATCTTCCTTTTCTTCTCCTTCTCCTCCTCTTCCTCCTCCACCTCTTCCTCCTTCTCCTTCTTTTTCTCTTCTTCCTCTTCCTCTCCTTCTCCTTCTTCTCCTTCTCCTTCTCCTCCTTCTTCTCCTTCTCCTCCTTCTTCTTCTCCTCCTTCTCCTTCTCCTTCTTCTCCTTCTCCTCCTCCTCCTTGATTAAATTCAAGGCCTTGCACATGCTAGACAAACACTCTACCACTGAGCTACATCCCTAGCCCGTTTTACTGTTTTTAATGTTCTCTCTTGTAAACCAATAGTGTTTACCCAGTTGCCCTTCCTGTAAAGTCAACTTAAGTGGTAACTTAAGTTCCCCTCAGCATGTAAATCTGTTAGTGTTCTACTTTTTGTCTTCAGAAATGTGTATTTGTGTATAAGCATGTGTATAAATGTGTATAAATATATTGTGGCCCTTTCTAAGCCCTTTTTCTTTTCTCCATTTAGCACAAATATTTTACTTATTTGTTGCCTTTCTTTGCTCTCTACAATGAAACTCCACAGGTCCTAGACTTTTGTGCTTGCTCCTTTTGTATATTTTCATGGACTAGCAGGTGCTGTGTGACTGCTTGTGGAAGGATGAACTAATTGGAGACACATATAGACACTGGGCACAGTGCCAAGGCCCCGTCATCCTGGAATCTGAATGGTAAAGATCTGGCCTGGAGCATCTCTGTCAAAGTCTTCCAGCCTCAAAGTTTCAGAGAAGTGGGTGAGATAAAGGGTTCCTGGACTATCAGGAAGAGTCTAATGAGACCCTGGTGAAGAAGTCACTCTTGGAGGTACCTAAGAGCCAGTGGGGTGACTCTGGAGGGAACCCAGTGGGGCGGGAGTTCTCACCTTTCCTTGGACTTGCTTTCTGTGGAGGGGCCAGGCAGTTTTCACCTTTCACAAAAAGTGGCTGGATGTACCTGGGTGATAGGTGGCCCTTTAGGACAGCGTAGGAGATTAGGGCTTTCATGGCTGACAGGGCTACAGAGCTGGGACTACGGCCTAGAAGAGAGCAATTTGAGGAAATATCAGCCTTCCCTGGGTCCCAGGGGGGCTGTGTGAAGAAGACAAGATGCCCTGCCAGAGCCTGCCAGCTGATGGAAAAGAAGGGGACCAGGCTCATCTCCTGGGGCAGAGCCATGAACTTCAAGGATGGTCTAGGCAGAGCTCTCAGTGGTTTAGAATGAAGCCTTTTCTCAGTAACTTCCCAAGACTTCATTCAGAGGCAGCACCATGCTGGGCTGCACCCAACTGCTCAAGCCAGTGACTCCCACCCCAGGCATACACCAGGCTCTTTATCTGCACTAACTCACTTAATCCTCATCACAAATCTGAGGTTGATGCTGCTATTAATTCCATTAAGAAAAACTTGAAGCTCTAAAAAAAATGACATGCTCACAATAGCAAGCCAACAAATGGCAACAAAGAGCTATTTAAAAAAAACACTGACAAAAAATAAGTAAATGGAGAGGTCAAACACAAAGAGTTCTCTGATGTGGAAGCCACAGAGGCATGGTTTAGTGCCTCTCCTCATGGCAGTGTCACTTTGGACCACCTACTTCCCAGAGACTCAGGCTGTAGCCTGTGGTAACAGAAATTGTGAAATCTGCCTGAGCTACCTCAATAGGTATTGGTGAAGAAAATGATAAACTAGATGATACGAGTTTTGGAGAGTGCACATTCAGGATGCACGTGATGGAAGCTAGGAGCAGTAGGCCAGAAGAAAGTGGGAGGAAGTCAGAGACTGGAGGCCTCCATGCATCTTTTTTGGTGCATGGGAAGCCTGACAGTGAGAGGTGGAAAGAGGAGGTGCCTGGCAGGAAACTGGAAGCACAGCCCGCAGCTATAGAAATGTGGCTGCTCGACAGGAAGTGTGACAGTCCCTGAGCCAGAGGGGAGAGCTGCAGAGAGGTGAGAGGGAAGAGAAGACGGGAGCATCTGTCCCTCTGAGTGGGCTAGAGGAAAGGGGCTGCCGCAGAGATGGAGAAGGAAGCCCAAGGAGTTGGGGGAGGAGCATAATAACACCACGGAGGCCAAGGAAGAAGAGCGGGACAAGAGCGTGATCTTCAAAGATACGTGTGCCGCGCAGTGTGGAAATGAAACAACAGAGAAGTCTTAGGAGAAGGATCAGCTGGGCTGATCATTACCTTCCTTGGTGCCAAAGAAGGCGATGCCCAGGGTGATGTTATTGTACCCCTTGGTGTGCAGGCCTTGGATAGTCCAGCCAACGCCTTCATATACCCTGCCATCGTCCCCGACCAGGAAGCTGCTGAGCAAGAAAAGTAGACTTAGTGGATGGCATGGTAGCATACTCCCGGGAGCTGAAACCCTTCACCCAGGCTCAGGAGAGGTCCCCAGCTATGTAAAAGGAAACTCCATGGATTCTTCCCAGACAAAGGAAAGGCCCAGTCAGTTATCTGAGTCCTTAACAATCAAAAAGACCTACTCCCACATTGTATGTCTCCCTCCCCTGCTCAGACATGAGTCATATATGCATCATCCTATGTACTCAGGAGGAGGAGAGGTGCTGAAGCCTGCAGAGTAGCTCATGAAGACCCACCAGACAGTTTTAGGGCCTCCTCTGACTCCACAAATCCTTACACATGGTTCTCCTCCCCTCACTGAAGTGCGTGCTGCCCATGAGATCCCCACATAATTTGGTATCTGCTGGTAGGATAACTCACTCACAGAGACCTTAAACTTAAGATGACAATGTAGATGCAAGCAGTGCATTGAGGAAGTGATTCCAGAAGGTGGAGTGAGGGAGCAAGGAGAATGAGAGGAGAGAGAAACTCAATAAAGTACAACCCCAGGTCTGGTTTTCATAGGGGCATCAGGGCCCACACCCACACCCTCCACATCCTTCTGTGCACGTAGACTTGGGACCTGTCCTTTAGAAGGGCTAAGGGCTGAGAAGACCACCCATCAACCCCCAACCTCCAGGGGCTCATTAACTCTCCTTCCTCATCAACCACTTGGGGGGAGGCCTAGAGCAGGAAATGATGGATGGTGTGGCCCTTGAGGAAGGAAACTGTCACTGTGATCAGGAAGTGTCCTCAGCTGCCCAAAGTCAGATGTGAGTTTCCTGGGTGGATCACTAGGGGAAGAGGTGGAAGGTTTGCTCTATCGAGGGGGATCCCATACTTGTGGTAAGGTGGGGCATACTGTGGGTATAGAGCTTAGGCTGGGATGTGCTGGCCAGACCAACTATGGATAAGCAGAAAGTGCAGTTATTACTTCACCTTCTTTGCTTCCTCTAGAAGAGTGCAGAGGCAGAGACTTCCTAGAAAATCTCAAAGAATTTAGGATTTCATGAGTCTTAAATATTTTATTCTTTATAAAGCCTACATAACCACAACCCAGAAGGTGAAGAAAACAGATGAGAAGGGAGAGCAGCTTTGATCACAGGCCTGGGGGCCCAGGCCCAGCATCTTACTTGTAGGCCACATCGCACCCTCTGTTGTTGTGGACGTGATAGGACTGCAGTTCCCGCAGCCTCTGACTGCAGGCAGTCTGGTCTTGGCACTCCAGTCCAGGGATGTGGTGTGTGACAAGGACATCCACCGGCACCATCAGCTGAGACCTGCAGCCAACAGCTTCTGCTCCCCACTGCTTGCGAGAGACCATTGTGAAGACATCTGTGGGGGTCCATGGATGTCACTTGCTGCATTCTGCCCCAGGGGTCCACATCAAGGGCCTGAATTACACTTGCTGGCTGGAGCCACATCAGCCCCATAGTGATCAAAGAGCCCCAGGAGGAAGCCCACAGGGGGCAGGTACACTCTCCCTGCTCACCCCCATATCCCTATCTCACGGATACACACCTAGTTGTACATACCAGCTATGGAATCTAGATGGTCTCTGTTCCAAACTGTCCCCCACAACAGAGTCTATCTCCCAGGCATCTCCCAGGCCCTGGTCTGGGCTGCTCCAGGGCCCTGCTTGAAGGAATAGCTCCACCTCACTGCTTATCTCTGGGGAAGGTCCTCCTTGGCCTTATGCCGTGTCACCTCGGCAAGTATAGCCTCAGTGTGTGCTCCTTGGCCCTGAATACCCCCTGGGGGTGGGGCCACATCTCCTCCTCACTCCAGGGCTCCCTCCAGGCACTGATGTGTCTCCCTCTCAGTCTCTGCACTCCCTGGGGTCAGGGTTTGGTCTCCGTCTATTGCAGAGACTATCCCTTTCCTGGATTTCACTTCTTCCCATTCCTGCTCCTATATCCCAAAGACCTAGTACAATCTGTGCAAGTGGTTGGCCAGTGCCTTCCTCTACAGCTGAGCTCCATTCATCCATTCCAATCCCATGTGGCTGTGCAAACAAGAGAAACACCTCTGGCCACATGAGAAACCCAGGGCCCCAAGCCTCCTCACCATCAAGACCAAGTCTGCCTTTTTCATTGAGCTGGGTGAGGCTTCCAAACAGGTTTTGTAACCCCTCTGACATCTGTTTTGCTTGTGTTTTGTCCCATGAGGAAACATCTGCAAAAGAATATTCCATTTTGCATCAGTACTGAATACATCAGAAGCATGAGCTCCAGCCAGTAATAGCTTTTCCCTTCTCTCTCTCTCTCTCTCTCTCTCTCTCTCTCTCTCTCTCTCTCTCTCTCTCTCCATATCCCCAAACTCTCCAGGGAACCCCTGTAAATTGACTAGAGGACCCCTATTAATAACAGCAGTCAGCATGACTTTCTCCGGCACCAAGTTCTGGTAGCGTCCTCTCAGGACCAGATCCTGGTAACAGCCCTGGGATGGCAGTGAAGAGCTGAGCAAGGGAGTCTGTGTATTAGCCTAGTTTCCCAAAAGGTATCTACACACACATTTAGCAATAAAACAACTTCAAAATGTATATAGGAGCCTCAAAGCCACAAAGTCCTCTTTGGTGTGAATTTTACCCAGTGGAAGCAACGTGGAGGAGTAAGTGGAGGAGCAGGTAGAATTATCAGTATAAATCCGGCCAGTTCCTGGTTATTCAGGAGCATCTGACAAAACCCAGGCTCCAAAGCACAGGACCATGGGTATGAGCATAGGCATCAGTCAACATCCCTGGCCCCAGCAAGGGACACTGTCACCCACAAGAAGTTTTCATTTATTTATTTATTTATTTATTTATTTATTTATTTATTTATTTATTGTATTTTAGAGAAGGATCAACAGGGTGTTCAGGGTCTCACTACTTGACCAGACTCGTAGTGATCCGCCTGTTTACAGCCTCCCAAGAGCGGGGATTACAGGTGGGCACCACCACGCCCAGGCTCAATTGCTGTCTCAGTGTGCCCCAGGGGTGGGGGTGGCACTGGAGGCCCCAGGGATCAAATCCCCAGCCCTTGCACCTACTTGCAGGTGCTTAAATCCACTGAGCTATTTGGCCGGCCCTATTTATTTTTCTTTTTATATATTTGGTACAGGATCTTACAAGAAAGCTCAGACTCATAGCGATCCTTCTGTTTTCAGCATTCCCAGCACTGGGATTACAGGTGTGCACCACCATGCCTAGTCTTGGTGGCTGATCAGTGTGCCCGTGGCAAGGCCAGCACAGCATGCTGCACCAGGGATCGAACTTGGGTTCTTGCACTTGCCAGGCAGGAGTTTAGACCACTGAGCTAGCTATCTCTGTGGTCCTGATATTTTCTCTTCTTGATGAGCAAACTTTGGTTGACACCCTCTTAATAAACATTGTGGCCATTTATTTCATTTTACTGGCCAAGTATTAAGTCCTATGTGTACATTATTTAATCCCCACAATATGTTTACAAGACCTGTTACCAAGCCTCAATTTGCAGGTAAAAAAATTAAGATTTAATGAGTTCAGTAACTTATTCAAAAAATCATTATGAGATGCAGAATAGGGATTTTAGCCCAGGTCTAGAGACTGCAGGATCTGTGCTCTAAACATAAAGGGAAGGACAAGCGCTTAAACAATGCCTATTAGGAGACTTGAGGATGACTCCTCTATGGTGGTCTCCAGTCCAGAGAAAGGAAACTTACCGAAGGCTTCAACACTGAGAGCAGAGAAGACAAGAAGCCAGGGCAGCATCCTCATATGGTTCTGTGGTAGCAAATGGGGACAGAGTGGCCAGCAGCCCTGGGAGGACAGAGTCCCGGGGAGAGACACTGACAGTTAACATGACCGTGCTCACGAGCACCCCCACACTGCATGGTACTGCATTTGCCCTCCACTACCACACTGCGGGCCTCCTGAGAGCCAGAGCCGCTCTCAGCCTTCTCAGGGTGGTCTGCAGACCAGAGGGGCAAAGCAGAGCGTCCTGGTACCCTGCCGGCTCCTTTTCACTGAGTGTCTACTGTGTGCAAGGACTATGCAGATGCTTGAACATGCAGCCTAACTTACCAGCTACCTTAGTTCTGTAATACAGAATTGTTAACCCTCATTTCAATAAGACACAAGAAATCCAACCAAGGTATCCAAACTCTCTGGGATGAGTCTACCACAGAGAATTCCCTCCTCATGGGGGATGGAACAGGTTGGGGGGTAGACAGGACAAGGAGAAGGCTCTGAAGAAGAAATACTCACATTAACACTCCAAAATGCCTGTGAACCCTGTGCTATCCCTGCCCAGGACCCTTGAGACTAATATGTCCTAGATAAGGGAATCAGAAGGAAGGCTGAGTAGGTTTGGTTTGTCCCTTTCATGGGGAAGAGATCCCACTTCAGTCTGGCTTTTTCACTTCAGAAGCCTCTGTGATCAGAAGGGACTGGCAGGGCATCAGAGACCTCCCTCCTTCATGGCAGAACTGGGGAGAACATGGATCCCAGTTCTAGGGCAGAAGAAATCTGATTTAGCACTGATCTGGTCAAATCCAGCCCCTTCTGGGGAAACCAACACTCACACTCAGAAATACCTGTGGACCCTGCGTTGTTCCACCCCGCAGGTCAGGGTGCAGTCCACTTGCCTCTCATTGGCTGGAGCTCCTCCCTTCAGACTTGGCTTCCAGGTCCTGCCCCTCCTCCAGCTGGTTCTTCTTTCTTTTCCTCCTCCTTCTTCTTCTCGTCCTCCTCCTCCTCTTCTAGCCTTTGCTCTCCTTCACACTAAGAAGGAACTCCCTCCTTGGGAAGGGAGCACTAGGGTCCTGGCTTCCCAGAATAAAGAACACCTTGGATCCCTAACAGAAGGTGGAGGACAGAGGTCTGAGGCTGAGAGCTTCCTATGCACATGTCACTGAGAGGAGCTCCAGTGAAACCAGACTGGAGCTGAGAGCAAGTGGGGACCCGCCCTATGAATAAGCCCAGGTCCCTCCTCCCTGGGAAAGGGCCTGATTGCCCAACTCTCCAGGAGCGCCTTCCCCATCTCCAGCCCTTGGTAAGCACTATCAACATAGTGCGGTCCATGGGGTCTAAGGGCTGGATCCCTGACATCTGGGAACTTCTACCCTTACAGGAAGATCTGCTCCAGGTATCTGAAGGTTGTGGATTTATGTCACTCACTAGTGTACACACACACACACACACACACACACACACACACACACATACACACACATGAGTTCACAGGGGTCTAGGCCAGGAGGGAGGAGGAAGAGACATAGAGAGTTATGCTCTCAGTAGTCAGCGCCCAATTGTGACCCCGTAGGCTACACATCCATCATCCTGCCTCCTGCCATACCCCATCCTGTCATTAAATGTGTCATGGAAAGAAGTCTCTGTAAACTGAGCACCTCCAGTCCCTCTCCCACTCCTAGCTTGGTGGTGTTAAAGCATGCCCTGGCTAGGTTATGTGTTCTACAGTTCTTGCCTTGTAGGGTGGCAGATCTTGCAGAGTAAGCACCACATGACACTATCCAAGAATGCATACCTCCCAAGGAGCCCTTGGACCCATCTTTCAGAGAATGGGCAGCCTCAGAGACCCTGGAAATGTCCCAAGTCAATAAAGTCTGCCCTTGAGGAAGCTCCCTGAAAGAGATCCTTGAATGAACACAGGGTTCACCCACCGTTTCACTAGTGCTAAGCCCAGGCCCAGGCTGGAGCCCTGTGACAGCTGGGACTGATGACCTCTGCCCAGTCTAGGATGCAGATGGAGCACAGCTAGCTACAGATGTGAAGGAGATTAAGAACTGGAGCCCAAGACCTGTACCATAGGAATCTTCTGATCCTCAGAAACACGCTGTTTCTTTATGCCTCAGCTGTCTGTACTTTCTAAGACATTGAAGCCCTTAGAAAATAAGTCCTGTGGGCCTGCATCCAGGGACATCCAGAGAGTTGCAGACATTCAGCTTCCTTCCACAAGAGGGAGTCAGGGATTGAAGGGCAAAAAAGGGACTGGGAGCAGCTGCTACCAGAACCAGCAAATGTTCTGTCCTGTCTGGACATCAACATATTTCTGGAGACATATAGTCCCGTGAGGCAAATCTCTGACCTGCACAAGGACATCAGGAGTGAGGTGGGGTGGTCTGGTATGCTCCACTCTGCTTCTGTGAGCTTAAAACTAAAGTCCTAAGAAGGCCTTCTAAGTCTTGAATTACCTGGCCCTTGTCACCCACCCCTTTCCCCAGCCCCATCTCAGTCTTAGCACTATACCAGAGTGGTCTGGCGCCGCTCTCTGTCCTCACCCGGCATAGTGAAGCCTACCTGTGCCTTTCCACTTCTTCTTCTCCTGGGAGCTGAGGGAGGGGGCACTGCTCCAGCCTGACTTAGTCAAAGAAGCCTCTGTGCTGAGTGGGGACTGGTGGAGCATCAGAGAGCCCCACTTCCCAGAAGTCATCTTAAACTGGAGAGCTTGAGCCTGGTTCTGTCAAAGAAGAGCACCGGTAGGATGGATTTGTGAGGTGAATTCACCATTCTTTTCCACAGAAGACTGTTTGTATTTGTTTGTTTGTTTGTTTTGATACAGGGTTTCGTTATGCAGTTCAGGACTCAGGGTTGTAGTGATCCTCCTGTCTCAGCCTCCCCAGCACTGGGATTACAGGTGTGTGCCACCACGCCCGGGCTCAGGGCAGCATGGCTCGCCCAGGGTTCAGGGCCGTACACATTATCGTGGATGGAACTCAAGACCTTGTGCTTGGCAGGCAGGCAGGCACTTATGCCACTGAGCTAGTTTCCCAGCCTGACTTTCTTTATTTGGAAGAGCAGAAAATGGCCAAATTATGGATACTCATACTTATGTATATGCCAGACATTTAAAAAAAATAAAATGAGAAAGGTAAGCTTTAATTTGAAAGAAAATAACTAATGGAATTATTAGCTTAATAAAATTAGAGTTTTCAGGCAAAAATTAAAATTTAGAAATTTATGTTTGCTACCATGATTTGACAGCATCCAAACACTTAAAGGCTTTACTGATAAGATCAGTAGTGATATTAACAAAGTGACATATGCATAGATACACACATATATACATACATCCATATATACATATAAGCGTGTACTTGCCCTGGATCCTAAAACTGGTCAGCATTTAGAAGATGTTCCTGAGCCACAGTCTTTTCCAAATGAAGTTACAAAATCATGCTCAGCTCAAACAAGGACCCAAAATTCAAGGTAGCCCAAATTCTTTCTTTCTTTCTTTCT
>NW_004524624.1:7346068-7362856 GCF_000260255.1 Octodon degus | reverse complement strand
TCAGGGGTTCAGATCCAGAGAGCCCCTAGCAGGGCTGTGGGGAGGGAGTGGAGCAAGAGGCCGGTTGTGTGTGGCCTGGGAGCTGCCAGGCCCCAGGCAGCAGCCTGAGGAGCACAGCCTCACTTCCCCTTGGGGGGTGGGGGTGAGCAGAGAAACCAAGAGTCACCAGGGCCCCCAGTCCCCCCAGGATGCCATCCAAATCTGGAGTCAGCGCTGCTAATAACTTAAAGGCCAGCTGACCCCACTTTCTCATTTAATGGATGAGAAAAGTGAGACCCAGCCATGGAAAAGAATGGCCTCCAGAAAGCCTGGCAAGGTGAGGGCCAGACCCTCACTCTCAAGCCCTTGGTTTCACCCAAGCCCCCATAGGCCTAGGACATCCCCACTGATAAGTTCTTTCAGAAGGCATTACAGTAGAGAAACAGGCAGAAGGAAGAACGGAAAGGGCTTTATTATTTTTGAGGGCATGGAGAGGATCAGGGAAAGATAAGAGATTCTCTGAACTGGGACAAAGGGAGGCTGAGGTTTTCATGGCCTGTTGCCAGGGGTAGAGTTTGAGGGGGAGGTTTAGATATACCTGATGGAACTGACTGGGGCCTTCCCTGAGGTGGCGGGAAAGGTGAAAGGAAATTGCACCCTGGGCTGGGTTGGAGAAGAAGGGGGGAGGTGGTCTCCGGGAAGATACTGTTGTTTTAAGGGTTTCGGTCTCATATTAGATGACCACCATAATAATTCAGCAGTTCATGAACCGACCACGTGGTACTCAGGGAAATACAAAAACCTTGTGGCTTGGAGGACCATAGCAGCAGGGCAAAAAGAAGCAGAAGACCCACCACAGACCACTCCTCACCCTGGGCCTGGGGAAGGGCCTGATGACTCGGGGGCAGCTCCAGGATCCTCTGCCTCCCTGGGAACCCAGATGCATCATCCACTCCTCATTCTCCCAGTGACCACAACTAGAGCACTTGTCCAGGCCCAGTGACATCCTAGGAAGTCAGCGCCTAAGAAGACCTACCCACCCCCACCACCCCTCAGTCCTACCTCTGACAGGGAGGAGGTGGGTGGGATTTGGAGCACCTGCTAATCAGACCGGGGAGAGGCTGCTCAGCGTGAGTGGCTTGGCCCTGGCTTCAGAAAGTCAGGTCCACCATGACTTTCTGAGCAAAGAGCCACTGTCAACACAGGATCTCCCATGTGAAAAGTCTTGTGTACTTTGAACCCTTATTTAGTGGCTGAGCAGTGGCTGAGCCTTGTCTCCCTTCTCCCCCATCTTACTTTCACCTCAAACCAACACCAAAGATCCCACTCCCAGAAAGTCGCAAGGCAAAGGGCAACAGACCAGTGTCTAGTTCCCACTCGCTCACTGCCCACACCTCTTCATTTAACAGCTGGAAGCCTAGCATCCACTGAGTCAAGCCCTTGATCAGTTCTAGGACCCAAGGGCTGATGGGACTCTGGGCCTGCCTGAGGGAGACAGAGTCACCAACTCCATAGCAGAGCAGAAGTCACCCAGCACCACCTGTGGTCATGTTTTCTCACACACTCACCTTGCCTGATTGTTAATGCCTTTGCTTTTCTTTAAAATGTGTTGGGAGTTCTACCTAAAAGTCCAGTTTCCCAGGACCCCCGGGAGACCCCACAACACTGTCCAGGTGGCATCCCTCACCCAAGGCAGAGTACTGACTGTCCCTTTGCAGCTAGACATTTCCATGTGCAGCAGGCTGCACCTCTCCTAGCATCCACAACCCAGAGACTCAGCATCAGTTTCCCGAGTAGTGCTGTCACCAGACAAGGTCCAACAAGGTCCCTCAAACAGCAAATGGGGATCTCAACCCCCCTCACTCACAGGGTTGTTGGAAGATTCGGTGATATATACTGTGATAAATAGCCAGAGTTTTAGACTAAGGACAGGCACAGGGCTATTAGACAGAAAGAAGCGCACACTCAGAAGGGTGCATGTGCATGCACGCAGCATGGCTTGTGATGGCGTGGGATGGGGGAACTTGTACATTTGGGGGGTGTCCTCAGATGAGGAATCGTCTCTCGGGGAGCTCATTGGTAGGCTAAGATGCAAGCTGTGTGAGCTTGGAGTTCAGTGACAAGGGGCCCATGCAATAGGCTGCCGCACTGAGGGTGCGGGTCTGTGGGCGGGAAAGCTTAGGCCCAGTTACAGCTGCCAGGCACTGCCCCAGTCTGCAAGCTTAGCCTATTTTTAAGACCTTTAAGGATTTTTTTTTTTTTTTTGAGTGAATCTCCTGGAAGAAAAAAGGGCATTGCAACTTCAGCTCATTTTGATACCGTACTGAAGCTGTTTTCTTAAAAAATCCAATGTTAAGATGATGATTGCTCCTGTCTTCTTTTCTTTATTTCTTCGGTTCTGTTCAGCCCTATTGGTTCTTTGATGCGCCAGACAGCCTCACTGCCAGGTGCCTAGGGAAGACCCTCGTGTAGTTGAAAGTTCTTCAAATCGCCACCAGAAGGCGCTGTAGGAGCACACAGGACCGGGGTCCCGGGCGCAGCCTGCAAGAGCCTAAAACTCCAGGCTTCTGGCTGGCCTGAGGAAGCACACAGCTTCTGGGCTGTCTGTCCTCTGTGCTTCCTCCTCTGTGTCGGAATGTTCATTAATTCATCTAAATGTGCACTTAGCAAGCATTTACAAACTACTTGCCCTGTTCTCAGCACCTTACCAGGCCCTGACCGTAGCTACCAAGAGTTTAACGTAGTTAGCAAAACCAGATATATAAGATTATGTGTCGCCTGTGTGCGGTGACGCGCTCACCAAATTCCTCCAGCATCTAGCATTAACTGTCTGGTGCCCAGGGGGTTCCCAACCAATACTTCTGCACAAATGAATGAAAAGGTAACATAGTCACTGCGCTCTTCCTAACTCTACGTGTACTGTCACAGGCCTCAACATCAATCCTGTTATTATCCTATTTTACTGATAAAGCGAGCGAGACAAAGTTCAGCCAATGGGCTAGGGTCAGCCTGAACTCTTAACCACTCCGGTGCGGAGCGTCTCAGCAGGGCAAGGCAGTAGCCAAGGGTCAGCACACGCGGAGCTCACACAGGGCAGGGGGGTCTGGGCAGCAGACAAAGGCTGCATGAGGACTAGAGAAAAGGTCTTGTTGGGGCGAAACAGGAGAAGGGTCTTGCCTGACGGCAGGGAGGGGCTGGGGTGGCCGAGAGGACCTGGACATGCCCAAAGGAGGCCTCCAGACACCCTTCCAGGTCAAGGCAGGGGTGCCCATAAGGGAATGCGCTGATTCTGCATATGCAAAGGTGCCCAGCCCTGGCTATGTGCGCAGGAGGAGAGGAGCACGAATAAGAACCTGTCTCCAGGAATCTACAGCCCTGTTATTAACCAGGGGAAAATATGCAAAGCACCTTACTCCGGGAAAGCAGATGTTGGGAGCCAGAAGTGGGGTGGAGGGAATTGTCCCAGAGGAAAAGATGAGAGCACTTTTGAGGATGAGGCAGCATTTGAACTGAAGCGTGACAGATGGACAGGCAGAACGACTTCTTCAGGGAAATCACCCTTAACCAGGAACAGGGAAGTCTGCAAGGATTCCTGCTGTGTCACCCACCAGCTCTCTGATCTCACTCAGGCCCCCCTTCTGGGCTTTGGACCCTTCCTCCACAATGCAAAAATGTTGATCCCCTGAGAGTCTCTCTAAGCCTGGCTCCCATCCCAGGAATGTAACAACCCTTACAGAGCCTGGCCCTCCAGAAAGCACCGTCAAAGAGCCAGGAGCACATGGGGGAGGAGCAGCCCACCCTCAATTGCAGAGAGCACAGGTTGCCCAGCAGGGGAGGACACTGGGTCCCTGTCGACCTCTGGCACTCACAGGGGTGGGACAGGGCGCATGAGGCAGAAGAGGCACCTCAGCTTGCTGGCTTGCTTGGGAAGAGCAGGGTATGGGTTGAAAGGGAAGTGAGTTGACCAACCAGCTTCCTCTCAAACCAGCTCAGGCCGAAACAAAGGAAAGAGCTGGCTTACATGAACGCTTCCTGGCCTGCTCCCGCCCCCTCCCTGGCACGATTGCCACACTGCTCACCTGTGTGTCAATCCTCTGCAGAGAAGGCTGTGCCGAGGGCTGCCTATAAATGCCAGGGCCGCACAGCCCTGCCAGTGCACTGTGTCTCCTTGGCTCTGGTAAGTGAGCTCCAGCAGGCTCCGGGCGGGAGCCTGCTAACCAGGTCTTTCTTTGCTGCTCCCAACTTTCTTCCAAATTCTTCTCCAAGAAGGGGTGATCCTGCCCATTCCATAGTGTCCTTCACACATTCTTAAAGCTTTCTACCCGCCCCCCCCCAGCTGTGCTTCTTTTAACATTCTCTGTCCAAATTCTTTTCTCACGTGTGTGTGACAAATCTTCTCCTCGATTAAGTGGCATCTTATGCTTCCTTTTATTTTATTATCCCCCCTTTTCCTTCCGGCCTGTGGCCAGAAGACTTGCCAAGGAAGCATGGTGCCCCCCTTTTCTATGTGGCCTTACCCTTGTCTCTTTATTATTCACGCAGAGTACAAGAAGATGGCAGCTGAAATGTCACAGCTGGAAAGCAGCTTAAACACCATTATCGACACCTTCCACCACTACTCTACGAAAGAGGGGCACAAGGACACCTTAAACAAGAAGGAATTCAGCGGTCTGGTGAAAACTGAGCTGCCAAACTTCCTTAAGGTAGGGCTTGACTAAGATGAGACGGGCGAGGGACGGCCTGCTGAGGACAAGGGGAAAATTCTAGTCCTCTCCATCCAGAGGCAGCTGGGGCTGTCATGAGCGGTGCTCCAAGTTAGCTGCACCAAGTGGAGAAATTGTTCAACTGAACACCTGCTATGTGTGACACCCTGCATGGAGCACAGGGAGGTGAACAGGAAACCTACTGTCCTGAAGCAGCGGTTGGCCGTACAAGAGAGAGCACAGTTAAATCCAATGCCATAGGTGCCCTGGGGGAGAAAGAAGAGTGGGGGAGGAACAGGCATGACTCTATTGTGGAAAGGTCTCCTTGTGGAGGTGACATTTGAGCTGAGCCCTCTGGGGGGCCCTAGGCAGGAGGCTGAGGGACACTAAGCCCCATCAGGGAGCAGGCCTGAAGGGCTTTCCTCATCCTAAGGATCCCCAGCAGAAAGCAGAAGTGAGGACCAAGTAGAAAGCACCTAGCGCAGCCCAGGATGAACGAAGGATGTGGCGGAACGTGATTGCTCTCCCGCATCTGAAAGGCACCAGGCTGTTCTAGGGCCATGGGAGATCCTCCACACAGCCTTTTCATTTCCTTTTCAAGTTTGGGGAAACAGAGGCCTAGACTAGGAAGGACGGTGACACACGGGTCTCAGTGTCAGTTCCTTTCCTGAGTCCAGCTGACCTGGGACAAGTCCCCAGCCCTCACCATTACCCTGGTAAGGTGGACAACTATCCTGTTAAGGACACTGACAGCTCCCCATAGGCGTGGTCACAGGCAAGCAGTATTGGGGTCAGGTTAGGGAGAGAAGGAGCAGCCAGGAGGCTGTGACAAGGTCTCCCTCCATGGAGCCCTGTGTGCTCCATTCCCTGCTCCTTGACATCCTCTATGGGAGCTGGATGAGCCAGTTAGGCTTTGGAAGCGGTCATGGATGAGGTGACCCAGCCTATGGACAGCAGAGCTAAAGTCACCAGGTGCTCTCTTTGCCCCGGTAAAGTGCTCACTGCCTGACAGCTCCCTCAAACGCACTGGGGCAGCCAGCACCTACTCTGCTCCCTGCCCTCACCCCAGATCCCGCATTGTCTGGTTTTGCTGGGTGCTTCCTTGCTACAGAAGTAAAAATGAACTTGGCTGGCCACCTGGGGAGAGGAGTAGGCAGTGACAGGACAGGAGAGAACAGGGAATAGAGCAGGGCTGGGCTCCAAGTGAGACCTGCTTCCTGGCCTTCTCAGCGCACAGGAACTATGCATTCTAAAATGTGCTTTGCTCAAGGAAGACGCTGCTTCTGCTTGTTAGAAGTCATGAGGACTAGATATGGAGACATTTTCAGACGTGCTCATTGCAGGGCCT
This sequence comes from Octodon degus, assembly GCF_000260255.1. Classification (NCBI taxonomy): domain Eukaryota; kingdom Metazoa; phylum Chordata; class Mammalia; order Rodentia; family Octodontidae; genus Octodon; species Octodon degus. The sequence goes on along the minus strand of NW_004524624.1, from coordinate 7,356,826 downwards.
TCCTTGTACAACCCTTGTCCTACCCAAGCTGTAGGAGTATGTGGGAACAAGCTGGCAGGTGGTTAGCACAGGTTTAGCCTCCATCCTGGGTACTCAGGTCATTATTAAAATTTTAATTTTTAAATTGGGTCCTAAGGCCCAGGCTTTCCTATGCATTTGCCATCCGGACATAGACAGTGCCCCCCTGTGCTGCACCCTTGGCTACACTCGGCCCTAACAGTCACTTTCTCTACCTGCAGTGTGAGAGTAGGGACGAAGCAGAGATAAATGATATCTTGGAGGACCTGGACACGAACCAGGACCAGCAGCTGAGCTTCGAGGAGGTCATCATGCTGTTCGCCAAGCTGATTAATGCCACCCACGAGAAGATGCACGAGGGGGGTCACCACCGTGGCCATGACCATAGCCATGGGCCAGGCCTTGGAGAGGGCGGCCAAGGCAAGGGTTGCTAGTAATCTGGAGACCAGGCCACCTACCCTTGCCTGACCAGGTGCATGAAAAGTGTGTCACATCATCTTAAATGTGGGGCTGGGAGGGGGTAAATAAAGTTGTCCTATACGCCATCACTCTGTGTGTTTTGTCTGTCCCCTGCCTAGCCAGTCACCTGGCCCTAGACAGTCCTGCTGTTGTCTGCAGCTCAACCCCTGTAGTTGTTGAGAACCAACAGCATGTGGGTCTGTTCTGAGCGCTTTGGGCCCACCTCTCCAACTCTGTCTTCCTTTCTGGTATCAGAACCACTGTTTAGATGCCAGACATGTTGTACAGCCTTTCAAAATGATCTTTGACACTGAAGACAGCAGGGTGGGCTATCTGTGCCCCTCAACATACCGGCTGGCCACCTCTCCTCCCAGCCCCAGCCAATCTCCATTTATCTCTGACCACAGACTTGTCTCCCTCCTCCGAGGACCCTATTCCTCTGGAGGTCTTCCAGCAGTGGATTCAGGTAGTACCATGCCTGGGGAGGAAGATGGGGCTCAGGGAGTAGAAACAAGGGTGAATTGGGTATGATTACCTACAAACTCATTTCTGGACCCAAGAGAGCATTTGGGTCTCTTATAATAAACCTAGCACTTTAAATATGGATGCTGGTGACAAACAAGGGTCCCCTCACTGGTGGAAGTGGGAGCTACCCAGGAGTTACCTCATTCCCAATCCAAGAGGGTGCCAGAATGAAAAGCCCAACTGAATTGAGCTCCAATCCAGCTTCTGCAGATGGAAGGCCCTTGAAGAGCATGAGAAACTTAGACTGTGGGCCCAGAGATCCCTGGGGCCCTGAAGGTTCAGATCAAGGGCCAGCTGATCTCCCCAGTAGCTAAGAGCTCAGGCCTTAGGGGCATTTCCTCCTCTGCAAAACCAGTGGCCAGAGCTCCTTGGGGCTGCTGTCATAGTACCCACACTCCACAACCCCCTGGCCTAAGAACTCATGATGGGCCTGCAAAGTGGCTCCTCATTCACCTCCCTCTTCTCAACCACAAAGTCCCCTGCAGGCGACAGCATTTCCACAGCACACACACACATCTCATCCTTTCAACAGAGAAGACTCACAGAACATTGACTTGAAGGAGTTGGAGAAAAATACAGTCCTCTATTCTGTTCTTATAAATGAAGACAGGCACAGAGCAGAGAAGAGCCTAGTCCAAGGCTGCCCAAACATAGAGCACTGAGAAAGGGGGCTCAAGCTCCATCTGCTCCACTGCCGGGTCTCACAACTCCCTCCTGGACCCTGAACCTAAAGAAACCTTCAGCAGGGTCAGTTTGCAGCTCCCCCTTGGTCTGGGACCCAACTTGCCTGCAGCAAGCCCCTGCTCTAGACAGCCTCAGGGCCCCGCTTTAGGTGAGAGTACAATGGTCCAGAAACTGTTCCAAGCTGTGTACCAGAGCACAGGGGTTCAGAATCCCTCACCAGCTGTTCAGTGCCTGATTTGGGGCATGACTGACAGCAGCCCTCATTTGAAAGTCTTCTGGAATCACATTCTGGGAAGCAATACTGTCCTCATCCCCACTGAATACAGCCCAGTGCAGGGACGGCAAAGCAGCCAGGACACAAGAGGCCTGAATTTAGTACAGGGCCAGCCAGGATGCTTCGGTTACAGTAGGAAAGCTCTTCTTCTGGCCCACTTGCTATCACCACCTGACCACGGGTGCAATGAATACATTTGCAACTCTGTCCCTGAATCCCCAGCAGACAGTGACAATATGAGGACAGAGACCACATCTCTCTCATTCTTGGCTTTCTTTCCAGCACCTACAGTGGGGCTGCTATATAGTAGGCTTTCAACAATTGGACTGTGTAAATACTCTAAAGTTTCTCTCATGTTTGGTGCCTTTTTCTCAGGAGAAGATGTGGGAGAAAAGAGGGATGAGGGGAGTGTGATGAAAGCATGCCAGTGGGAGACTGCTGGCCCATCAGAGAGTCTCTGACCTGAGGTAAAAGAGCAGCTCCTTTACGCAAATCTGAGAGCCCCTCCCTGCACTAGATGTAGTAAGACCAGTTCTGTTTTTCTATCCCCTGCTTTGGAGTTTGGATTTAAAGAGATTTGTTGTGAAAGAAAGTTTGAAAATCATTGATGTTGTTCCAACCTGCTCCACTTCCTGCCAAAGCTCTTAAGTCATCTTATTGAAGGCCACCAGGAAAGGGGGCTTCCCCTCATGCTGCTGATGCTCAGCTGGTCCTTCAGCACCCAGATGTCAGTCATTCTCCTCGTGCTTCCCAATTGTCAGTCCTAGTTTCCCTCCCACCTTTGGGGGCCCAAGGTAAATCAATTCCTCATCATCCTTCCCCCAGTCCATGTACTCATTTGCTTTTTCAAATCTTCTCCTGGATCATATCCAGGCTCTCTCCTGCTCTTCACTTTTGCACCAGGAATGCTCCCCCCGTCTGAAAAGTCCCTTGGGATCCTTCAAGTCTCAGCTAGTACACCTGCCCAGGAAGCCTTCCCACCCATCAACCCTCTCAGGAACACGTAGGGCCCCTCCACCAGGCACAAGGAGCTCTCTGCACCCTCACATGGGATGATCTCTAATCCTTGCTTGTGAGTCTCACTGTGGTTCCCGAAAGATGGGACCATGATAGACTCCCCCACATCCATGGACCCCAGCACAGAGCAAGCTCTTGGTGAATGAGTATTATGGAGGAACAAATTAAGACACAGTGGGCCAAGAGCCCTACGGGGCTGGAGGCAGAGATTCAAGGAGTGAGTCATTCACAGGGAGGACAAAAGGCCTGCGTGCTGAGGGGGAAGTAAGGACAGCTTTCACGAACTGGGATGCCGGCTCTCTGGCAGCTGTTGGTGGAAGGCAGACAGGCTTTCTAGATTCCAACCATGTCTCCTTTTGCCTCCTCTCTGTGCAAACTACTTGTCCATCTGGAAGATTGTTCTAGAACCCAATGGAAGATCTAATAACAAGTCATTTTTACACTTCTCCATGAGGTTTGCTTTAAACATAGCATAACTGAGCTGTTCAACTCTCAACTTTCTGTGTTCTTCGCTCTTCAGATTGGAGCCACAAATGCAGGTGGATTTCCATGTGGCAGCGATGAGAAGTCCAACATTGCCTTCCCCTTCCAAGTGTTCTTTGGCAAGTGTGTGGTAATGAGCAGTCTTCGGAATGAAGGCTGGGGCTCAGAGGACAAGTCCTGTGAGATGCCCTTCACAGAAGGCCAACCATTTTCACTGGTCATCTCAGCACTGAAGAATGACTCCCAGGTCTCCGTAAATGGCAAATTCTGGCTCGGCTTTACCCATTGCATGCCCCTGAGCTCTGTGGAGATGATCCAGTGTGGAGAGATATCTCCCTGGCCTCTATCCAGGAGGGACCGTGAGCAGATGCAGAATCTCCTTTAGAAAAGTGGCTTCTCTGTGTAGATGATCATGTATTCCCTGAGCCCACTAACATTGGTTCCACACTGTTTCTTGAATGCATTTGGTCATTAAAATTATACACAACTTTAAAAAAAAAAATTGAGCTGTCCAGTTGACTTAATCCCTTCATTCACATTAGCTTCTTCAGTTCAAACATACAAGTAACAACAAAAAATGTACTTTTGTTTTTTGTTGAATGAAAAGGAGCTACCAGCTTCCTCCATGCAGAAAGCAAGAGAGTCAGTGTCAAAGTGAACATTCCCACTCTCCGTGAGAACTGAGGCCACCCCTGTGACTAAAGAGTTCTGGGACTATGGACTTGGGGGATCCCCCAGGATCACAATGGCTATAACACCAGAAACAGCCTGTCTGTCATGAGATGACTGTCCCCAGCTTTCACAAGGAGAAGTCACCCTCCCATTGGGAGTTAATCATGGAAGCTGAACTTCCCAGTGTCTTTCTGGGAAGAGTGAGTAGGGACTAGTAGTTTCCTGAGCTGCTGGGCTTTGTCCAAACATGTGACTGTGCTCTGAATGGTAGGAGATGGCTCTAAAATTGGGGAGAAATTAGTTACTTGTCCATTTCCTTGGTTGCCCACTCATTCATCCAACAGGCATTTACGGAACCCTTGCGGCATGCGAGGCCTCCATAGTGCTGCCCAGGGCTGCCATAATGAACAAGGCTGGATCCTATAGTCAGGAGCTCCCAACCCTGCAGTGGAGAGAGACACTCCTCCACTGATTCTAAAACAGAAAATGAAAGGCCGGGGAGGTGCGCAGCTAGGTAGGCCTTTGAAGTGGGTTGTCTTCCTGGAGGAATACGGTAGGGTGGCCCAGAGCCTGCTAGCTGCAGACATCCTAGGTGGGCAGGAAAGTGATTCAGAAGCAGAAGACCATGTATGCAAAGGCCAGAGATGACTGATATGGGATTGAGCAGGGATGAGGAGACTCAGGGGAATCAGGAAGAGAGGGGAGCTTTATAGAGGAGAACAGGGCAGGCGCAAAAGCAAAGAGCTCGCCTTTCGTTCTGTGGATGTAAAGGCAAAAGCAGGAAAGGCTTCAGGGGGGAAAATGGCTCCAAGAAATTTTTACTTAATAAAAGTCTCTGTCTCCCTGTCTCTCCATCTCTCTCTCTCTCTCTCTCTCTCTCTCTCTCTCTCTCTCTCTCTCTCTCCCCCTCCCTTTCTGTGCTTAATACATGGATTTGTACAGCAGTCTGACCACAGGCACATGCCCTGTTAGATAGCTACCTTAATATCCCAGGCAAGAACTGAGCAGAACTTGCAGTGAGGTTTCCCAGAATATGCAAATTTGCTCTGAATCTCGGACTACCCCAGGCTCTCATCTCAAAGCACAGCCTGAAACATCCATGGCATAAACAGATGCTGTAATTTTACAGTTTGCCAAGACTGTGCTGGGAAGGAAGGGCCCTGCTTTCGCCAGATCCTTAATGCAATCTTACCCAACACTGACACAGGCTTTGCTCTGAAGTAAACCTGAGAAGCCAACCTCAGACCCCTGACCCCTCCCAGCAGTTGCTTAAAATTTGAGAATTTAGAAAGCCTTGTGTTGTGAATTTTGACATTTTACCAAGATGACAATAGGACTGAAACACCTGGTTGCTCAAGTCGTAGTGTTTCTGGGGGTTCAGACCTGAACCAGTTTCTCTATCCAACACAAGGCAGCTCCCTGGCCAGCCTGGACTCCCACCCTGGTCTGCTGAGATCCTCTCCCTGACCCAGAGGCAGGGACAGTGAGCTCCAGCAGGGAGCCCCTGACCACTCCCAGGTCTTCCTTTTCACTCAAAGTTCTCCCATTTTTGACCATGTACCCAAAGTTGGCCCACTCAGACTGTACAGTAAGGAAGGGGACTGTCACTAAGGCCTGAGATGCGAGGGAAGAGGAGGCAGCAAGCAGCAACAATAGGGACCTGCAGCCAGGAACATCCCTGTCTTTGAGGGGCTCTGTTCCTGTCTCTTTGCTGCCCCTGCCTCTGTCCCTCTGCCCTTTCTGACTCGCCCCTCTTTTTTCTCTAGTTTTCCTACATTCCCTCTAAACATTTCCTTCCTCTCAGCTTCCTGTCCCTTATCCCTAGTGATGAGATGCAGTCTTGTGTCACTGTAGTATTTTCAGAGAAGAAAATATCTTTGAGAAGCAAGCAGGCATTCTGTCTAACCAGGGACAGCTCCTTAGAAGCACACGAAGTTCAACTTCTAAATCTCCTCTAAATAAAGACATGAGCACACTGTAAGGAAAAATACAGTTGTGCATATGAACAGGCAGTAGGCAACTGATTGTGAAAGTGAGCATGCGAATGTGTACAAAGGTGTACATCACAGAGTGTACACAGAGAACACACATCACACCGGACACAGGAAGCTAGAGGTACAGCTCAGTCACTCCCTTTGGACTTCTCACACAACCAAGAAACTTGGTTATCAAGACGCGGTGAAGGTAGTGTGCTGTGTGACAGAAGCAGGGTAAGTGCACTTAAGTGACAATGAAAGTATACTGAATACATAAACCAGTGATATAGACACTTAGTACCACCATCAAGTATATTTATGTGCATAATTGTGCACTTTATGTTTTTATATGCCTGGCAGTGCTCTGGGTTCGTCTACACCAGCATCTCAAGAAGCCCAGGAGTAATGTCTTAGACTATACATTGCACCTATTCTTCTAGGACAAAGAATTTCTTTAGCTCTGTCAAGATCTTAAAGGACCGCTGTTGTATAGGCAGTCTGTTGTTGACCAATATACAGTTGTATATTCTTAGACTGTATTTGAAGGGCTCAGGTATTGAATCTGGCCTCCCACCCTGGTCTGCTGAGAGAAGCAGCCAAGTCATGATGATTGCCTTGAAATATTGCTGAGGCCTCAGGAAAAACCTGCGAAGCCCTTTACAGGGGCACGTTTGCTGCCAGGCCCTCCCACATTCCCCAGCACCACCACATGCATTCCCTGGCAGCCTGTACCAGCTGTTCACTCTCTTAGCCAGAGCTCAGGGACCCCGTGCAAGGAACCCAACATAGTCTCCTCTGCACGGGCTTCCTGTGTGGCCACTTTGTGTGGGGTGCTGTTTTTGGTGCTGGTCCACAACATATGCAAGGCTCTGCTCTCTGAGAGTTGCATCTTAGTGACAGGCGGACAACACACAAAGAAAGGAATCGGTAGCTCATGTCTTTTCACACAGCAATGGGACCCATGAGAAAATAAAGGAGGAAAATGTGTTGCTGGGTGAGCAGAGCCCAGGTCAGACCCTCTTCAATGAGGGAACAATGGACATGAGGTCTGAGTGACAGATGTCAGTCTCTGCAAAGACCATGTACTGGAGGATTTGAAGAGGCTGACTCAGGCAAGTGATCTGTGTTTGAAGGTCATTCTGGCTGCTGTGGAAGGGGCAAATGTGGGGTCAGAGTGGAGCTGACGGAGGTGGAGGAAGCTGGTGAGGAGGAGGTTACAGGGGCTCTCTGAACCTGACCTTGTGCCAACACTGTGCTCGGTCCCCACCTGCATGGAGGCCGCTGTCTAGTGGTGATGATAGACACCCAAACAAACACGGCCAATAGTAGGTGGGGCAGAAGATAAGGAAAGGAGGGTAGTTAGCACCAGGTGTCCTGAAACACCGCAGAGATGCTTCCTGTCTGTCTTTTGACTGTGCCAGAAGGTGAGGGAAAATTTCCTCTGATTAATGCCCAACTTGACCTTGGAAACTAAGAGCTGCACTGCACTTTTGTCCTCCAGCACTGTTTAGGTGGTGAGAAAAAATGAAAGAAGCACAGGCAACCAATCCCCTTGGCCTCTAGAGTTTTACAGTCAAGTTTGCTTTCTTTCAGCTTTGAAGGTCTCTTGTCTTGGCCTAGGCAAAACAGCAAGGGTTTCCTACTATCTCCATGTCAGAGCCTGCTGGTAGCGATCCTACAGATTCCAAATCCCTTTGCTACTTTTGAAGGCCCTGGAAGAGAGGTGGGCGTGTTTTGTGGTATGCTAGCAACCTGCCCCAAATGTCTTCCTCAAGGGCAAGAATTGTACACAGAGCACCCAAATAGGGGGCTGTTGTGTACCATGTGGTGCCATCACCCAGTTGGCTCCACTACTCATCATTCCAGCAGGAACCCAAGAACGGAATATGTGGGTCAGCCCTAAATCAGAAAATACCAGTCATCTGCTCAACATGGGGAATGCTTGAGGAGGTAGAAGCAGGTAAGCTTCCTGGTGGAAGATACTTGAGTTGGGTCTCTGGGTATATGCAGGAGCTCCACAACCAGATAAGGGCCGCACAGCCCAGTACCAAGATGGAGTAGACACAGACAATGCTGATCATGTCTTAGGCAGTAAGAGACATAAGAGCACCACAAAGTTACACAGCAGGAACAAGGAGCTGAAACTTCCTGGGGTAGCTGGAGAGCATTCTAGAGTAGCTAGACAGTAGACCGCTAAGGATGCAAAGATGGCAGATGCAAAACTACTGGAGAAGATAGGCTCAGAGTTTCTACAGTTCTGTGATTCAAACAGTACTTGTGTTTGTGTTTTGTGATACCTGCCATAGTCCAAGAGTCTCTTCTTTGTTTCAGGAAGCAACTGCTTATCTCTTATCCAGGTAGGGCTTACACAAGGAGAGAGGGCTCTGAGGAGGGAAGCTGCCTACTCAAACTCACAGACCCCAGAAGAAATTGAGCTGCTCCCTGCCCAGGCCCAAGTGATTCTAAGTGGAAGGCTCCTGCCATGCTTCTCACTTGAGTTCAGCAGCTCTTGAGATGTTTGCTATGGTTTCATCTGGCTGATGTAATGAAACCAGAGCTGGCAAATATTTTCACAAGAGCAAATTCACTAGCTGGATTGGATCCTTGCCAATGGTGGTGGTTTTCCCCTAATGTATATGTTGGAAGTGGTCAGAGATACACGAGGGCTTTCAGCAAGAGGCTCCATATGATGCATAGCTTGGCCTGGTTTGAAGGCCTTTAGAGAAAGCCACTGTGTAGTTCTCCTTGCTTGCTTGCCTCATACAGGGCCAGCTAAACTATCTAAGTGGTCCCTGAAGACAACCTCGGTCATTGCTTTCCATGCTCTGGCTGTGGCAGTGAGGGTTAGTTACAATGACTGCCTCCTGGACACACCATCCTCTTCCTGATGTTGCTTATCTCTACGGAGATCACTCTGCATCAGTACGGTGCCTGGTGTTCTATTTGTACTTTGAGATTATGTAATCCTCACAGCTGCCTCGGAGAAAGGTGCTCGTGCATCCCCATGTTCTCCATAGGGAAACTGAGGCATGAAGATTGCAATTTTTCTCAACATCTCACAATGAACAAGTAATAAAGCTAGGAGCTGAACCCAGAAACACAACTGTCATCCTTGTGCTCTTGTTGCGATGCTCTAGTGCCCTGGAGAATGCACCTCAAAACCTGCAAATGATGGCCTCCGCAGAGCTGCTCAAAGTTCTCAAATAGCTCAGAATACTAAAATCACATAGTTCTTGAGTATTCACCTTGTCTGCAATGCTTCAAAAATAGATTTTTAAGATTCCTTAGGCACCATCAAAAAATGAAAGAAACAGAGGTGACCCAGAGAAGCAAAATGATTTCCCTGTGTTCCTTCAGAGAGTTTTAATTTTCCCTCAGTCTCACCCACATTAGGCGATCAAAGCTGCCCAGGCCTGTCTTCTCTGGGCTCCTCATCGCTTCCTTCCTTGAGAGTTTCCACTGCCATCATCCACCTCCCCAGCCTGCCCCATTCTCAAATTCCAGCTCTTCAGGTGCTTTCCACATGGAGCTTTGCTTGACTCATGTGCACGTGTCACAGACAGTCGTTTCCTAAGGTGGATGTTGATGTGCTGACCTGGACAGTTGGGACTTGTCACTCAGTAGCCCAGTGCTGAATCCTAACTCCCTGCACACCATCTCCACATGCTTTGCATGAAATAAATCAAGAGTCAAAGTAGTCTACTTCCAATGAAAGGATTCCCTTTCACAATTTTCTTATCTGTGTCACACCTAGGCTCCCCTGAGTTATCCAACTTGCTTCAATTCTTTCTCTGATCCTAAGCTTCTGATTTGTTCCAACTACTGAAGAAGAATTTGGGGAGAAAGCATCAGAGGCCTGTCAAGGCCCAAGGAAGGCATTTTCTTTTATGAGTAGCTTGACATTTTCACTACATTTTAACTCCAAAGCACAGGGTTTCCTTCATCCTCCAAGCTCCCCATGGATCCCCTCTGCCTTAGCAGTTGATTGGCAGGAGGTAGGGCTGGAGGGTAGAGAGGCCTCCAGCAAATCTCAATGATTGATCTACTGAACCGTACTTCCCTACAGAGAACATTGATCCAGCTCCTGTTCCTTTGGGAAATATTCCTGCAGTCTAAGATCAAACTCATTTCTCTTTTCTCTGGGACCATGTATAGAAAAATCTAACAGGCTTATGCTATCCATTCATTCATCTATCCATAAATATTGATCCAACACTATCTCAGTCCTTTGTATTGCTAGCACAAAATATAACAAACTGGCATAAAAAATAGAATTGTATCCCTTCCATTCTATGAGGCCACTCAGTCCAAGATCAAGATCGTGTAAAGTCCATTTTTTAAGGAGGACTGCTAAATTTGCAAGATAGTGTCTCATGGCTGCATCCTCCTGAGGCAATGCCACAGTATCCTACATGCTGGAAGGAGTGAAAGGGGCAAATCTGCCCCATCAAACTGTATTTAAGGCACCAAGCCATCTGTGAAGGTGAGCTCTCATGGTCTTTCACTTCCTAAAACCTTACCTTTTCATACTGTTGTCACTGAAATGAAGTTTCACATGACATTCAAGTCACAGCAAACATGGGGCTGGAGAGATGGCTCAGTGGTCTAAAGCACCTACTTAGAACAAGCTTGGCAAAGCATCAGGGACCA
>NW_004524624.1:7293772-7345928 GCF_000260255.1 Octodon degus | reverse complement strand
AAATAAAATAAAATAAAATAAAAAGTCACAGCAAACACCGTTGTTAGGTTTGTGTCTAGTTGTTCCACCAAAGCCTCATATAGCCATGGGTTGTGATTAATTCATGATCCAGGGCTGAAATTGTAGGCGTGAGAGCTTCTGGGATTATGGGTATGAGTGCTGCTGGGATTATGGGTGTGAGTGCTGCTGGGATTATGCATGCGAGTGCTACACCTGCCCTGGGGCTGATAGTCCAAATGCAGTATAAGGAGAGGAGAAAGGCTTGCCTCTGCCACTCCTCCTTCCTTTTAGCTCTTGTTGTTTTACTGCTTTCTGCTGCCATGAACTTCTGCCCTCTTCCATGTGCCACTCTGCCTTGGAGCCAGGCAAATATGGACTGAAACCTGCACAAACTGAACTAAATAAACCTTTTCTTCCTTAATTTGGAGTGTTGGGTATTTTATCCCAGCAACAAGAGAAAAGTTCAGTTACTGAGACACACCTCCTTCATATCAGATTTTGTGATGTTACTGGTTGTGATATAGAACTTACTCTCAAATAACCTAATTCACTGGAGAAGGTGGCCGTTAAACAAATAAGTATAGCAATACCTGGAGAGGCACAAATGGAGAAGAACACTGGAAACTACAGGAGTATTTAGCAATGAATCTGGCCTGGACTTGTAGGGGGGCGACCAGAAAACTCTTCCCTCTCTTTATCCCATGCTTTTCACAAAATGATATTCTTCTCCCCGGACCTTTCTCCTCTAGTCTTCCCATCTCTTTACTGCCTGTTCCCCCAGTGAGAAAGCAATACAAATCACTCTTTATTTTGCCATGCTCACAGACAGGCACGTCTACATTAATTTCCTTCTTTCAAAGATCTGTCCCAAGTATCATGATCAAGTGTCTACTCCTTCAGGAAGTCAAGTGGCCCCATATCCCCAAGCTGGGCTTCCTTCCTATTCTTTCATAATATCCTGTACATACTTCTGACAAAATACATATGACAAGACACAAAGATTTCTGGTGACTTGAGTTTTCCCCTACAGGATAATATCTTAATCCAAGGATATACCCCCAGCTCCCAGCCCAGTGTTGTAGGAAAATATCTGAAGTAACTGACACATGTTTAGGTTCTATCTTGTAAATGTCTCCACAGTCTGGCCACCCCTTATCAGCACCACCACCATTTCCCTAGTCCAGGCCAATGTCATCTCTCCACGGATCTTAGGCTACAGCATGAAAGTGGTGGCCATGAGTCATACGTAATGATCAAGGTCTTGAAATGTACCCAGGGCTTTGAGGTATACTGGAAGTACAAAATACACTTCCAAAGTGTTAAGAAAATTAAAAATTAGGGCTGGGGAGATAGCTCAGTAGAATAAGTGCTTGCCTGGCAAGCTCAAGGGCCTGAGTTCAATCCCCGGTTCCTCCAAAAAAATAAAATAAACATCTGCTTAATAAGAAAAAAGTTGTACTTGGGGCTGGTGAGATAGCTCAGAGGGCTAAAGTGCCTGCCTAGGCAAGTTTAGGCAAGCGCAGAAGACCTTGATTCAATCCCCAGCACCACATGCTGCACCATCCCTGCCCTCAGGGTGGGCTGAGCCGGCCAAAAAAAAAAAAAAAAAAAGGAAAATAAAAAATTAAAACATCTCAATAAGAATTCTTATACTGTGTTTGGAAGTGATCCGTTCCTATCACATGAGATCCAAACCCCAACTCATGGACTTGCCATTCCAGTCACTGTTTTGGCCGCACTCTGCCTTGATGCTGTTCTTTGAGCAGGTCAAGCATGTGTTCACTCTGGTGCTTGTCTTCCTGCCAGGAATTCCTGGCCACCTGATATCTGCAAGGCATTCTCTTTTATCTCCAGTTTACAATGTCATTTTATACAAACATCTGAGTCCAAAATTCTAAAACATAATGTCCATTATGTGCATGTTAGGCATCCCACAGAAAAATCTATAAGCCAGCCTATATAATGCAGACAGAAAGTGGTCATCAGAAAGGTCTCCAGTTCAGTTGTACAAAGTCTGTATTTGTTTAAGCCATGAGATGGGGGCAGAATACAGTTGCTAAGAGAAGGTATAGTGATGTACCTACCTTCTCACAAAACTAGTTATGTTTAAAATATGTCTGGTCTTACATCTATGTTCTAAGCACGTAGGGTGTCACTGTCTGATTAGATGGACAATGATGCTGTTGAGAGCCTTGTCATTTTAGCAATAGGTTGCACATGGATTATTCAAATCTTGGGAGGAGGTACCTCAAATATGGGAAGATAGATTCAACAATGTTTTATATTACAAAGGAATTTTCAGGGCTTCTAAGACTGGAAGGAAGTCTTCTTCACCCAAGCAGGGAGAAGGAATTATTACTGGGGTAACCCCTAAAGCTTAAGGAAATAAAAATGCCAATCCTCTTATGGTAAATGTAGGGAAATTAGTCCTTTTGGAAAGGTTGCTCACACCAGGAAACACTATCCAGTACTTCAGGTTCCCAGGTATGGCTGGTGAAGCCCCATACTAAAGCAAGGCCCCAAAGAGGGAGGAGCACCTGACACCTACTGTCACCCTGCACAGCACAGACTCTTCAGGGGGAGCAAAAAGAAGGAGACTACAAAGGCAGGTGGAAGAACTTGCCCATCCCTGCCCACTAGAAAAGAGCATGGTTATGGCTAAAGCAGCTCATGTCTGTAGACCCAACTGGCTCTCCATTGCCACACTAGTACACTTGTCAAGTGTCTTAGCCCAAATGCATACGGTAATCACCTCTTATAGAATTGTTACGAGAAGCACATGTGATAACCTCCAGCATTCTATGATAAAAAGCAAAATTGTCAACAAATGTACTGAGCCCATGTCCAAATATTTGTTTCAAATTCATGAATAAGAAAACTAGGAAGAAAGTTTTTCTTGTTAAAGTTTGATTTGAGTAATATTTCAGAGTACACAAAGCAGAAAAGGAAAGCTTCAGTTAGCTACAAGATTCTTAATAGGGTGACAACACTATGACAGACAGTTTGGGATTTAACTTTTTTTGGGGGGGGGGTTTAACTTATTGAGCAGATTATAAATCCATATTACACTGTCAGGGAGATATAAGCATATCTTCTTTGTCTGTTTGAGTTGTTGTTAATAGATGGTGTTTGAAAGGGAATAGATTTAATATATAACATATGGGATTATTTTATAATATTCGCCAAAAAAGCCAAATGCACAAGAGTGCAGAAGATCTGTCCATGCACTAGAAACCCGAAGAATCCAGCTGAGAGCCTGGATCCCACGGCAATGTCCTGCACGAGTCCAGCTAAAGACCTACAGCCCATGACAGTGTCTCATGCAAGTCGGTATCAAAGATCGGCTCTCAAAAGGCCCAAAAGTCAGTGGTAGGATCGAGAAAGTCTGTACGAGCAGGAGTGAAGGATCAGTGCCACCAGGCTGAGAGATCTACCCTGAAGCCAGGAAGCGATGCTCAAGGTAAGGACCAGGGTTCCCCTGAAAAGAACTTCAGCCATCTTCAGCAACAGTGAGGACCTGAGCTCCCTCCATGATGAGAATAGCTGAATTCATATCAGGAAAACCAGCATGACAAGGTTCTCCAGGAGGATCAAGGGCACACCGTCTTTCCCTCCAGTTTTCCTTTTATGCTGTTGGCAACAATCCTCAGGAGGGCCTTCTACACCCAGCACCACATTGATTCAATTCAGCTGGGTGGTACAAATTGATCACTAGTTAATCCATCAGTTATAAACCAAACAGACTGTGCCGACTACTTTTCACAAGTGTCAGATGATGACAAGGAGCAAGAACAACATTTACCCACATCAATCTGACATGAGATAAAAGGAAAAGCAACCAGTATTTTCTCTATTTCAAGGTTTTAAATTATTTTCTGCATTCTCCCTGTGACAGAGCTAGCTCCTAATAAGCACAAGAGCTCTCCTCTCTTCATCAGTCTATTTTAATGTAGACTGAGTTTCCCCAGTCAGGAGGGTTAGCGTTAAGAGTCAGGATCTGAGCATCTGGGTTCCTGATGGCTGGTTGTGCAAGGAAGACTTTCCATTGAAATAGGCTCTTTACTCAGGTGCAGGACACCGACTGTGCCCTCAAGGTAAGGACCAGGGCTTAGAATACACTCTTGAACTTGTTGACAAATTCTCTGGGGGACATTTATTATAGCATTTGCCTCTCCGTGCCCTCCTGGGCCTTGGGTCATGATCACTAAGAACTGAGCTGAAGTTGACAGCCTTGGGTGGAGAACTGAAACAGGATTTCAGTCAAGATCTTCAGAAGCCCTGGAAGTCTCAGTGACCAGATCTGCCACAACTGGAGAGCCAAGGTGTCCTTTGTGGGTTCAAATGTTACACGAAGTTTCCTGTCAAGCTACTTATTTCCTGATTTTGTAACTTCCCGCTACCTTGTTCTTCTTTTGTATTTGGACAAACAGGAAACCAAATCACCTCACTCTGGGTCACAATCTCATCTGAATCTTCCCAGTGTTTCCAGGTGTCTTAATTAACTCTTCTCTTGTTGCTGGAACAAATACCCAACACACAAATTGAAGGAAGGAAAGGTATATTTAGATCATAGTCACTGGAGGTTTCAGTCCATACTCAGCTGGCTCCAAGGCAGCCTGGTACATGGCAGAGAGCAAGTCTTCATGGTGGTGGCAAAGAGCAAGAGCACAAGGGAGGGGTAGCAGCAGCTCAAGCAGCTGGCTTCTCTTCCCACACCAGGGTAGGTACAGCATCTACACCCACAATAATCAATCACAAACTCCAGAAGCCTCCCCATGACTGCATGAGGCTTTGGGGGGGGGGGACACCTAGACACAAACCATAACACCAGGTAAAGGCACAGTCATGCTTGTGAATGACTCCTTTACACACCTCCTCTTGACCCTTCTTCAAGCTTCTACTCTATGCAGCTCTGAAGACCATGTCACTCACCTCTTCCTCTCAATCCACACCATCAGAACAGCTGACCACTTCACCAGGGTGGGTCCAGTTCTTCATATGAAGACCACATCACTTATGGGGAAACTCCACAGGGCACTCCAGGTGGGCTCAGAGAAAGCAGACTCACTGGCCCTTCAACTAGAGGCAAATGCTATAATAAATCTCCCCCAGAGAATTTGTCAACAAGTTCAAGAGTGTATTCCAAGAGAAATTCAAGGCACTGGGAAATGTTGCCTCATCACCCAACACTGGCAAACACACACACCCCCTAACCACCGCCACCATCACCACCACCACCACCACCACCACCACCACCACCACCACCACCATTACTCCAAGGTGTAGTGTTCTCGAATTGTCTTCTCATTTCTACCCCTCATTGTTGAGTGACACAGGAGATGTGGACTACTGAACCTGGAACACTTCCCATCTTGTCTTCCCTGGGTTATATTATATTTGGGCCCCCGACTCACCTTACACTATGCACTGGAGAAAATAGGAAGATGCTATGGTGCCACGGGGAAGTGTATGATGTTTGTTTCTGTATCACAGAGTATGTTTCCCACCACTGATTTAGGTGGAAACCTTAACTTTGAGGAATGGGTGACAATGTGCTTCAGTAGAACTGAGATTTTACTCTCTGGGCCTTCCATGTCCTGTAACTAGATCCCATACTGGTTTAGTTTTAGGTCCCAGCCTTAACATTTAGCTCGCTGTTAATCATTCTTACTAATATGTTGCTGATACATTTTAGTAACAATTTTATGGCTGGTAATTGAGGCTTCGGGGAATAAGAATGCAAATCCCTGAATTACCTTGCTCGTTTGCATTTTAACACAATTAAAATCTAGGACTGACAAAAAACCAGTGAGTCATCTTGTTGGAAGCCAAGTGGTGTTTTGTTAGTGGTGGGGAGAGGTTGCTCCTCCTGAAATCCTGGGGAACTGGCCACCCTCCCTTTTCTTATGCATGAAGCATGCCTGGTTTCTCTAAAGAACTGTGTCTACATCTCAGAATTGGATTCCTTTCTTCATCCCAGGCACCAGGAATCTAAGGCACAGAGGATCTTAGAGGGTTGAAGAGTCTCTGTTGGATCCGTGTAGTGCCTGGCTGCTTTGCATAGTGGACAAGGACCCTAAACCAGCATTTGTCTCCTAGGGCACAAGGTTCCCCACCCACATTCTCAGAGCACAGTGGAGCACAGTGGTTTGTGGCATCAGAACTGATCCAGCTCTTGGAAACAGAGGACTCCAGAGTTCAACCGCCTGTTCAAATTACACCAACCCTAACTATATTCCTCCTTTCACTGCTAAAACGTTTTTAGCTAGTACCAGTGTTCTTAACCTGTTTTTGTGGTTTTGGATTCTTTTGAGAAAGCCATGGAAGAGTGACACTTAGTGCTTAACCTTCAAAATGCTACATTCAACTTCAATTCAGTTAGATTGATGTATGGACCGGCCATGTTTTTGTTTTTTAATTTTATTTATTTTTTTGTGAGTACCTGTTTGCAGTTTGTAATGAGTGCACACCGTGTAGGGAGTTGGTAAGTGTGTGTGACACATCTTCATTCTTCTTCATTCCCCCACCCTCCCTCCTTCTCTTCATCCTCTTCCCATTTGGAAAAGATCTGTCTCCCAAGTTCCTATTCTGTATCTTTTATCTTGCTCCTTATTCCTATTTTTGAACCTCTCAAATAAAAGAAGTCATGCAATCTTCAAGTGTGTGGGTCTGATTTATTCCCTGTAGCATTATGGTCTCAGATGCACCCATTTTCCTACAAAGGACTCAAGTGTATCTTTTTTTATCACAGAGTTGGACTCATTGTGTATAAATCCCACATTCTCTGTATTCATTCATCTGTGCATGTACATGTAGGCTGCCCTCAAGAAGTTGGTTGTGCTGCTATGGACATATGCACACATGCATCTCTGTAATACAGACAGGATAGTTGGGTCAAATGAATTTCTAGTTTTAATTGTTGAGGACTCTCCACACTGACCTCCATGGTGGCTGTACTGCTTTGCATTCACACCAACAGTGCTCAAGGGTCCCTTTTCCCTGACAGCTTTGTTATTATTTGATGTCCCAATGACAGCCATTCTCCTAGCCCAGCTAAGGACTCTCATTTAGTGAGTCTGGTGGCAGCTCCTTGTCTCCTCCAGTACTCACCCCACTGCTCTGCACCCAAAGGAGGACAAAAGCAAACTTCCCAGACCACCACTTGGAAATCTAGGGGTGCAGCTCTGCTGAAAGACACCCATTCACCTTGGGCTTTACACTTTTACCAGGCTTTTGGGGAAATCCTCACACAGAATGATTCATAAGTTACTTTAGATAATTCACAGGCCACCAGAGCAGCATTTGAATAAGCTATTCTTTGAGCTGAGTTTTATTAATGTATTGACCTCTCTTCCCTTTTCTGTATCTTTTAATCCAGTGTTATTTGCATTTTAACATAATTAAAGTCTAGCAAAACAAAAAGCCCAGCAAGTCATCTTGTTGGAAGCCAAGTGGTGTTTTGTTAGTGGTGGGGAGAGGTTGTCGTACAGATGGAGAGTCCTTGTCCACTACACAAAGCAGCCAGGTACTACACAGATACAACAGAGACTCTTCAACCCTCTAAGATCCTCTGTGCCTTAGATTCCTGGTGCCTGGGATGAAGAAAGGAATCCAATTCTGAGATGTAGGCACAGTTCTTTAGAGAAACCAGGCATGCTTCATGCACAAGAAAAGGGAGGGTGGCCAGTTCCCCAGGATTTCAGGAGGAGAAGACCATGAGAGGAAAGAAAGGGCAACTTCCAAAATTCCTAAGGTCAAATTACAGATGGAGAGAGGGGTTATCCTCCTAGTACATCAGAAATGAAGGAGCTGAGTCACTCCCTTCTTTTTATTTAACTGTAAACATTGCAGAACCCCTCATAATCCTAAATCCTAAATCCATAACTTTGAAACAGGGAAGTTGTGTGGGCTACCTCCTTTCTCCCCATTAAGCTGTAAACGCAAGACCACCCTGATTATTCAGGTTTGAATTTAGGAAGTCACACTGATTGCCAACATCAGAAAAGAGAGAGGGTGGGAGGCATGTAGAACCAATGGACGTCTGACCCTAGAATACCCGGAGCCTGAGTTACCAAGCCTTTTTTGCCCACTTTACCCCCTCTGAACCTGTTTCTGCTGCTGCCTTGTGATCTTCAATAAATGTAACTACAAACTATGAGGCATATGTTTGGCAATTCTTTCCTTGTCATGCACAAGAACCTAGACCATTTTGCCCCACTCAGCTGTATCATTAGTTTGCTTAAAGTAAAACTCTAAACATGACCCACATGCAGTTGCACCAGAAAGAATCAGCCTTTGGCTCTGACTCTGGCTCTGGCGCTCTCCCTGTTCCAACCCCCTAACAACCCCTCTCTCCTGTGTAGTTATCTCCCTAATTTCCCAAGAGCTACATCTAAATCTTTTAGCTGGAACCTAAAAGGTACCTTAAAGAACGGTATCAATTTTTCTAACACCATCCCAAATGATTCCCAGATCCCACATTTGGGAGCCAATTAATAACAGTGACAGTCCTCTGGTCTTTTAAAACCCTTTAGTCCTAGAACCAGTGACTCAGGACCAGGCTCCGGAAGAGCTTGGGGGAACATACAGTAAAGCCCCGAACGCTTACACGTGGTGAGGGTGAGGACAACATGGATTTCTTCTTCCTCCAAAGGAATTTTCCTACCCTTCCTTCTCCCAGGAACCTCATTCCACAAGGAAAAAAAAAATCACAAAATACTAAGAGAAGCTGAGGTATTGATAATTTTTATTATTTTGCAGAAACAAGCGTAGGGACCCTACAGCTCTGCTAGTGTCTGTGGCCGTCCCCCTCGTGTTTGTGGCTCTCCTCATGGGCTCTCAGAGCCACTTTTACCACAAGTACAAGGAACTCCTGGAAGTTAACTGCACCATCTTCATTGATATCCAACAGTCTGAACCACTCTCTTGCGCTCTTTTTCTGTGAAGGATGAAAGGGGAGAAAGCCAGAGTTAAAGATCTAAAGGAAGTTGAGATATGGCTGTCTAAAGAAGACCACACAGAAGACCAATGTCCTGGGCATCATCAGAACCAGATGGAGAGCCCCCTCCACACCTTTGTGTACTGAGGACACTCCTTAGTCAGCAATTTCTTCAGGTCATCCTTGTAGATGGCGTGGTGGTTTCCTTTCACCTCAGAGTACTTGTGGTAGACAGAAACAACATTGTCCAAGGCCTTCTCCAGTTCAGTCGGCATGATGCACAAGGGTTTGTTCACCTAAAGGTGGAAGGCACAGGGGGCATCCTGAGGTGGGGACAGCGGACTTGCCTATGGCAGTGAGCACTGCCTCTCGTGGGACTCAGACCCCAAGTAATTGCTTTGACCTGGCCTGTTCCACCCAAATAACTAACACCAACAGACAGCTGCATCTTTAACAGATGGTATAGATACAGATCTCGGAGAGGGTGCAACACACACACACACACACACACACACACACACACACACAGTGTCACTAGCTCTCCCTATGGCCCCCCACTCCCTGCCCAAGGAAAGCTCCGCCTGGCAAGTGTCTTTGCCCTGGCCCACTGGACAGTGCTACTTGACTCTACTCGTGCCATAGCCCTGCCTGGCTCACACTCTCCTGGACCCCCACACCGCTCTCTTCCCTCTCGCAGAGGGGGCTCCTCCACTCCCCTGGAGCCTCCAAAAGGAAGCCCAAAGTGTGGGGCAGGTCCGGACAGTCCTACTTACCAGCTCTGCTCAAAACAGAGTTGACAAGGAACATACAGGGCTGAGTGTCGGCTCCTTTTTATAGCGGGTAGTTTGGGCTGGCCTATAGCCTCAGGTCTTGCAGAGTTGCTGTACCCGCTATTGCCCAAGCAAGTAGGTGTGGCAATCACTACCCAGAGTGAATACTTGAGAGAAGTGGGGAGTACGGGAAGCGGAAGAGCTTGATGAAGCCAGGAGGCCATTGCAAGTCTTCGTTTCCCAGAGGGTCTCCGGAGCCCCTCCCTTGCTCCACGAGGACATCATGCTAATCTCTTTTTATGTGACCAGCTAACACATTATTTACACTGAATTTAAACAGAATGCACCATTTTGAATGTGCTCATAGAATATTCTTTCATGGTTCTCATCAACTTCTTGAAAGAACCAAAGATCTCAAAGAATTTACGAGAATTAGTACCGCTGAGGTGTTGTATTTGGGGTGGGTGCTTGGACTCTGTATTACCAAGAGCTAGGTAATTTCCTGTTCGGTATCCCACAGTGCCTCATACCCATTATAGTACTGATGTAAAGGAGGGGGATCCTCTACCTTGGGAGACAAAGGGTAGCTTGAGGTCCTTGTGTGCTTCACAAGGCACTCAGCCACTGCAAGGACACAGCAGGGACTCTTCAGCTCTGTCTGGGGGCCGGGGGTCACTGTACCTCAGACCCCAGGATATGGGCTGAAGAGAGGAACCAGAACCTGGAATATTAAGGGCACAGTTTTTAGAGAAGGCAGGCATGCTTTGCACACAAGAGGAGAAGAGAAGGTGGCCAGTTCCGCAGGATTTCAGGAGGAGTAACCTCTCCCCACCACTAACAAAACACCACTCAGCTTAACTGGCTTTCAACACTGTGGCTTGGTAAAATATTTCTCATAACAATGCATTTTACATCCATATAATCTCATAAGAGCCTCAGAATATGCCTATTAGAAAACCAAAGCATGGAACCTGCCCTGTCCACAGATAAGGAAGCTGAGGCCCAAGAATGCAAAGTGATTCACTCAAAGTTTTCCCCTGCTGGTGTGTCAGAGTCTGGAACGAATCCCCAGTGGCCTGGCTCTGGAAACATGACCTGACAGGAATATGACTTGGCTGGGAAAACTCCTTTCTCTTTCCTTCTTTCATGCAAACGACAAACATTGACCACGTGCTTAGCCGGCAGCTAGGGCATCAACGCCTCCTCATGGAATTGATTAGCCTTGATGCTCCAGGATTATAGAACACTTTGGATTTCCTTGTACTACTTACCTCATAGCTGTGTGACTGTGGACCATTTGTTTACCCTATCTTCACCTTAGTTATGTCAAATATTAAGAGGAGATTAAAAATAGATTATACCTTCAATCCATACAATAGGAAAAATATTTATAAGTAATGTGTCTGATAAGGGGTTAATATCTGGAATATAAAGAACTCTGGGAACTCAAAAAGAACAACACTGGTCTAATAAAAATGGCCAAAGAATTATATATTTCTCCAAAGGAAATATAAAAAAGGCCAATATGCATATGAAGACTCACAACATCACTAATCATTAGGGAAATTCCAATCAGAACTGTAATGACATACCATCTCTCATCTGTTAAGATGGGCCACTGTCTAAAAACATAGAAAACAAGTTTGGCGAAGATGTGCAGAAATTAGAAGTCTTATAATTTGTTGGTGGAAATGAAAAATGGTGTGACTATGAAAACCAGTATAGTCATTCCTTTAAGATAAACAGGATAATTCAAAAGAATTGCAAGTAGGATCTTAAGATATTTGTACACTGATGCTCATAACAGAATTACTTACAATTGCCAAAATGTGGGAACAATCCAAGTGTCTATCAACAAGTGAATGGATAAGGAAAAATAATATATGCTCACAATGGAATATGATTCAGCTCTTAAAGGAAAGCCAGTTCTGACATACACTATAAATGGATGAACCTTGAGAAAATTATTCTAAGTAAAATAAAAGTCACAAAAAGACAAGTACTATATGATTCCATTTAATGTGAGGTGCTTTGATGTAGTGGCTGATTGCCTGTGTCCACTTGAGAAGCTTAACTAAATAGGCTCAGCAATTCTAAACTCTAGAGTGTAGAGAACCCACCCTAGGGCGGCTCATCACCTAGATAATGCAAAAGGGAAATGAGAAAGGACTGATGGGCTTCCAGTCTTCAGAGGAGCTCCATTGTTCACCTTCATCTTAGACATCATCTTGTGGATTCTAATGCAGACTCTTCACCTTCCACCTTGGACCCTTCAGCCTTAGCTGTAGATTCATCAGCCTTCTGCCCCAGACCCATCAGCCTGCTAATACAGACTTGCATGGAACACTGCAGTGAGCTCAGACCTGGCACTGATCCTTGAGTCTCCAGTGTGCAGACGCCCTCTGCAGGCTTCTTCATCCATCTTTGGCCTACCATAGTAAGCCAATCTTTTCTTTTAGATTTGTACATCTTGTGTTAAATCTGTTTGTCTGATAAACCCTGACTTGATGCACTAGTGGAGTCAGGTTCATGGAAACAGAAAACACAATGATCATTGCTAGGGGCTGAGCAGAGTGCAATTGGTAGTCATTCTTTAATGAGAATGGAATTTCTATGATGTGTCTCTTGTTTGTCTGTTTGTTGTTCTGGTGCTGGGGACTGAACCGAGGCCCTCAAGGCGAGTGCTTTCTCTGCTACCCAGATGCACGTCCAGCCTCTAGAGTTTCAGTTTTGTAAGATGAAAAGAGTTCTGGAGGTCAACTGCACCGCTATGCGATTATACTCAACACTATTGAAATGTGTGTTTAAAATGCTGAAGCCAGTAAATCTGATGCTGTCTGTACTTTAGCACAGTTACAGTTTCAAAGTTCTTAAGGGCTTCTGCCTTAAAATGTCTATCTTGTGAAGACTGATAATTAGTGAAAAATATTTAAGAAGGGTACTTTTCTAAATGTGGACTATATTTTAACGAAATTTTAGATGATTCTCGAAATCAACTGTACACCCTCCAGGGCCGGACTGTACCTCTCTGCCGCTTAGCCACAGTGCAGTGTTCAGAGCACACAGCACTGCAAATGCAATGCATAGTAATTCTAGGTGACAGCAAAATACCAGCTGATGCTCAGGGGGCCCAGGCCGTGTGTCAGGAGCTGTTTTGAGTGTTTTAAGTGCATCAATTCTCTTAACCTTCACAATAATCCTATGAAGTGGGCACTGCTCAATTCCCACTGCACAGACAAGGAAACGGAGGCCCACAGAGAGACAGAAGCCTCTATCTCATTCAGATTTAAGTGACTTGCTCTGTAATGCGACAGTATGCACTTCCTGTCCCTGCCCCTTCATCCTGGTAACATCCTCCTTGCCCTCCTGTACCCAACTCTGGTATCCTCCACCTATCTCCTGACTCTCCCTCCTGCTCCCTACCCACACAGGAGAACTCTTCTCCCCTACCCCATCACAGCATCAGCCCCACTCTGTCATGGTTCACTTGTTTATTTTCTATCTTTTCTTGGGGACCAGGAGTCTCTTTAGAAGGGAAGCTACACTGATTCCCATGCCTTTGTGGGAATGAATAAGGCAAAATTGAACCTGTGCTCTTTCCCTTTCCTAATGCAAAAATTCACCGTATCACACCCAGCCATCTGAAGTCACTTTTGCAAGACGGTAGGACATAAATCCATCTTTTAAATGCAGTCTAACTTCCTTGAAAAGAGAAGAATGGACCCCTAGATAGGAAAACAGGCCCCTTTCTGTCATATAAGGTGACTAATTTTCAACCAAAAATCAGCCCACAGTACATAACTGTTATTCATCAGGCACTGCTTTATCTGATTTCGTAGACAGAGCCCTACTTCAAAGCAATACATATTTTCAGTGTGTGTGTATATCTACTGCTTCATTTGATGTTCTAAACAACCTTATAATATGGGTATTGCAGGTGCAATTATTCCTATTTGACAGATTAGGAAACTGAGGCACTGGGCATTACTGAGTCTTACCCTGAGTTCACTGGAGGTTACTGAAGGCAGTGATGAGGGCTAGGCTCCAGCCAGCACCACATGCAGACTGACAAGTGAGACTGTGACCTGACATCGTGCTATCCTAACACCCCAAAGAAGACAGCTCTAGGGCCTCAGAGAGAACAAGAGTCAGGTTAAGCTGGGCTGAAATGGGTCAGTGTTGAGAATAGGGCACACGCACCAAGGAAATGGCAGGATCTGCCTGAACGCTATGGGGCAGCCTAGGGGACTGGAGTCTGGCCCTGCTTACCGGAAAGGGCCTGCCCCTTTGTGTGTCTCAACAGTCCAGCCCAGGATGAGGAAATGACAACAGATCAGGCAGAACTGGTGGAGAAATCCTCGACAAGAGGCTGCAGGGAGATGCAGAAATCTTAGACCGGGGTTCCTGGTGCAGGCCTGTGGAACCCAAGGCTCCTCAGCTGAGCTTGGCAGGAAGGACTCTCCCCCAGGCCCCCCGAGGAGTAGCGACCTGAGTAGCCGGGCTCCACTCTACATGACTGAGGGGCCCCGTGGGAGGCAGCACAGACTCAATCACTGCCATTCCGGTTCATGAACACCCTCCTGCTCTCCTTCCTCGAGTTCCCAATTTTTGGATCCTGGGTTATGTGCCCACACCTGGCTAAGTGTGGACACAGACTGAAGCACAAATGCAGTGGGACCGGAAGGAATCAGACACAGAAGTATGCTCAGCACCTTGGCCTGGTGAAGCACGCCTGTAATCCTAGCTCCCTGGGAGGCTGAGACTGGAGGACAGAAAGTTCAAGCCCATCCTGTGGAACTTAGCTATTTAATGAGAGTCTATGTCAAAATAAAAATAATAAATAAATAGAAGTGGCTGAGGATTTAGCTCAGCTGGAAGACCCTGTGTTGAATCCTCAGAAATGAGCAGTGATCACTTGTCATTCTTTTAAAACCATTGTTTAGAAATAAGTTCAGGGACCAGGGATATAGCTCAGCAGCAAAGTACCTGCCTGGCAAGCATGAGGTCCCAAGTTCAATTCCTGACTCACCCACACCCCATAAAGAAGGCAGCTCAGTTTAGAACATTGGATCCCAGAGCCATCCTCAGAAAAGACAGTCACCAAGATGGGCTTCTGGAGGCAGAGACCCCTTCCAAGGATTCTGCCTCAGCTTCCTGGGCTCCCAAGGACAGGACAATGACACTGATCAGGCAGGGCCGGGTCTCAGGCAAGAGAGGTCAGGGAAAACAGGATTGTGTCCACTGCGTCATGAGCAGTTCAGAGTCAGGCGCAAGGCCCACATTCATCATCTTCTTTTATTAGTAAAAACCAGCCGCACCCGTTCCCTCCCTCAGGCAGCCTTCCTTGTTGACGCTCTCCCAGGCTTCCCACATGGCTCATCCCAGCACAGGGCTCCCCAGTTCTGCCAGCCTGGCCCGCTGCCTCTGCTCTCCTTTCCTTCTCCACCTCAGCAGGCACACAGCCTGACCTTCGGTCTGGCTGAGCATGGGGCTCCCCGCCGCACCCTGAGGTGCCTATGACCCTCACAGCTCTCCTCGTTAGCAGCACCTGACACTGTGGTCTCCTCTGATCCCTCTTCTCACTCAGGCATAGAGGAGGTCAGAGACTTTGCTGTTCTCACTTCTCTATGCCCACTGCCTCCCTTCTGTCACTGCATGCAGCCATGGAGCCAGTCCTCCCTGTGCTGTGCCTAGAAGCCGCATAATGGACCAGCCTCTGCCTGTCTGCTCTGCTGCCCGGCGCCCAGCTGGTTTCTGAAAGCACGGAGTTGGTCACACCGTCCAGCCCCTTCCTCACGAAACTGCACAGGGTCCCATTCCCGAAAGCCCACTGCCCAAGGTCCCGTTCCCGAAAGCCACTGCTCAGCTTTTGAGGACCTCCAGACCCTGGTCCCGACCCACCCATTCACACTGAATGTGTAGATTCCCCTTGGACACTAATTTCCAAGCGAAGGTTTATTGCTCCTGGGCATAGCACACGGGTCCCCACTGTGTTTCCTCATTTGGAAATGCACCCTCCCCTTTCTGGCCCTTCCCAGCCCAGCCCTGTCCCCCTGGGGTCCTAGTGCACTGGAGATGCTTCAGAGCAGGACACCTGAGGAGCTGGGCCCATGTCCAGGGCAGCCCTGCTTGGGAGTCGCTGCTGTGTGATGGCTGAAGAATGCACAGGGAGGCACTGTGAGGGTCACAGCTGGCACAGACAGTGCCAGAGTTGGAGCTGCAGGCCAGAGCTGAGTCTCCCTGGAAGTAGATGCTCTCCAGGGTAGAGACCCCTTCTGGCTGACACATGCCCAGAGACACATGTGAGAGCGTTTTCCAGGAGGATCCACACACGCAGATGTGCAGCAGGGTTTTCCACTCTGCTGCCCGTAGCCAGGTCACACCTCTCCTGGGACGGGCTCCTCTGCCCTCTGTCTAGTAGAGGTTGTGCTGGGCAGAGTAGTGGGCACACCACTGGCGGTGGTACTGCAGGTGATAGTGTTTCACCAGCTTGCCCAAGATGTAGAGGAACTCATCGAAGCAGATCTGGTTGTCTTTGTTCTTGTCTGCTGCCCGGAACAGCTCTGCAATGTAGTACGGGTCCTTCCGGCCCTGGGGAGAGGCATCAGGTCACCACTCAGCCAGGCATGGGGCCCACCCACCTGGCCTTCCCCCACTGCTGGGACGGTGGAGGTCACAGCAGAGCTGGGAAACAGCTCCTCTCTCAGAGAGTCATACAGTACATGCTGCAAACCATGTTGAAGAACCCCGATGTGCGGGGTGTCTCAGTCAGTGGAGCAGCAGAACCTAAGAAGGGCAGTAGGGCCCGCACCAAGGACACAGATGCTGGGCTTACTGTACAGACCCTGAACAGCGCTGCCCCGCCTGGCCTCTGCACGCTCTCCTCCACTGTCTATGACCGTGGAGACCTGGCTGCTTGGCTGTACTGTCTAGAGGGACCCCAAACCAGCCTCCCAAATGCAGGGAGCCAGGACCCACACCAACACAGGAGCTCGGGGTTTGAGGCAGAGTCACAGACTGAAGGCACTCTGAGCAGAGGGGAGGGGCAGAACCAGAGCCCAGTAGGCAGAAGCGCAGAGGAATAGAGAGGTGGACGGTGAGGCAGAGTTTCAGGGATGAGCCACGGTGGGGATGGAGTAAGACACAAAGATTAAGGGCAGGCAAGGAGAAGAAATGAAGCTGGGCAGATCCTGTGAGCCTCCCTCCCCAGGTTGCAGATTCCCCTAGGAATCAGCGCCCTTCATGGACACACTCACCACTCACGCCCGACACTCACTGCCTGCCCCATCACTGTCCTGCACAGGTGTCCTGGCCCCCTGTTCACCCTCACTGTGGTCTCAGACCCTCCATACCAAGGTCTCCATGAAGTGGGGCACATTGTCCATCAGCAGGGCCTTCAGCTCCTCCAGGCTCAGGGTCTCTACATCTCCTCCACGGGCTGCATACTGGTGGTAGAGGTGGATGATGTTGAAGAGGGATTCCTCCATTGGTGTGTGAGGCATGACAGCTGAGCCCAGGGCAGAGAGAGCTTGGGGTGCAGGGGTGTGGCAGTGGGGACAGCAGAGGATCTGCGAAGACACAGCGACCTCACCTAAGCCAGTCCATAGCAACACGGATGCTGCCTCTAGAGCTTTGGCCCTATTGTTCTATGCGATTTCCTGCACCTTGTCTCAGGTGCCACCATCCAGGCCATCTCTCCCTTTGCCAAGGGGACTCAAGGTCATTATGCCACAAGAAACTGTCCTACAGAATACCAGGATACAGCTGTGTTCCTTCGCAGGGACTGAGGGCCTCCTGGGCACAGGAGCTGCGTCCTTCTCTCTCCCAGCTCACCTGAGTTCAGGAGGTAGCTGCAGTCAGGTGTAAGGAGAAACTCACTCCTCTCTAATGCAACAGAGTGATTATGTTGTTTAACATAGAAAGTTTTATACTCTTAAAAAGCCAGAATCTGTCTCAATGGTAAACACCAGGGACACTAAACAATTGTATCACCGCAGAAGCTCAGGCCCATGCTCACGGTGCCATTTTCCTCCAGCCTCACCGCACAGACAGCGCACGCAGTGCCTGCCTCATGTCACCGCTACCTCACCGGGGAGCCCTTTAGGAGCTGAGGCCCCAGGAGAGGCCTCCCAATCCTGCAGCCTCCCTCAGCCTCTGTACAGCACCCATCTGTCCTGACACCGGGGCCTCCGTGCTCGGCCCCCTCCTCCCTTCCAACCGAGCTGGGGCTCAGACCTCTCTTCTCAGAGCACAGAGCTTTCCCCAGATGGTGTGCAGGTCAGAATCACAACAGCTGTGGCTTTGGCACCTCCCAGAGAAGCACGTCCTACCCGGGATCCCACCCAAGTCTCAGCGTGGCCTTAGAGGGGAGGCACCACTACTCCTGACTTACTGAGGGGGGAGTCAAATCCCGTGGCTGAAGGGATTCTCCACAATCACCCAACTGATCTACCTAGAGTTGGACTAAAATCCGTGTCTTTAGGGAAAAGGCTGGAATCCTGCTTTTCAGCTGTGGGCCACAGGTGTGGGGCCACAGTCATGATGGCCACAGTTGAGGCCACAGTTGTGAGGCTGAGACACCCACCCACAGGAGCATGTTCTCTCCCCCAGGGAAGCAGTCCACTCTGCCCTCTAGAACTCATACACACCAGCCCAGCCGCCTGGTACCCTGGCATGCTAGTGATGGGAGCTAACCTGTTGCTGTCCAGCAGGGCTGCTCAAAATCCACAGTCTAGCCCGCACTTCACCATGGGATGCCCAGACTTAGGCAGGCAGCAGCTGTGTCCTTCCTGTCCCTGCTGCCTCCAGTGATGACAGCCAGACTCTAACTCTGCATGGGCTCATCTGCAGCACCAGGGCCTTCCTGATGTTATCAGGAATCTTGTCACCAAGATGAATGAGGATGGTTTTGGGGATGAAGCATCTAAGCATCACAAAACAGCCCATTATGCATCTCTATCCCAGAACTGGCTCATCCTCCCAGTTTAAGGGTTTGGGTGGGGTCCAGGGCACACTGAGACTCAACTTTCTCCCCTGGCCCCCACCCCAGACCATGAACACCCCTATCTCACCGCTGGCAGCTCCATGGGAGGAGCCATGGGGTCAGTGTGTGGATTTCCCTGAGGGGGAGCCAAAGGGCCAGTAATAGGACTATAGCCCTTAGATTTAATGAGCAGAGCTGGGGGTGCAGCTCAGCGCAAGGTACAGGGAGCTCCAGCCCTGAGCCCTAGATTGAGGCCCCAGCACCACACTACAGTGACTTCTCAAGTGTAACTTCATCTGCCTAACATAAAAGTTTTCTCAGTTTTCAATCTGTAAACTGGAAACACAGCTTGAATATTCTTAAAAATGAAAAGACCTCACCAAATGTCTAGCTAGAGCACCAAAGAAATTGACTGAATGCCTTTCATTAGGCCATCATTTCCCAGGGCTACAGCCCAGGGAATTCATTAACCAGGGGTTAAAAGCTATAATTAGGACATGTTTATTGTTTTGATATCTATTATCAAGAAACAACATTAAAGTTAAGCCTGGAAATCATATAATTAGCCCCACTGTGATTCACCTTGGACAATGTAGTCTGTTCACCGTGGAATGTGACCTGTCTCATGTAAGAACTCCGTCTCTGGCCTGTGGTTGGCTGTGGCAGGGGAGGAGGTCGGATTGCCCCCTCTTCACCCTTCTGGGCACAGCCTGGGACAAGACGCCCTGCACTGTGTCAATGCGCAGAGTGCCAGTACGCAGGGTCCCCGCTCCCCAGGGCTCCAGAAAGTACTCTCTTATTGAATGTTACGTCATAGAAATCTTCCCACACGCATGGTCATTGCCAGCACGGCATTAAGGAGGACACAGCGCTTGCCTTCATGGGTCAAAGTTCATCTTATTCATCCATTATTGGCAGATAGATGAGTTACCTTAATTTTTGAGTTACCCTGAATTGTACATTTTAATATAACTCTTCCTTTAATTTTCATTTCTCTAAAATTTTGACATGTTAGCGGCTAGGTGCACCTAGCGCTGGGTGCCTGAGAGAAAGGGGACAGAAATGAAGTGACCAACATTCTGTCTGTCAGAAGATTGCAGTCTGGTTGGAGGGAGACACTAGGACAGAACCTGCAGCAGCACACTCAGAAAACAGCCATAATTGGTGCCAAACACACAGCCCCCACCACTTCATCCCTCCTCATCTGAGTGCCCCTCCCCTCGCCCACATTGCCAGGCTCAGTGTGTGACCCACAGGGATCCCAGGATGGGTTCTTTCTGGTGTGGAGATCAGTCAGTGCAAGCAAGGGGATGGCTTTCCAATTAGCTCAAGAAAGGACATCTGCGCCCAGTCAGCTATGGACTCCCTGGGTTTGAGACAGCCCAGAGACAGATGAAGATGCCTGCAAGATAACAGACCTGCGGGTAGCAGAGCAAGAGTGCATGTGGAGTTGGAGGAGGGAACAAGCAGTGCTTCAAAAATTAAAGAAATGTAGCCACTTGGTACCCAGGTGATAAATCAGATTATGCCATGAAATATTGAGGCTCATTTGGCTTATTTTTACCAATTCGTACCAGCACTTAGCTACTTTCAACTTTATCTGTAGAATTAGGCCAACTAACCCTCATATTCAAGGGCCTGAAGAGTATCCATACCGCGCGAGGGATGGGCCGTGCTTGGAGTTGAACCAGGCTACTTGATGCCTTAGAACCTTCATGGGGAAGGTTTGGTACACAGAAGGAAGAGAGCGCGCAGCGGCTGCTTTGGGGGCAGCTGAGTCTCTGCTGTGTAGGAAACTGAAAGAGGGCAAGGCATGCTAGGGGAGACCTCTAACACCAGCTGCTTAGGAGCCTGAGGCAGGGATCTCAAGTTTAAGGCTCTGCGGGCAATTTTAGCGAGACCCTGTCTCACAATAAAAATTAAAGCAGGTAGAGCAAGTGCAAGACCTGGATGTGATCACCAGTACAGCAAAGAGGAAAAGAAGAAAGGAAGGAAGGAAGGAAGGAAGGAAGGAAGGAAGGAAGGAAGGAAGGATGGAAGGAAGGGAAAGTACAGGATTCAAGCCCAATTTTGTCTTTATTTTAGAATGTGATATAAGAAAGGGAAGGTCCAACTTCATCATTTTAGGTTCAGCTCTCTGATGGTCCCAGTGCAATGGTTTGAAATGATGATTCTTGCTCCATTGAACTGGCTCAGAATCCTTAATGAAAATCAGTGAACTACGCATGTGAACGATAAGGGTCCCTCTTTCAGGCTCTGTGCTTCATCTACGTAACAACTGGCCTCAACTGTGCCTGTACACAGAGTCTGCTATGGCTTGCTCAAAATGAGCTCTATTTCCTGAGGGCTGTGGTCCAGGCTGCAGCTCATTTTCAGGCTGAACCTTCACGTCCCTTCCCCACAGCCTGCCTGCTGTGATTGCACCCCACGAGCCCTCTGCCCGCCTCAGCACACATCTCTCTGTCAGTCACAGCTACCTTGTAATCTGCTTTTCCATTGACCATATTTCCTCATCTGCTTTTCTGTAATCTTCTTTTCCAATCAGGAGTATCTTTTCAACATTTCATCAAGTCCTCAGTATTCTTTGTGTGACTCTAAGTAGCTCCCTTACACTGGCTTTGGGAGCCATGTTACTGCAGGGACTGAGAGACAGGGAGTTCCCTCCACCATGTCATGCTTGCTTGGAATGAACTGACAAAGATTCAAAGAAAGAAAAGACATATGAATTTATTAAAAGGGAAGTCAGAGCAAAAAGGAAATCAAATTGTGATGGCAGAAGAGCCCAAACTTATTGAGAAGCTTTCGTATCTCATTTCCATGGGAGAAAGGGAGAAGGGGAACCCTGGGCGGGGGGATAATGTAACATTTTAAGGGGACATCAGGGAGTTTGGAACAAAAATGCCCTGGGATAAAATCTGTGTGGAAGCCATAGTGGACAATGGTCTGTAAATGATTCTTCCAGAAGTAAAGGCAATCGCTGCTCTCAAAACTGTGTTAATGGACTTCGGTGTCTCCTCTGGAGATATGGGTTCAGCTGGTGAAAGCTCAGGGATCAGCCCAGAGGCGACTGCTTCCTCCTTGAGGGACACACTTGGACCAGAACTGGAGCCATGGCAGGGAAGCTGCTCCCAGCTTTTGCTTCTCACTAAGTTCCTTTGTATGGAAAGAATCCCACACCAAGGGGCTGCATTTGCGGTGAGGGTGTCTGGACTCCATCTTTATTCACAGTACTTCTGACGCCAAACATGGAGAGGTGTCCCATGCGCCCACCCCTTCTCCAGCTCTCCAACAGTCAAAAAAGCATCCTGTAATTCATTTTGAGGCTGATCATCAGGGATAATATGGGCCACCAGCTAAAGTCTCAGCCCCTAAGGGAGCCCCATCTCCAGTCCTAATTGGAAAAACCAGCCTCTGTACAACCGTCTGACTGGCCATAAATGAAATATTCTTCTGATCCCCTCTTCATGTCTGATGACTTCCTGGAATGACTCTCAATGCCCAGAACTTGCTTATCACAGTGAGAATATTTTTGGTACTGTAGTCTTTTAATTTTTCTGTTAATTTTTATTTTCTTATCAGGATATGTCTGTAGTACACAATGCCCACATTTGGAGAGTTTGGAAATACACATAACGTATCACAATTCTATTTCTTTTCTCTCTTTTCCTTCCCCTTCATTACAGAGAGCTTTTTCCTGACCAGGTCACAGCCCGGGAATTTTATGTTTGTAATGCCATGGAAAAGGTACTGGAATTCTAGTGAGTTAATGCCCATCTACAACTTCCAGTACAAACAATGATGAGATAAAGGCAAGAAAGTGTATTTGCAGTTCAGGAGATCCAAGGGGCCCTAAGTCCAGCCATGATGATGGCTATACGGGACAAAGTCCTTCACCCAAGGCCAAGCCTGGGTTTTATTAATTTGTGAAGAAGGGAGTGGGTGAGGTTGAATAACCGTGAGAATGGTGGGAAGTAGGTGACAGTCATGAGCTAGGCTGGGTAGGGGGCCAAAAAATCACCTCTGCGATATGCAGAGAGAGTAATCTGCATAGCCCAACTGAGGCAGTGTGTGATATTTTTGGATCATGCCTCAGCTCCTGTTTGTAATCTTTTAGGTCCAGAGAAGTCACAGCCTCTTATCTTGAGGCTCCGTCTCAGCTGACCTCAGCTCACACATTTTGGGGGGTAACGCTGCCCTTCCCTTGCTGCAAAAATTGCACATCTGCACCTTGGCTGGATAGATTTCAATTGCTTAAGACCAACTGAGGGGATAAGGAAAAGTCCTAGCCAGCTCCGTACCACTCTATACATGGAAATGGGGCCAGGTTTAATTGCTCTTCTTTTAAGGAGAGTCACTCATCCCTACAACTTCTCTTGGTCCCCTTTACATTTGCCAGAAATCTAGCTCCCTACTCCCTATAACTTGTCTTTTAATTCAGGTTCTTTATATTTTGGGTTTCTCATATAAAAAAAAATCATGTGCTATTTAAGCTTGTGTGATGTTTTTATTTTACCAACAGTAGTAAAATTGCCCTCTGAGATGAATACACTCTTCTCAGATAAAGAAATACAAAAGGCAAGTAAATATATGAAACAACCTTCTACATCATTGGTCATCGTCAAGGCATACAAATTAAAACAACACTGAAATTCTGTCTAACTCCAGAAAGAGTGGCTGTCATCCAGAAGTCACTCAATAACAAATGCTGGAGGAGCTGCAGGGGAAAAGGAAGCCTTCTCCACTATTGGTAGGAGTAGAGACTGGTACACTGCTGTGGAAAAGTCAGTGTGCAGACTCCTCAAAAAGCTAGGATTTAGAGGACCCATTTGACCCAGCTCTTCTACTGCTAGGTATTTTTCCAGAAGAACGGAAAACATCACACCACAGTGATATATGTGCACCCATGTTCATAGCAAAACAATTTGTCATCACTAAATCTTGGAAACAACTCAAATGCCCATCAGCTGAGGAATGGATAAAAAAAGATGTGGTATTTTTATACAATGGAGTATTACTCAGCTATAAAAAAGATAAACTCAAGACTTTTATAGGTAAATGGATACAACTAGAGACCATCCTCATAAATGAACTAAATCATATTCATATGTGCGAACATCATATTTTCTCTCTAGTGTAAGAACTTGAAATACCTAATAAAATCTGTAAGGTACAATAGGTATTGTGAAAGGAAAAGAAACGGTTCAAAGGAAGGGTACAACTGGGATGAGGGAAAGGGGAAAAAAGAAATATATATGTATGTATCCAGAATAGCTTAGATCATTGTAGTGCTGATTTCTGCTGGTCTACTGAAAGGAGCAGCTAATATTTCAATTTTTTTCTATCTTCTTTTCAATTTCTTAAAACTTCTCTGACCAACTTTGCCTGCTTGAGCCTGGCAACCTGAACAACTAACTTGAAGGTAATATGTGGTATAACATTGTTGAATTCTGATTTTGTTCACTGAAATTCTGTATCATTTCTAATGTGTTTTCTTTTACTATTTTTAATTCTCTTTATTAAATAAAAAAAATTATGGACACAACAAGATGCCCTCACAGTACGTTCATTTTTCTACAGTCTACTGAAGCCTGTCCTTCTTCATGGAAGAGTAGTATTCCACTGTGTCTACATATCACATTTCCTTCAATGGGCATATAGTCGGCTGCCAAGATTTAGCTATTTGGAATTGAGCTCTGAGGATGTGGGTATGTACCTATCACTGAAATATGCTGTCTTTAGCTCTTTCAAGGAGATACCTAGAAGGAATATAGCTGAGCCGCTAGAAGTTCTAGTTTTAGACTTTGAGGAATCTCTGTACTGATATCCTTAATGGATATACCAGTTTATATTCCCACCAACAATATATGAAGCTTTCTTTTCCCCCATAGCCTCAACACCATTTGTTATTATTTGATTTCTCCATGGTGGGAATTTTTGGGGGAGTAAGAAAGAACCTGATTGTTTTAGTTTACATTTCTTTAATGACTAGAGATGTTGGACCTTTTTTCATGTATTTATTTGCCATTTGTATTTCTTCCCCTGAGAAGTGTCCGTTCATTCCATTTTTTCACTGGGTCTTTTATGCTGAGGGGGTCTAATTATTTTGAGTTCCATACATATTCAGAAGTATTAGTCCTCTGTTGGAGGAGTAATTGCCAGGATTTCCCCCATTCTGTAGGGTGTCTCTTCATTCTGTTTATTGTTTCCTCTGCTGTGCAGAAGCTTTTTTTATTTTTTAAATTTGGTTTGGGCTCATTAGTGTTAGTTCTTATCCATTTGGAGATCTGCTCAGAAAGACCTTGCCCAGCCTATGACTTAAAGAATTTTATCTAATTTTACTTTCCAGCAGATCAAGTGTTTCTATTTTAGCATTTAGATCTTTGATCCATTTAGATTTGGTTTAGCACATATGATATGCCTGGGTCTAGACCCAGTCTTCTGCATGCGCATTTTCTTTTTCTTCTTCTTTTCTTTCTTTCTGTATTTTTAGAGAAGGGTCTACAAGGTGTCCAGGATCTCACTACTAGATCAGACTAGTTGTGATTCTCCTGTTTACAGCCTCCTAGGTGATGGGATTACAGGTTTACGCCACCACGCCCAGTCTCAATTGCCCTCTCAGCCCTCCCCGGGGGCGGGGCCGGCACGGCAGGCCCAGGGATTGAACCCCAACGCCTGAGCCTGCTTGCCGGCGCTTTAGTCCGCTGATCTATTTGGCAGGCCCGGGTAGCCCATTTTCTCAGCACCAGTTATTAAAGATTCTATTTCTCCTCCAACACAAATCTTCACAGCCAGCTCATTATGAAGAGTGCAACTCACAAACAGCCAAGTGCTGTTTGTGAGTTGCAGAGGGGCAGCAGGAGCTTGGTCCACGCCAAGCGCATCCTCCTCTCGGCCGCTTACTGCGCGCACGCGCTCCAAGCCCAGCGGGCTAAGGTTTGCACGGGGGCTCCAGCGTGGATCACGGTTGGTGACAGCACGGGCACTAGTGCTTGAGCTCCACTTCCAGGTCCCCTTCTTCCCCATCTCAGCTCACAGGGTGGGGCCTGCAGCTTCAGCTCCTTCACACAGGTGGATTCCCTGGCACCAGCCCTGTCCTGAAGCTGAGAGAACTGCAATGGCTGTCTCAGCAGCACTAACTCAGCATGATCGGAAAGACTAGTTATAAACAGTAAAGAAAGCCCCCAAATGATCCTGTCTTTCAAGAAAACCCGTAGGTGCTTCAGGAGCCTCTAGCAAAGGCAAGAAACACACAACTTTAAAGGCATGTGATGCAACTTTCCTGCCCAACTGCACCACCGTGCTGCTTAAAGGCCAGCCAATGCCCAGCTTCGCCCTGGGGAGGCCACCTGACAACTGGATTAGGAGGGTGCTCGGTAGCGCCACCGCGTGGAAGCTGAAGAAGCCGACCAGCACCGCTCAGGGCCAGAGTCAGACCTGGGGCACACTACTTCTCGTAATCTGAGCACCTATTCTGAAGGCAACAATGTGCAATAAAACAACAATTGTTGAGTTCCCATCATCTTGTGTTTTGAAATTCTGTATCGTTTCTATGTTTTTCAATTCTTTTTTATTCTCTTAAAAAAAAAAAAAGGCCCTGACTGTAAATGAGAATCGTAAAGTTCCTTCGCCAAATATCCTTCCTGAGCACTCCATGGCTCTCTCCACCAGTCAAGGCCCAGCCCAGAAGAACCAGCTTCCCCGGCAATTGGCCAAGATGAAGGCTGAGCCTGCCAGGCTCCAGTGCTCTGAGCCTGTGATGAAGCAGAGCATCAGGACAGGACAGTGGGACAGCGCTGCTTAGTTCCCGGTGATCAGGGAACAGAAGAACAGGGAGAGAGGAAGAAGCCGAGCCCAAAGGAA
Source organism: Octodon degus (assembly GCF_000260255.1). Lineage (NCBI taxonomy): Eukaryota > Metazoa > Chordata > Mammalia > Rodentia > Octodontidae > Octodon > Octodon degus. The sequence goes on along the minus strand of NW_004524624.1, from coordinate 7,319,377 downwards.
GAGGTGAGAGACACCATGTAGTTCCTAAGTACACGTCCCCATCAACCACTCCCTCTGACTGTGTCCTATTTTCTAAGTTTCTGGAACTTCCCAATAATGCCATCAGGGTATAAAGCCATCAGTGAATTGATCTATTGATGAACTTGAAAGTCTTGTGTTTTAATCACTTCCTGGAATCCACGTCTCTGCAATGTTGCACTGCTGATCAAGCCTTTTGGGGGACTTTATTTATTTATTTGGTACAAGGTCTCACCACCCAGCTCGGACTCATAGTGATCCTCTTCTCACGGTTTCCCAGGCTCTGAGATTACAGGTGTGTGCCATCACACCCAGTTTTGGGGCTGGCACAACACACCCAGGGTTCTGGGCCTGGCATGATATGCAGTACTGAGGGCTGAACCAGAGTCTGTGTTTGCCAAGCAGGTGCTTTGACCCCAGAGCTATCTCCCCATCCCATGGACACTTTAGATATCAACTATAACACTGGCCAAATTGGAATTTTCCCTGGATGTACCACTAATGCACTATCACACAGGCAGAGCAGAGTTGGCCCTCAAAACATAAATGAATAAATCAAAGACCATAAGACAAATTGCTTTTTGTTCTTTGCTGCTGTCAATCTTGTGTTTTCTAGACAGCCAGGTCTCTGTTTGTTTAACCTCAAGAGTGGGAGACCACCCTACTAAGATGAAGATGGTGAAACTATTAATCCACATGGTTCCTAGTCACTGCCAACCTATTCTACACTCTCCATGGGGACCAGCCGTAGCTAAGTGGTTAGGTGGGGGAAAGGAGAGTACTGGTTCCAGATAAGACACAGAGCAGGGCTCAAAGGGCTCGGCTTGACCAGGGACTCAGCACACAATGTCTTTATTAAATGATCTTAAAGACATTTAAAGTTCAATATAAGGAATGAAAAAAATCCCAGGCCCCCTCACAATCCATAAAAGGAAATCTGAGATGAATACATACTTCTCAGATGAGGAAATACAAGTGGCAAATAAATATATAAGATTTTTCAATACCATTGGTCATCTGAGAAATGCAAATGATACAATATTGAGTTCCCATCTCACCCCAGAAAGAATGGCTACCATCAAAAAATCAGCCAATAACAAATGCTGGAGGAACTCTGGGGAAAAAAGAACCCTTCCTTCTTCACTGTTTGTGGGAGTGTAGACTGGTTCAGCCACTTGTAAATCAGTGTGGAGATGTCTCTAAAACCTCGGATTAGAAGTTCCTTTCTACCCAGCTATCCCCCTCCTGGGTATCTGCCCAGAAAAATTAAAAACATCATACCACATTGATATATGTGCAGTCATGTTTATAGCAGCACAATTTATAACTAAATCTTGGGAACAACCCAAATATCTGCCAATGGAGAAATGGATAAAGAAGATGTGGTGTTTTTATACAATGTAGTATCACTCAGCCATAAAGAAGGACAAACTGAGGATTTTTATAGGTGAGTGGTTGTAACTGGAGACCATCCTCATAAATGAAATAAATCAGACTCACATGAGTAAACATCATATTGTCTTCCGGCTGTGCGAAACTGAAAGATTAAATAAGGTCTCAAATGTACAGTAGATATTGTGAAATGGCAAGAAAGGAAGGACAAAGGAGCTAGAATGGGGGAAAGGGGGACAAGACAGCACAGAAAAGGGCAAAATCAAAACAGTTATATTATTGGTGTCTGTTAGTTCATTGAGAAGGAAGAGTTGTACTAATATTAACTAGAGAAATTTGTATGCCCTTATTTTGTACCCTGAGCAACTACTTGACAGATAACAACATGTAATGTAAGGGTTGGGGAGATGGCTCGGTGGAATAAGCACTTCCCTGGCAAGCGCAAGGGCCTGAGTTCAATCCCTGGTTCTGCCCAAAAAAAAATGTAATGTATTACTATCATTATTCTATGACTTTTTATGAAATTTTGTTTAACCTTTTTTCCTTTACATAAAAAAGAAAATAAAGAAATTTAAAGTTCAACTGCCAAGATCTCGTTTCTATAAGCACAATTTATTAGTTTTCCTGGGTGGTGCAAATGTTTTCAAGGCTTGTGCATCCTTTATAATTGAGCTCAATTTCACACTGACATCCATGTTTGTACAATTAAATTGTGTTGTTCACTTGTCCTCTACCAAGAGCCAGCAAATGCTGGTCAACCAAATCGAGCTCACCCCCTGTGGGTGTAGATTTTCCTTGGAATAAAGCCCGTCATGAATGTTTGTATTAACGTTCATTTCTACTTCTTTCCTATTTGGCAATTTCCTCATCCTGCTCCATATTATTATTGATGTTTCTGTCTACTCAGTGAATACCTGGGTCAACCAGCGAGTAATGCCAGGGCATTCCAGGTGTGTGAGTTTCTGTTTACTTATTTATTTTTTAGTATTTGCTTTATTTACTTCAAAAGTTTATTTTCATATGTATAAGGATTCAGACTATTGCATTATCTTGGTGAATGGCACACTGTGTAATAAGTACCCTTCTTTGCTATTTATCATGTTTTGTTTAAATTCTCCGTAGTCTCATATTCCTATTGTTCTAGCTGAAGCCTTCTGTATTTCTTTTCTTATGTTTTTTTCTTTTTCTGAAAATTGTGTATACATGAATCACAGCTGATCATAGACAAAAGGAAAAACACATAATTTTTAAAACTCCTAAAATATAAATAGGAGAATAGGAGAATATCTAGCTGATGGACCCCTGAAGGTAAGAATCAACAACTGCAACTGAGATTTCATTTTTTTTTTTTTCAGAATCCAGGATTGAACTCAGTCTCTTGCACTTGCCAGGGAAGTACTTATTCCAATGAGCCATCTCCCTGGCCCCTGAGACTTCATTAAAATTAAAATTTTCTGTTTTATAAAATTCTCTGTAAAAGTAAAAAAGACAAGTCATAGACCAGGAGGAATCCCTGCAAAAGACACTTTGGATAAAGGAATGTTGTCCAATATATACAAAGCAATGTTAAAACTCAACAATAAGGGGCCAGGGAGATGGCTCAGTGGAATAAACGCTTCCCTGGCAAGCACAAGGACCTGAGTTCAATCCTGGTCCCGGAAAAAAAAAACAAATCTCAATGATAAGAGCACAAACAACTTACTTTTTTAAAAAAAGATAAAAAATCCTAATACATACTGTATAAAGTAGATTTATTGATGACAAAGAATCATATGAAAAGATAACTCCATCTCCTCAAGGCAGTGCAAATTAAGATACATCACCTTGTAACCCAAATCTTGTGTCCCAGAGGCACCAATAGTAGGTGAAATGTGGGTAACAGGAATTATTATCATTCGTTGTTTGTGGGCATGCAAGATGGTATGCTCAAATTCAGAAAATCATTCAATTGTTTGTTTGTTTTTGTCTTTTTGAGACAGTGTCTGACAGTGCAGTTCGGAGGCTGACCTTGAGCTTACTTTGTAGTCCAGGCAGGTCTTGAACTTGCAACAATCCTTCTGCCTCAGCGTCCCAAGTGCTAGAATTGCAGGCGTGCAGCGCCATGTCTAGTAACATACTCTTACTATGGGCAACAACACTCACACTCTTTGAAGTTTATGTCCACACAAAATCCACATTACAGGGCCAGCAGATAGCTCAGCAGACTAAGACCTGTTTAGGATAGCACAGGAACCGGGGTTTGATCCCTTGCCCCACATGCCATGCTGGCCCCACCCCTGGGGACTCTGAAGCCGCCACTGAGACCATGCGTGGTGGTGCATGCCTATAATCCCAGCTCTGGGGAGGCTGAAAACAGGAGGATCACCTCCAGTCCAAGCTGCTTGGTGATACCCTGTATCAAATACATTAAAAACAAAAACGCTTTGCAACTATTTGTGGCAGCTTTATTCATAAATGCCAAAATTTGGAAGCAACCAAGATGGTTTTCCATAAGTGACTGGACAAAAAACATGATATGTTCAGACAACAGAATATTATTACTCCACACACAGAAGAAGTGAGTTGATCAGGTATCAGGACACATGCCTGTAATTCCAGCATTCTGGAGGCTGAGGCAGAAGAATCATTGTAAATCCAGGATAGACAGAACAGGCTGGACTACGTGGTAAATTCAAGGTCATCCTGGGTTATATAGATAGACCCTATCTAAGAAAAATAAATAAAAATAAATTAATTATGAAGGCATAAAAAGATGTGGAGAGGCTTTAATGTATTTTGCTAAGTGAAAGAAGACAACCTGAGAATACATACTGTACCATGCCAACTACTGTATATCTGGAAAAAAAAAACTATAGAGATAGTAAAGGGCTTCACTGTTTAATTGTGGGATATAGTAGGAAAAGTCAGGGCACAGAGAATTTCAAAGTAGTGAAACTATCCTGCATGATAATATAACAGGAGGGGGGTCATTATGCCACTGGTCAAATCCCATAGAACACAGAACACCCTATGGCAGGCTGTGAAAACTCAACAATAAGAACACAAACAACTTTTATAAATAGGCCACAGGTGCTAACACCCATTGTACCAAAACATATTGATAGATGGTGAATAGTCACATGAAAAGAAAACGCCTTATCACGTGTCATTCAGACCGTGCAAATTAAGGTAATAGACCTGCTCAACAGCCTTTCTCCACCACACCCAGGACCTCCTATTCCTACTTCTTCACCTATGTCAGCCTTTCTGCAGCAGGTTGTGGCACAGCAAAGAAGAGGGCATGACTGGCACATCCTACCCAGGCTGTGCTGCTTAGAGGAGAAAGGAAGGATACCATAGACCTTTGAGCCCTCACCTCACACAACCTGAAGAAGCTCTGGACAGCTTCCTCCTCCAGACCTCTCACCAGTGGTCACTAACAGCAGCATCCCCACCTGTCCCAGGATCTACTAGGGTCAGGTCAGAGGACAGCACTGAAGTGACCCTGCCTTCTTCTCTGGGCTATCATTTCTCAGGGGACAGGACCTGATGTTGCCCAAGTTTTAGGAGATGGAGAGGAGTGAGGATGGGAATCAATCTTATCTGAACTCTTATCCAGACTTAGTGTTTTTTGGATGTGTAACTCTGAGCATTTCAGCTTCCCCTTTCCTTAAATGAGGATAACTCTGCTATCTTATAGCAGTGTGAGAGCTACAGGAGTGGTGCGGGCCCAGCAGGTCTCTGTGGTCTGTCTCACTAAAACTCACCAAGTGGTGGAGGTTGTTATAATTAGCTGTCCCAACCACCTTGTAGAAGGGTCCCATGAGTAAAGAAACAAGAACATTCTGGCTCCCAAATCTTAAATTCTATATTTTCTGATATATATTGTATTATATTTCATGATAATATAATGAGAGGAGGTTCACTATGCCACTGATCAAATCCCATAGAACCCAGAATGCCCTATAGTCCAGTAACCCAAATGTTCTTACCCGCTCCCTGTCCTATTACAACATAACTACTGGCTGCTCCAATTTTAGAACAATCAGTTACATTCACAAGAGCTTTAAAAAAATTAAACTCCTAGGACCCAACCTAAGAAAGGAGGTGAAAAATTTCTGTAATGAAAGTACTCTTTAAAAAAAAAAGAAAGTACTCTAAGTGAAAAGACTGATGTTGATTTTAGAACACAGAAATACATCAGCTCCTGCAGAGATAGATAGAAGTACAGCATTTAAATGACCATATCATGAAAAGTCATATAGAGTTATGGACAGTGAGTGCAGGTCCTGTTAAAATGCCAAAATTAGTCTTCAATGACTTGAAAAAAAAACTACTAAAATTTGCATGGAAACAGAAGAAAATCAGAATAGCCAGGGCAACCCTGAGCAAAAAAGAACAAAACAATCATGTACTACAAATTGTATGACCAACCTATAATTACAAAAGCAGCATAGTGCAGGTACAAAAAAAAAAAAAACCTGTAGACAAAGGAAATAGAATAAAAGACATGGAAAGAATCCCATTCACTTTCAGCCATTTGATCTTTGACAAGGGGGCCAAAGAGTACTCTGGAGAAAAGATCACCTCTTTATCAAATAATCCTGGGACAATTAGTTATTCACATAAATAAGAATGAAAGTGAAATACATCAGATCCACAGGTGTAAATATCACATTATCTCACTGGTATGAGAACATGAAAGAGTAATTAAAATCTAAAAGGTATAACAGTATAAAAGAGAAATAAACTGTTCAAGGGGAAGGAAAAACTTGGATGAGGAAAAGGACAGATGAAAGGGAAAATGATATATTTAGGTATATCTGCAGAATAGTTTGGATAATTGTATTGTCTATTTCTGCTGGTCTTTTGAAAGGAATAGTTAATGCTAATTGTTTTTTTCTTTTTGCTGTGATTTTTGTTTTTCTCTTGAATTTCTTACAACTTCTTTGTTATTGCTTTGTTTTGTTTTTCTTTAAATGAATCTCACATGTTTATATCTGGTAATCTGAATAGCTAATTTGAATACAGCATTATGTAACACAGCAACTATTGCTGAATTCCTATTATTTTGTTTAGTGAAATCTTGCATCATTTCTAATGCTTTTTTTGTATCACTATTTGTCCTCTTAAAAAAATAGACCCACATACCTCCCTCTGTACAAAAATATAAAATCAAAATACATCAAAGACCTCGATATAAAAACAAGCAGAAGGCTAGAAAGATAGCTCAATAGTCAAAGCACCTGCCTGGAAGGAGCAAGGACTTGGGTTCGATTCCCAGAAGCACATGTCATGCCATCGCCACACTGTGCTGGCCACCAAAACCAATGTGGTGGCGCATGCCTGTAATCCCAGTGTTGGGAGGCTGAGACAGGAGAATCACTATGAGTCTGAGCTGCATAGCCAGACCCTGTACAAAATACATACATACATACATACATATTTAAAAAAACAGAGGCAGAGAATCTGTTGAAAGAAATATTGGTAAAACCAAGTCTATGTCTTGAAGACACAGGCAAAAATTTCCCGAATAGAAGCCAACCGCACAAGAAATAACATCAATGATCAGTAATGAATGGCATGATATGAAATGGGAAACCTTTGGTGAGACAAAGGAAGCAATAGTGTGTAAAGACAATCTATAGAATGGGAAGATACTTTTGGCAGCTAATGTTTAGACAGAAGGCTATCTCAGCTATGGCCTAACTAAAAAGTTAGGCCTCAAAAACTAAAAGATACCATCAACATATGGGCAAACGAACTGCACAGACTATTCTCTGAAGAAGTACAAATGGCTAAGAAGAACATGAAGAGATGTTCAACATCTTTAGCCATGGGGGAATGCTATTCAAAACAACTCTGAGATTCCACCTTGCTCCAGCCAAAAACATTAAACTCAAAAGCAATAAATGCTATCAAGGATGCAATTTTTTACAAAAGGGATCCTACACTGCTAGTAGGAATCTGAACTCATACAATCACTATGGAAATCAGTATGGAGATTCCTCAAAAAATGAAAGGTAGGAGTTTCTTTTGATTCAGTTGTGCCAGTGCTGGGAATTTTCCCCAAAGTTTTAAAGTTGTCACCATAGGGATGCATGCATACCATGCTTACATGCAGCACAGGTCCCAGTAGCTAAGCTCTGGAAACAGTGTATCTGCCTATAAAGGGATAAATGAATAAACAAATAGAGTGTGGTGCACTGTGTAATACTATTCAGCCATGAAAGACACATGTCATGTCATTTGCTGAAAAGTGGATGGAGATGGAGTCTATAAACTAAGTAAATTAAGTCAGATACATAAATACTTCATGGTTTCTCTTATATAAAAAATCCAAACAATAAATGAGTTACAAAATAAAACAAAGGCAAGATGGTAGGATTTTTTAAAAGGCAGGAATTTTGGATACAAGAAAAAGCATCAGGGAAATGAGTAGGAGTACTAGGATATAGCTCAGCAGCACAGCACCTGCCTGGCAAGTGTGAGGTTCTGAGTTCAAGTCCCAGTACCAAAGGAAAAACAAAGGTAAGAAAAGGTGTAGCGGCAATGGAATGGTTGGGGGAAATGGAATCAAAAGTGATCAAGGAGATATATACATATTCTTAAAACAAATATTATGCTAATATTATATAACACAAATGTTACAAACATACTAAGAGAATAATTGAAAATAAAATTGTACGCATAGCATTTTAAAGGCTAAGTGTATAGGAGATTGCCTACACTGATATCTCAGAAAACATAGGAAGAATGCCTTGCACCACACATCACACCAACAGCACTGGGCAGTGGAGCTTTTTAGCTCTATCTCCAAGTGACTGCAACATCATGATGCCTGCTGATAAAGAGCTCAGTGTACCGCGGCTACAAAAGAGAAGGTGAGAAGCTGGGCAGCTGCTTTTAGCTGCTTCTGAGTCCTGCAAGAAGAATACACAGCAAAGCCTCCTACAAAGCCCTTTTGGAAGGGTCTCCTCCATTGCCTGTATACACCACAATTGTCTTCCTGACTGGCACATGAGTCACCTGCTCATCCCCTTGGCCAGAGTGCATTGACTCATCCCAGGAAGGTACTCCTCAAAATCATTCCTTCACTCTATACAGGTACCAAGAGTGCCCACCAACTGTAGAGTGCTCCTCTAGGTGCAGGTCCACAAAAATTTCGAATCCCTTCTCTCTTGGTGCTGCATCTTGATGTTAGTTCAGGTCACATACAAGACAAGAAATCAGGGCAGGCCATTTCAGAGGGTGATACCATCATGGAGAAAATGGAGCAGGAAGGTATGAATGAGTGATGCTAGATGAGCTGGCAACCAGGCCAGCTGTCACTAAGGAAGGGACAGTGGACATGAGGCTTTGATGATAAGTGGCAGTGTCTGCAAAACTTACGTACCAAAAGTGTGGAGAAGTTGACTCAGGCAGGTGAACTGTGTTTGGAGAGGTCATTCTGGCTGTTGTGTGGCAGGCATGCATGCAGGGTCCAGAGCAGAATGTCTGTCAGTGGAAGGGACAGGGAGGAGGCTGCTGAAGGGATCAATGAGCCTGAGCTTGTGCCAAATATTGTGTTAGTTTAGCAACCCCAAGCAACTCTTGGTCAAATAGTGGTGACAGGCACCCAAATAGATACTCTGGGTGCTGGGCCGCAGGCCAAAAAATAAGAGAAGATTTGTCAAGTACTAGTAAGCTGAAAGCACAGAAGAGGCTTTTTTATTTGCTTCTTTTCAACTCTGATGACAAATTGTGTTGTCCAACTCAAAATAAATAGTGTTATGAGCCATTCTATCAGGGTCTGCCGGTAGCTATCCCCATGACTCTCGGTACTTAAACTGCTCCCCAAAGCACTGGTACTCAAGTGAACTTGCCCTGTGGAGTGCTAGCAGCCTTGCTCAAATGTCTTCCTGAAGGGCAGGGATTGCACACAGAACACCAAACACAGGAACACTGCAGTCCTGTATCATACAACACCGTCACTCAGATGGCTCTGTCAGACTCATCATCCAGCAGGACCCTGAGAGTGGAAGAGGTGGGTCAGCCTCAAGTGGGAAGGTGTTCAATCTAAAACATGTACAGAAATAGGTGCAAGTGGGCCACCTGCAGGAAGATACTAGAGTTGGGTCTTTGTGTGTAAGCAGGAGCTCAACAGCAGAGGAGGCCTTCACAGCTTGGTGCCAAGACAGAATAGACATACCATGTTTTCTGCAAGGAGAGCCAGAGCACTGCAATGAAGAAGCCAATATCATGACAGGAATAGAAAGCTGGAAGTTCATTGGAGGACAGTAAAAAGATCTGGTAAGGCTCCAGAAGTGGATAGAGGGGGATAGTGAGGGCACTGGAGAAGACAGGCCCAGTCTTTCTCATGTCTGCACTCTTGTTTTAGGACACCTTCCATAGTTGTGGATAGACCATCAGGAACCTACTAGCTACACAAGTCCAGAAGCACTTCACGAATGGGGACTGGCCTAAGAGAAGAAAAGTCACTCACCAAACTCACAGAGCCAAGAAGTAAATAAGCTGCAATCTATCCAAACTAATGTGGGCATTCTTCTAGCTCTCTGGACCTCTGATTCATGGATTTTAATGAAATTCATTGTCCTTTGTGAGTTTTCTATGATTTCAGTTCATTTGTGGTCCAGCTATCTGTTATGCAAGAAATCATGAATCAAAATATTCTCACTACAGGGGCTGGTGAGATGGCTCAGTGGTCTAAAGCAGCTACTTAGAAGAAGCTTAGCAAAGCACAGGAACCACGGTTCAATCCCCCAGCACCACATGCCAGCTGGCCCCGCCCCCTGGTGGGCTGAGCTGCCCCCCCAAAACACACACTAAATGAATAAATTTTTTTTTAAAAAGCTCATTTGAATGAGCTTTTTAAAAAAATATTCTCACTACAGAAAATACACTTGCTTGGGTTCTTGGTGGTGGTGTTTGTGTTTCATGCTATGTATATAAGAGATGAATACAGATATATATGACTGCTTTACTGACAGGCTTTATTTGCAAATGCACAGGCTGACCTTCCTTAATGGCCTTTAGAGGAAGATATTCCGTTGTTTCCCTTGGGAACTTGTCTTATGGTTGTCAACTACACTCTCCAAACCTAGAAATGTCCTCCATATCTTCCTTGAGTTGAATTACACAGGTCAGCGAGGGTCAACTGTGACGATCTTCTCCTGCGTACTACCCTCTCTCCCTTCTGGTGCTCAGCTCTATTGAGTGCTCGCCCCACTGCAGACGCTGCATAGATTGCTCCATGTGTGTTCTGAAATTACCCAATCATCATACCATCACCAGGAAAGGCTGTCATCCTCTTTTTTGAGAAGGGAAATGATACCTGAACATTCTAAAGTATTTTTTCAAGATCTTATAAAGAGTAATTGGGAAAACTAGGATTAGAACCCAAAAATACAATGTCAGTTCAAAGTCTATTGGCTTCTACCAGCTAATGCCCGGGAGCACTTTACTGTGAACTCACTCTGTAAGTGATGCCCTCCTATTGGACTCTTCTCAAAGTTCCTTTCCAACCAGTCCAGGTACCTCATGATTAGATAACACCTGATATTTAACCTTGTGTATAACTCTTCAAAAATGTATTTTCAAAATTCTTTTGAGTTACCAAATCAGGGAAACTAAGGCACAGAGAGACAAAGTGGTTTGCCCAGATCACCAAGCAAATGAGAACTTTCCCTGAGTGTTCCCTCACTCGCATCCACTTTCAATGGAAGCCTTCCAGGAGTTGACTTTCTATGACCACTTTTTCTCCCAACAATCTTCACTTTAGCTTCTCCATCTTGCTCTGTCCTTTGGCTCTGGATTCCTTGCAAGTGTTCCACATTTTCCTTGCTGTAGCTTTGCTCCATTCATACCCATATTTCACACATGCAAATTTGTCCCTGAGTTGAGAGTTGGTCTGCTGACTGGGATGGCTGGTACTGGTCACTTATCCCTCCTTTGAATCCTAGCCTAAAACACAACGTCTGCATGTAGGTTTGTACAAACTAATACAAGACAAACTCACCTACCTCCTTAAGAAGCACCCCTTCTTGCATCTGTCATAATAAAGTTCCAGTGAGCTCTCAATCTTCTTTCTTATATCTTGCATTTCTTATCTGTTTGTACTGTTGCAGAAGAGCCAGAGGAGAAGCCATGGGAGAACCTGACAGAGTCCAAGGCTATGTCCTGCTATTTTGTTACCTGTAAAGTTTGAAATCTTCACTAAATTATAACTTCAAGAGACAGGGATTTCCTTGGGCTGAAAACCCGATTTAGCAGTTGTATGGAGAGAGGCTGGCTAAGGGGTAGAAAAACTCCCAGAAACTCTTGCTGATCAGACAGACTTTTACTTCTCTAAGGGGAACATTGACCCCAACAACACCTACAATTATCCTAGACAGAAACAATGAAACCAATAAAGCAAAAGGCTGACAGAATTAATACATCAAGCAGGATTAACAGTTAATCAAAACAAGAAAAAAAGATATCAACAACAGAACGTTAGTGTAATGATAGAAGTAAGTTAATGCCTTTCAGTAATAACTCTCAGTGTAAACAGACTCAACTCACAAGTTGAAAGACACAGGTCAGCAGACTAAATCAAACAGCAATGTTCAACAGTTTGTGTTATGACACATTTGTCTAATCAAAAAGGAAATTCACAGCCTAAAAACCAAAGGAAGGAAAACAAAATTCCATGTACCAGGACTACAAAAGCAAGCAGGATAACAATTTTATTCTTAGACAAAGTGGACTTCAAGCTAAAACTTATCATCAGAGGCAAAGAAAGTCATTGCATATTATCACTGATGTGTCTCACTTCATAAAGCAAACACTTTTGGACATAACAGATCAAATAACCACCAAAACAATCATGATAGGGGAACTTAATCCCCCACTTTCACAAATAAACCAACTAGACAAAGAGTCAACAAAAGAAATAGACAAAAGAAATATCAGACTTCAATCAAATTTTTGAACAAAAGGACTTAATAGACATATACAGATGTTCTGCTTTACAACAAAATATACATTCTTCACAGAAGTACAGGAAACTTTCTCCAAATACTAGTTTATAAAGCCTGCTTAAATGAATACAAAGCAGCCAAAACTGTCTCATACATACTTACAGTGTAATGAAACTAGAACTGATCATAAAACACAAAGTTTACAAACATATAAACATTAAATAGCACACCACTGAACAATCAAGGGGGTCACAGAAAAAGTTGAGAAAGAAATTAAATAATTCTCAGAATCAATCAATCATGTCAATACAAATAGCCAGGAACAATAAGACATAATGAAAACAGCCCGAAAAGGGATGTTTATAGCTGTGAGTACCCACATTAGAAAAACAGAACAAGCTCAAATAAATAACTTAATGACATACCTCAAGAAATGAAAAGTGCAAAACCACAGTGGACACTGCCAAAATCTAGAAGAGCATTAGTAACCCCAAACAGATGCTTATACACGTATTAATTACCAATACTAAAGCAAGAAGACATAAAAATCCTGGACCCAATAATAGACAATGAAATTGAGATGATAATAAAAATCTTACCAACTAAGAAAAGTTCATGATCTGAAGTATTTATCACTAAATTCTACAAGAGCTTCTGGGAGGACACAACATCAATACTCCTCCAATGCTTCAATAAAATTGAAAGAGAAATCCCCTTTAATTGTCAAACTCATTCCTGGAAGCTAGCATTACCCTGATTCCAAATTATACAAGAACCCAAATGCAGGTCAATCTCTTTAATGAACATGCTTACAAAAACCCACGATGAGGTACTGGGAAGTAAATCATCAAAAAAGATCATACATCCTGACCAAGTAGACATTACTCTAGGGGTGCAAGCATGGTTCAACATATACAAATCAATAAAAGTAATTCACCACACTAACAGAAGCAAGGATGAAATCATGTGACCATCTCAATAACGCAGAAAAAGCCTTTGACGAAAACCAACATCAATGAAAACAGGTAAAGAATCTTACCTCAACATGATAGAAGCTATTTATGATAAACTTATTGCAAAGAGAATATTAAATGAGGGGAAACTAAAATCTTTCTTAACCAAAATCAGGAATGAGACAGGGTATCCACTCCTTCACAATGCATTCCTTGAAACGTTAGCCAGCCCAGCTAGGAAAGAGAAAGAAATTTTTAAAAAGCAGCATAGGAAAGGAAGAAGTCAAATTATCATATTTGCAGATTACATGGTCCTTTTAAGTAGAAGACCCAAAAACGTTCCACTAAAAGACTGATATATCTAATGAACAAATTCAGTAATGCAACAAGATATAAAATCAGTACATATGAATCAATAATATTCCTCTACATTCATAATGAACTCAACAAGAAAGAAATTAGTGAAACCATACCACTTACAATAGCATCAAAAAAATTAAACACCTAAAAATTAACCAAGCCAAGATATTGAAAGACCTGTGGAACAGAAAATATAGCACTCTGTAAAGGAGGTTGAAGAGGACATCAGAGAATAGAAAGATACATCCTCTTCTTATGAAAAAACCAATATTGGCAGCACGGACATATTATAAGAACTTATATATTAATTTAATACAATCCAAATCAAGATACCAAGGTAACTTCTCACAGAACTAGAAAAAAACATTAAAGATTTACATGAAGTCAGAAGAGATCCACACTAGCAAAATCAATACTAACCTTTAAAATATCAATTCACCTAATCTTTGACAAAAAACAAAAAACAAACAAACAAAAAAAAAAAAAAACACTGGATAAAAGGTAGCCTCTTTTAAAAACAATGCTGAGAAAACCGGCTACATATGTGCAGAAGGTAGAATCTACACTCATATCTATCACTGTGCACCAAAATAACTTCAAAATGGATCAAAGACATAGATATTAAATATTTAATCTCAACTTCCCTAAGTTAATCCACAGCCTGCCTCCAGGCATGCTCGCAACTGCAGCTACATCCTCTCTGAAACAACCATGGCCAATCTGGAAATGGACTCTGAGGTACTTGTGGAGACAGAGAAAGAGGATACATTTGCTTTAAGATGTGTGGCTCTGCATCTGCTGAGATGTGGAGAAAATTTATTATAGCAGCCTCTCGTCACCTCCAGGCTCTGAGCAGTCACAGAACAGAAAGAGGCAGGCTCTCTCATCTAGCAGCCTCACAGCATCCCTTGTCTGCTGGTCACTGTCTGAGCAGTCGGTGAGGAAGCAACTGTAAACAAGAGAGCTGCCGTATCTGTCCTCGTTGAGCTGGTAGTCATCGACGGCCTTGCTGCTGTAAGAGGTGATGGATTATGTCACTGTAATGAGATACCCAGGCAGACGAGGATTTTACATAGAGACAGGGTCAGGGAGATAGTTCAGTGGTGTAAGGGCCTGCCTGGATTTTATATAGAGAAAAGGCTTAATTTGGCTCACAGTTTTGGAGGCTTCCATAAGTGACCAGGTGCCCTTGCTTTAGGGTTGTAGTAAGGTATCGCATCATGGCAGGAGCACTCAGTGGAGCAAAAGCACTGGAGCCACAAGCCAGGCAGCAAGGAAAGGGGTAGGGCTGGGGATGCACACTCATGTCTAGAGCTGTCCCAACAGTTACCCAAGAACCTGCTGCTGGGCCTCACTTCCCAGAGCTTCCACCACCTTCCAGACGTCCCACTCTAGGACTAAGTCTCTCACACGTGGACCTTTCAGGAACACTCTAGATCCTTCTGTTGCAGCTGAGGATGAATGCAGCACGCCAGAGAAGTAGAGGCATAGATTTAGCAGAATAGCTTACCAGTTCCTCACTTTTGGCAAAGAAATTATCACCAAGATTTCAGTAGGTTTAAAGGTTATGTTTTATTAGTACATAGTAGGACAACGTGTGCTTACGTTCCTATTGTGAATAAATATGTGTAGACAACACATCATAATTTCTTTTTCTCATCCTTTTCCTCCTCTGCCTCCATCTTTTTTAAAAATGTGTTTAGTATAGGGTCTCCAGGGTCTCACTGCAAGATAGGACTCATACTGATCCTCCTGTTTTCAGCCTCCCCAGCACTAGGATTGCAGGTGTGCACCACCACCCCTAGTCTTAGTTTTTGTGTCAGTGCGCCCTGGAGGTGGGGCCAGCATAGCACGCCAGGGGTCAAACCCTGGTCACTGAGCCTGCCTAAGCAGGTGCTTTAGTCCACTGAGCTATCTGGCTGGCCCTGCTTCCATCTTTATTTGCTTCTTTCTTGAACATGTCTATAGTACATAATAATATCTACATTACTGTGTGGAGATGTTACAGTACATAAAAAAATTTTATGCCTGTAGAGGACAGCCTCAGTGATAAAGGAGGAAGTAGCACTGGTCTTTTATATCCAGATTAGGAAGCAAGCTGAGGAACCCAGATAATGAGGACCCTGGGGCTAGAGGCCATATGTGGAATTGACTACTTACTGGTCCCCAAAGCATTCAACGTGTACTAGTGTTGGTAGATACCAGAGCAGAGTTAACCCTAATCTACCACAGGCCAGGCCATTTCACAGAACCCGTTGCACACATAAGGGTATGGAGGTCATTGCATCACAGGTGGGAGAGTCCAGGTGACCTTGGGTGTTGGGCACATGGCTCGGCATCCTTGTGATGTCTATGCTTCCCCAGATGCTGAAATCCCTGATTGCTGAACATATACTGGGGGTGGAAGTACTGGTGGGAGCTGGGCTTTAGCACACAGGGTGAATTCTGCTTGGGAATCTGTGTAGTGTAAACAATGACACAAAGACCCTCCACAGGCTATGTGGGTTGTGTCAGGAAACAGTATCAACTGTTGGAGGCTGTGAAGCAGCAGGACTAACTGTCTTGACATTGGAAGATGCAGGAGTGATATAGCCTGCACATAACCCTTTCAACTCCCTGGTATGGCCCAGGTGGAAGCTGCATGAGAAGTGGCAAATGACTCTGGATTATTGGTCACTGAATAAAGAGACTCCTGTATTGCATGTGGTGGTACAATAGCAACAGAAGCACTGAAACAGCACCCAAGATTGGGAGGCAGATTTATTCATGGTCAGATGGGCACTGACAGGGAATCAGTTGTCCCACAGAATGTCAGGCTGGGCTGGGGAAATAGCTCAGCACTCTAAAGCCTGCCTGGCAAGCACAAGATCCCAAGTTCAGTGCCCCAGCACCTCATGCCACACCGGCCCCAGAACAGCGGGCATGCCCTGCCAGCCCCAAAACTGGGTGTGCTGGTCTGAGCCTGTAACCCCAGAACTAAGAAGGCTGAGACAGGCGGATCACTACGAGTCCAAGCTGCATAGTGAGACCCTGTACCAAATAAATAAATCAATTATTTTTTTAAAATATCAGGCTTTGATGACCCAGAGTGGGATATTTCATGGGGTCTGCAAAGGAGAGTACAAAGGCAAAGTATATGGCTGGCTTTGACTGGGTTACACAATGCGTACCCTAGTGACCAGCTGTGCATCACAGTGACCACACATTTCTAAGAAACAGGCAAGTAGAACTGGAACAGGCACAGTTTCCTGGGCAACTGAAGTATCCTGGTGGGGGGAGGTGTTTTCTTCTCCCGCAATGGCTCATGTTGCTGACCTGATGGGACCGCCTCTGCCTGGTGCTGGGTGGATACCATCATGATGTGGACTTGGTCAATGCCTTCTTCTCCATCTCTGTTGCACCTGGAAGTCAGGAGCAATTTGTCTTCACCTGAAAGGGCAGGCAGTGGGGCTTCCAGGTGTTACAACAAGATATTTACACAGCTTGACTGGGCCATGGCCTGGTGGCCCAGTAGTTGGTCATCTGGGCCATGGTGCACTCTGTCATTTTTTCATTATATTTATGATATTATGTTGACCTCTGATTGCCTCAAGGCTTGGAAGCTGCTGTACAGAGTCTAGAGGCAGGTTTGCTGGCAAGGCAGTGCACTATCCATGAAGAAAAGGACCTGGCTTGCCTGACAAATTCTTGGGTGTTGTCTGGTCAGGTAAGATGAAAGTAATTCCCAACACCTTGGCTGATCGAATCCAGCCATATCCAGACCCATTACAGTTCTGCAATTATAGGCATATGTAGGCTTGCTAGGTTTCTGGTGGACATTTTTACATCCCCAAGCCACCCTGCTGCACCTCTTAGGCCAGATGACCAGAGAATGGATGGCAAAGGATTGGACAGGTACAGTGGAAGCCTGTTTTCAGGACTGAAAATGGGCTGTTGCACAAGTACAAGCTCTCTGGGTCAGGGACCTATGATTCCTTTTAAACTGAGTGTGAATGTTGCTGGGTTTAGCTGGAGTCTATGGCAACAGCAAGGTAAGTAGGAGCACCCTGCTGGATTTTGGTCACAGTTATGGAAAAGAGATCAAAGCCTGTATTCCCTGATTGAAAACCAGTTAGCAGCAGTGCCCACTGCTTTGGGTACCAGTGAGGAGATCATGGGGCAGAAGACAGTGGCAGTGTAGACTAGATACCGACTGAGGGTTGGGTGTGACATGGACATTCTGTCCCAGGAGTGGAGTGGCTCAGACCCCCACTCTCATGCACTGGAGGATGTACTTCCAAAAATAGGACTCTTTCTCATCCAGCTTGCTGGTGGCAGGTTGGCTACAGTTTTGGGAGCAGAGATGTACATGGCACAGGAAACTGTACTGAATGATGGTGTACATTCCGTAGGTCGTGGCACCTAACCCCTATGCAGAGGGAAAGAGGGTCCTCTGGCTGAGAGACCCAGTATCCTGATGGGCCCAGCCCCAACACAACTCCACAGTGGAAGGCAGATGCTGTGCAAACCATCATAGAAGTCCACTGGTTCGAAACCAGAACAGGAAGATGGAGACAATGGGCAGAGCTGCGGGCAGTGTGGCTACTTGTGAAGAAGGTCCCCTACCTGTTTGCACAGACAGTTGGGCTTTCTTGAGGGGGCTGATGTTCTTTCTGCCTGTCAGTTTGGGCAGCCCAGGATCGACAGGTAGGGCACTGACCCTTGTGGGTCGCTGGCTCATGGTGAGACTCATGGGAGCATGGCCTAAGGACTGGCCATGTAGTTTACCATGTTTGAGGACATAAGCCCCTCTTCTTGCAAGGGGATGACCTAGCAGATGCCTTGACAACAGTAGCCACTCTCCATGGAATGTCTTCTGCATTGGAATCTTCGATCCATAAATACTGAGACACCTATTGCCCCATACCCTGCAAACAGTAGCAGAGCAGTAATACCTGGACTTGACTCCTGCTAAGTCAAAGGCTGTAGGGAAGATTTGATGGGGTACCAATTTGACCTCTGGAAAAGGAGGCAACCCACACAGAGTGGCACTATACTGTGAGCACACACTACTCAACGGCAGGTGATTATATCAGGCCCCTCGCTCTTTCATGGGGTCAGAGACATTGTCCAACACATTCACCTACCCCATTAGCTCTGCTGATCAGGCCCATAGCTTTAGGGCATTATAATGGTTGATAGCTGCATGCGGGATGACACCAGGACTGGTAGCTTACCAGGAAACCCATTTTACAGGAGCTCAGGTGCAAAAATGGGCCAGAGTCAAAGTCAGATGCATTTCCACGAGCCCAGCAGCCACAGGCTGCTGATCTGGTTGAAAGATTCAAGGGACCCCTAAAAACCAAACTGACTTTCTTGGCACCAAAGTTTGCAAGGTGAGTGTGGGTCTTGCTTTAGGTTGGTCCTTATGTCTCAGTGACCTGCCCCAAAATACAGGTGACATCCCCTTGATCGCTTCCTGAAAGCACAGCTGGTTCATCTCTTCATCTAACCCACAAAGCAAAGGCCTAAGGTAACCCAAGGGCCCTTAATCCTCTTTGCATTAGAACCAGTAGGGCCAACATACTGTTATGAATTGTTTTGGGATGATTGACAGATCCCCCAGTAGAGAACTGAGTGTTTCTCTTGGACCCTGGGCGAACAACTTAAACATGCTCTGAAAGTGTAGCCCCAGACTTCTTTTCTGACCTCGGTGTGCACTCAGCCCAGTGTTGGAGCCACCATTCTAAAAGTCAGTGATGTTGTGGCTGCCAGGCCAAGCCCCCTTTGTGAGTGTAGGGGGGGCTTAGACCTTGCCCTGACTCCTTTTTCCACAATAGTGATAGAAACCCAGGTTTCCTATTCTAAACCAGCTGGTAAACTGATTCCAGACACAATCCCATCCCAGGGTACATGTGACCTGCATCTTCATAGAAGAGCAGGATCTCCCTATAATGGTTTCTCCTTCTGTCCTCTGGTCCAGATAAGTCATGTTACTGCATTGTCTCCTGGACACACACATTTGCCCATGGACACCAACTATCACATTGTTGGGTGTGTGCTAAACTCAGACACAGCCAAGAGCTGACACTGCTGAGGGCCTCTCATGGATAACTGCACCAGCAACACTGCTCAGTTGGACTGACTGGTAGCAGTAAAATGTGTTTTGACCAGGCCACCATAACACTGTTCTAGAAGAACACAACCACCCTACAGTGACTGGGACCTGTTCTGTCCAATGGCTACGGGTGGATGATGGGAAATCCAACAACATTGTTAGATGTAGCCTTGCTTTGTACTGAATAGGCTAAAGGTATCAGTAGGAAACTGAACTGCAGGTGGATATCCATGATCTGTGTAACTTGATGTTAGTGGTAAATGACACAAATACTTGTTTGGGCAGCATATGGTCATTGCTACGGTCCGACCAATGGGCCCACTGCAGAAGCCTTATGGGTCTGTGGTGGCACAGGTTGGCTGTACCTACCTGCACACTGGAGAGATGCTCCTGTGAAGTTCACTATCAGAGCCACCCTTGCATACACACCTTACAATTGGGATTCTGTGTGCCACAGGTAGCTCTGTCCAAGTAGGTGGCCTGGTGGTTTTATTAATGGCCTTGACGATGCCAGGAGCAGGGACCATAGACCTGGCCCTTCAGGTTGAAGCCTTTCCTCAGCACATGGCCCAGGCCATGAATGTTACACATGAGGCTCTGTTGTTGCTCATGGGCCAGACTCCTCGAACGAGGAAGGTGGTTCTCCAGAACTGCATGGATCTCTGTCTGCTGACTGCAGTGCTGACTCGTGCCGTCTTGCATGTAGAATGCCACTTTCTGTCCCTGGCCACCAGATGCAGGTGCAAGAGGCCTTGCAGAAAATGAATATGGAGGTGTCTGCCTTCCACATTTTACAGCAAGACCCCCCTCACCAAGTGTTGGGAATCTCTGGGATCCACCTGGTTCTAGGCAGCCTTAAGCTACACTATGGTGACAATGGGATCAGTAGTGCTCTGCTCCTCCCTTTAAAGTTGTGTAAGGGTCATAACTATAGTCTGCTCATGAAGAGTAACAGTTGCCTGTCCTTGATGGGGTAAGAGGTGAGGGACACTGTGAATTGCTTCCAAGTCAGTTGTCTGAGGCTGCATAAGGATGGGACTCCACTCTCTGGTGCAGGCACAAAGTGGACTGTGATTATATAATCATTGCTTAGCATTGGACAACCACGAATGTATACTGTTAAACCAGTACACGAGAATGCAAATATGGGCTAATGGTATATATCAATGAAAACAATATAGATGTAGCTACTTTTGCTGCTGCCTGACTTTTGAACTAATATCTGCCCTGCCTGTGCAGGATTGTGATGCCCCCTGCCTAAGCTGTTACCCAGAATTGCTTCACTTTTCTAGGTCTCTTTTTGTTTCAAATGAATTTTATTATTGCTTTCTCTAACTCTATGAGATATGCTCTTGGAATTTTTATTGCAATTGCATTTAATCTGTAAAACAGTTTTGGGAATATGAATCTATCACTATACTGATTCTTGCTACCTGAGAGCAAGTAATATCTTTCCATTTTCTGTTATCCCCTTCACTCTTCTTTTTCAGAGTGGTGTAGTTTTCAATACAAGCTATTGCTTCTTTTACTCCTTTCTTAGACTGACACCTAGGTATTTCTTTTTGGGGGGAATGCTATAGTGAAAGGTGTTGCTTCCCTAATTTTTCACAGTAAGTTTATTTCTTGAGTATAAGAAGGCTATTGATTTTTGAGTATTGACTTTGTATGCAGTTATGCTACTGAATTTAGTTATCAAACCTAGACATCTTTTGATGGAATTTCTGGAGTCCTCTGCTTACAGCATCACGTCATCTGCAAGGTCTCACTATGTAATGCAGGTTTGCCTTGAACTCACTAATGTAGCCCAGGCTGGCCTCAAATTCAGAACTCACGGGGATCCTCCTGGCTCAGCCTCCAGAGTTCTGGGATTACAAGGATGTGAAGCTCTCCAGTCCCTTTATAAAGCACACACCAGCCAGTCTGGGTAGGACTTCCTGATTGTTGTGTACGTCTGTGCTGACCTGAGCACATGATGTCCATCTTGACATCATGTCTCGGTAGCACCCACTTTCTTAGCTCTACATCCCCAGAAATGGTTGACTGTATAGATGTTCAGCAGAGGGCATCATAAACCATGCTCTCAGCCTGACTTTTCTCTCTCTTTCTCCATCCATGTGCCCAGCTCCCTTATATTCATGAATGAGTCCCGTCTGTCACCTTTGCTTCCCCACTGAATGTCCACCTTCATGTCCAACCCCTATATCCCCAGGCTGATCCTGCCCTTGGGCCTGGTGCTGAGGGCTGTCCCCTTCCCATTTCACCAAGAAGACAGACCAGGCCCTGCTGATTGTACAAATTTATGTTGTGGGATCACCCTGCCCCAGTTCCTCTACCACTTGCACAAGTCCAGTGACACAGAACACTCCCACACACATTTCAGCAAATTAAATTTATTACTTATACACTGGCAAGAAGGAACAATAGAAGCCTAGAATTTCTGCCAAGCTGATATTTCTTCCAGTTTCTTTCCAGTTTTAGGAAAATTCTCCAGGGCACCTGGAATCTCACCACACAGGACCCTGTAAATGGACTACTTTAAGTTTCAACTTCTTACAGAGTCTACTCCCTCTTCCAATAGTCATACCATTTGCCTTCAGCTTTCTCTCTTACCCCACATCAAGCCATGTCCAGATGGGCAGGATCCCTCTCCATTCTTCAGCCTAACCCCAGGCCCCACACTATAATATTCCACGAGGCAGAACACATGACCCATGAGTAGGGTCTTGAGCTCCTCCAGGGACAGCAGCTCTACACCCCCTTCATGGGCCATATGCTCGTGACGACAGTGAATCATTTCTTCTTCTGATGTATGGAGAAGTTGGGAGAGTGGGGAATCTGGAGACAACAGCACCCATCTGAGCCAGTCCAAAGCCAAGTGGACACTTCCTTCTGGAATCTTCTGCCCTGCACTCCAAATCCAGTCATGAACACACTCAGACATCCATTTATCTAGTCACCCAGCAAATATTTCCCTGGCACTTGCAGTGTGCCAGGCTCTCTTCTGGGCAATGTGAATACCAGCTTACAGGGTAGGGATGAGTGAGGGCACAGGGAGTCACACACTAGCACCATGCCCTGTGGACCCTGACTGAGTGGCACCGTCAGGACATTCTGGGCACCTGGAAAGTTCACCTTCTGCTGGGAGAGCTGAAGAAGCCTTCCTCAGTGAGGGGACAGTTGAGTGAAGACAAGAAAAATTTTGTGCTGCAGGCAAGAACGAAGGACCAGGTACTCCAGGCAAACATGGCAGTGACAAAGTCCTGAAGCCTGAGGAGCTAGAAGACTGTTGCCTACTCAGGGAGCAGACCCACTGGGAGCACCACCAGCAGTTAGAGGACCTATGGCGAGAGAGGCCACGTGGAGACAGAAGCTGAGGCTCCTAGAGCTGCAGCCTTGCCCTGTACACAGAAAGAACCAAACAGGGTGTTCAGTGAGTCGGGTGATGGGCCGGAGTGGAAGGAAAAGCAGGAGGACAACTCTGTCCACCAGGAAACACCCAGCGCACTGTGGAAATGACTGTGCTCTGAAGCGCACCAACCTGCAGTTTGCCCTCCCAGGGAGACAGACGCTGAGGCCACCTGGGCCCTTCAGCGGCAGCGAATGCCTCTCCCCCATCGCACACTGGCACAGGCCTTTGCTCCAGCCCTTTGCTCAAGTCAGAAAATGAGACAGGTAGAGACGGGGGCGTGGTGCAGCCCTGGGCACTGGCAGGTGTGGTGAGTTCCAGTGAATTCTCAGTGGTCCCTTCTACCTAGTTCAGTCTCAGAAGATACACAGCTCTCCTCAGAGAGCCTGAACAAGCTGATATTGGAATGTTCCTGAAAGGAGCACCAGAGGCAAGGATTAACCAGGGCCCCCTGAAGGCTTAACAGAAAATAGAGAGCAAGCAGGTGCTGGGGGTGGGGCTCGGTTGCAGAAGGCTCGCATGCTGTGGGCTGTGGTCCAATGTCTAGCTCCAGTAAACAATGGCGGTAATGAGAAGAGCAGCTGAAACACTAAGGAGAACAACAAAAAGAAGTTTAAGCCAGTATCATTCTTTTTAAATTAGTATATGTTGCTCATACAGAACATTTACATTTGTTTCAGGAGATTTGCATATCTATGTCTAAGTCTATATTTTCTGTATATTTTTCTACATTTATATCATCTATTGTCTTGATCGTTTTCAGTCCCTTTGCCCACCCCCTCTCCCTTCCTCTAATCATCTTTTCCATCTCCACTAAGTCTACCGTTGTGTCTCCTGACATCTCCCCTTTGTTTAACTTTTATTTCTTATCTTATCTTCTCAATTTTTTGTACATGTAAGAGAACCAGAACTTCTGGAGGACGTGCTTTGTGAATGTCTTTACAAGGTCGAAAAACACCATGGAGGATGCTGATCAGCGTGCCTTTAAAGTAAGGCAAGATCGTAAAAATACTATGCGGTGTCCTTGTCTACCTTACTGACTGGATGTGGGACTGTGTCACTTTTAGGTCTTGGCTGAAGTCAAAAAATCATGAAATTTCAATGTTTTCAATCAATTCTGGACATTGAGACATCACAACAGTGAGACTGAAGACCAGAAAGTCCTTCCTGAACTGCTTAAGAAAGTGGCAAGAAAGATGGGATACCTGACAGAGTGTGGATTGGGGGGGGGATGGGGTGGCAAAATTTTGTTCACTGTAATAAATATTTTACCTTTAAATATTCACAAAACTTTCATTAAACCACATATACCATATTTACTTTCTCTGTTCAATGGTTGAAGGCAGTTTAGGCCACTTCCAAAGCTTAGAGTTTGTCAGTTGCACTGCTATAAGTACACACATGTATGTTTCTCTATAACATGATTATTTAACTCTTTTAGGAATTTATCACAGAAGGCTATGTTACCCTAACATCTTTTCCAGTTCGCCTGCATCAACCCAATATAACAATTTTCTCAACAAACAAGTGGTTCATCAACACATTTTCCTGTTTCTAAACTAAAAATATAGTTTGAATTTTTAAAAAGTGAAACTTCCCTTTGCATAGCCAGAGAGCACTGGACTAAATACTTATGATTCAGCAGTCATTCCTCTAAGAAATTATCAAAAAATAATCCAACAGGTATTTAAAGCAATAATCAGGAAAATACATACCATTGCATTAACTATAATCAAGAAACGATAGCGAGGTTAAAGCCTTAAAATCATGTCATGAAAGGCATCAGTACACCATGATTCACTTTTCGGCAACTGATGGATAACGGTCTATGTCTTGAACTCCATCTCTGTAATAAAGTCATTCATAAAACTCCATCTGATCTATGGCTGCTGGTGCAGGCAGGTGAGATGGGTTGTATCCTGTTCACTCCACCTTATGCTCAGTCTAGGAAGACACCCTTACCACAAATGCCAACCTAAGAACTGTGCCTTTCACAGATCTCTGACAACTACTCTCTTACTTAATGTTATGCCATAGAGATCTCACATCTTAATCAATACTAATTGAATTTAGTTTATTTTTGGTACAGGGTCTCGCTATGCAGCTCAGACTCGTAGTGATCTTCCTGTCTCAGCCTCCCAGGACTAGAATTACAGGCATGCGCCACCATGCCTGGTTTTGGGGTCCAACACTGCATGCAGTACCAGGGATTGAACTCTGGTCCTTGAGGTTACCAGGCAGATGCTTATGCCACTGAGCTATCTCCCTAACCCCTGCTAGCTGAATTTTTAATAAGCACATAATAATTGCTTGCATATATCAAAATGTGTTTAATTAATCCATTATTGGTAAACACTTTAGTTGCCTTTAGTTTATGCATTTTACTATGAGAATTTTACTTAAAACTGTATTTTTGGTTCGGCGGCCGCAGTGCACATG
>NW_004524624.1:7287240-7289717 GCF_000260255.1 Octodon degus | reverse complement strand
ATTAAAACTAGGTAAATGACCTCATCTTTTGAGCTTGAATTCATTTTTAATTTTATTTTATACAATGTGTAGACAGTTTCCTGTTCTTTGCATTTAGAAGTATACACAATATAACTCTGTTAATTCTGTAAGTAATTTTTATAATTATGATGTATCTCTATCCTATCCTTAAAACATTTAAAATAAACCCTTTATGTGAAAAAAAACTGTATTTTTTTCTAAATTTTGCCAAGAATTATGGGCTAATATGGGAACAGGGATCTGGAGGCAGGAAAAGAAGAACACACTAGGGCCTCATTAGACCCTATTAAAGAAATGAATAGAAAGTCTTACTGAAACCAGCTTTTGCCTCTGCACTCAGAGTCCAGCAATTAAAAGGACAAAAGCAGAGGAGAGAGACCAGACCTAGAGCAGTCAGCAGGTAGCACAGTTAGCATATGAATCTACCAGGAGAAGAGCTGATAGACAGAGAAAGGCGGCAGCACAGAAACCAGGCTATCTCCCCTCTACCCTTCTCCCCTACAACACCATGCAAAGGAGACAAGCAGTGGCAGCCTAACATAAAAGGAAGCTCTTATTTAGTACATAAAAAATACACACTTGTATGCATTTACATACATATACTTTTGTGTGTGTGTTGTATGTTCACTCTGTGGTCAATATACTACTGCACTAACTACACACACATCCCCTTACTTTATCAGCAGCTCTAAGGCCCTGCAACTAAATTACACAACACAAATTAGGAAGAATGGGCTGGCAAGATAGTTCAGCAGACTAAGTGCCTGCTTAGGCAAGCGCAGGAACCAGCGGGTGCAATCCTTTGGCACCACATGCCACACGGGCCAACGAGTCCAGGCGTGGTGGGTCATCTTTGTAATTTCAGTGCTGAGGAGGTTGAAACAAGAGGATCACTATGAGTCAGAGCTGTGTAGGGAAACCCTGTACCAAATACATTAAAAAAAAATCAAGACGTGAAACACAGCTCACCAACAGGAATGTGCATTTAGGTAAAGGTACCTAGTTAAGGTCTGGTGATGTAGGATCTGCCCAAAGACAACCTTGAAACCTATCAGATTGTGACAAATTTCAGGTGCCCACCTGGAAGGAAAGGTATCTAGACCTAACAAAAGAAACCAAGAGCAAAAACTCAGGGGTACCCATCCTTTTCCAGACCCTGTCCTCTCTTCAAGGCAGCTTGTCTCCTGCTTTTCCTCCTTACAAATAAATCATCTTCTTTTTCAAAACTCCATCCTTCTAATTCATAATTGGTGCAGTTTAGTTTTGTTCTTAGTCCCAGGTAGCTGCTTCCCCAGATGCCCTGTCTTTGGTTCCCTCGAAAGTCAGAATGCAGGACACGGCCAGCCCTGGGGTCCTTGGTCACAGATGAGCTGCACCCCTCCAGCGTGGCCCCTGGGTGAATGGTAGGGCACCACTGCTCACAAAGTACAAGTCTTGGAACAGCTTAGCAGCAATTTACTCCCAGAGTCCTGCTTGAATCTGGCTCTCTACTCCAGGGTAACCGGAAGGTGGGTATAGAGAGTGTGGTTAAGAGCGTGCCTCCCTGGGCTGGCAGATTCATTTTTTTTCTCCTGAAAAGGGAACTGGGTTAGTTTCACAACCAACTTAAAAACAAAACAAGAGTGATACTGAAACTCCCTCCTGTGGACTTTCCTTTAAATGCACCAGCACCTTCTTTCTTAAAAGAGTAGTGTTACAGGTTATTGTTTCTTTCTCTCTGTCTACACATACTGTAGCTTTAGAGTCTTCTCTCCTTTCTAGTAGCTAGAAACTCTTCAACAAGGCCTTAGACAATGAGTGTCCATTCACAAGGACTCTGAGGATAAGAGGCACTCGCGGCCTCTGACCACGATTGGAAAGAAGGGTCAGGAGGTGTGCTCCAGGAGAGAGACCTGCGTAGGAAGCCTCGAGGTGAGGAGCACACACCCACACATCTGGGGCCCATGAGACTCGAGGAACCTTGCTGATCTGGGGAACACAAATAAGGAGGAAGCCCCCATCAGTTCCTCAAGGAGAGCTTCTTATGCAACAGGCTTAGGAAATGATCCTGAGACTGTGCAGAGAACTGGCCTGCAGGTGCCACTGTCCGAAGAAGCTCATTCCAAAGCATAGACATCTGTGGGGACCCACATATTTAGCGTGAGGGAGGGCTTGGACCTGCTTTTGTACTCTCTCTCTTTCTCTCTGTCTCTGTCTGTCTGTCTCTCTGTCTCTTTGTCTCTCTCTGTCTCTCTGTCTCTGTCTTTCTGTGTGTGTCTCTTTCTCTGTCTCTCTCTATCTCTGTTTCTTTGTCTCTCTGTCTCTCTCTGTCTCTGTCTCTCTCTGTCTCTCTCTCTTTCTCTCTGTCTCTCTGTCTCTTTCTCTGTCTATCTCTCTCTGTCTCTCTCTGTCTGTCTCTGTCTCTCTGTCTCTCTCTCTGTCTCTCTGTCTCTCTCTCTGTCTCTCTCTCTCTCTCT
>NW_004524624.1:7281800-7287140 GCF_000260255.1 Octodon degus | reverse complement strand
CCCCCCATGCTCTGCTTTCTGTGTGGCTGTGTTCATGTCAACAAGAAGATTCAAGTGGTCAACAGGTGACAGTTGACGTGCTCCCCAGGCCTTGGTGAATTCTATCACTTGACACCTAAAAGGAGCCCAGTGGTTTTCTCTCTCACTCTCTCATCTTGTTCACACGCTAAAAGTCTCCACCTCCTTGCCCTGCCCACTTTGGTTCTCCTCATCTCTATGTGCAGAGGAGGGAAGGAGTTGGCATCTGCACTTCCCCTAGTGTGTAACTGATGGTCGTCAGGCAACAGGTATAAGCTTTAACCCATGAATTTCAGAATTCCTAAAACATAAAAATTTCAGGGTGGTTTTTACATGGAATCTAGCCCTGCCCTGCTGCTGAGGAGAATTGCATTCATTATTCAGTAGACAACACTGAAAGTCCTAGTCCCTACAGCCCAAGGGCAGCCCTTTTGCATAGCATTGCCCAGCTCTAATTGTAGCCACCCTATAAAGGGAACAGTATGCTTCCTATAGAAACACAGGACTTGCTCAATCACAGAAAGGCAACAAGTGTGGCCACTGATCTGCTGCTGGGAGGACGGGTTTCACTGGAGCAATCTGGCCTGAGCCCCTTTCCAGTTTGTGGGAGGGAATGTTGAGCTTTCTCTGTCTCAGTTTCCTTTCTGATTTAACCCTCTGCTAGGCAGAGGGCAATTTTAGCTCTTGAGGATCCTATTCTCTGTCTTCCAAAGGGACAGTCAGCTACTGGGCAAACTGCTCCATTAACTCACCAGACACATGGGAGAAAACACAACAAAAACCCTCTTTCTCTGTTTAAAGAAAAAAATCTTAACTCTAAATGTCTACTGCCATTTTTTTTCTTGCCTTTAGAGGCCTGCTTTTACTAACTAGGGAGAGACCCACCCTGTAGAGGTTTTTGTCCCAATTTGTTTCTTCCTGCCCTTAGCACAGGGCTGTAAGCTAAGAACCATCTTTATTCAGTCCTCCCCCTCCTTCCAAGAGCACCCTTCTAGGGAGAGTGGACTGGCAGAATTTTCTGAGGTGGGGCATCCCAGCACAGGTGATTTTGTGAGCAGATCTGAAAACAGCTTTGTGGAATTGTGCACAGGTGGATGGTACATCAGTCAGGATGGACACAGAGGGAGCCAGGAGGTGCCTCCCTCTCAGCATGTGGCCAGGCCAACAAATGCTTACTGAGAGCTCCAAGGGCCATTGCGTTTACATCCTCTAAGCCAAAGAACCACTAGAAACCATGAGCCAGGGAGCCTTTCTCCCTGCACTCTTAAAATTTCTCCATTCAGACTCTTGGGATAAAAGTAAAAGGCAAGCCTGGAGGTCATTAGTGACAACTGAGTGCCCCAAACTCCCATCTCCTGCCCCTTTCTTTCAAGAAAATTCCCATATATCCCTATGGGGCAGATGGGCATGCAAACTTGGTCACAGCTTTCTGGAGACTCTAGGCATGCGGTTACTTGGCAGGGTGTCATGGGAGGGGACCTTTTCCTGGTCTAGAGACAACCGCCCATGCCCCAGAGTCTGGTGAGTGGTGGGCTATACTGTCAGGTGCCTCTGTGCCCTGCCAAAGGGGCATGCCCTATGTTCCCTGGCACTGCCCACCCTGCTCCCTGTAACCACCCCTCCTTCTAACTCAAAAATGAACACATTCAATTTGGAATCTGGCTTTAACAGCATCCCAACCTCCTAAAAGAAAAAGCCTTCTGTGAGCCTTATGTGTTTGACACATGGTGCAGGCATCATTACTGGATACACCAGAGGAGACTCTAGGGCTCCGGTCCAATTCCCAGGGGGAAAAAAAAGCAAGTGGGGTATCTGGCTTCTAGTTAATGCACAGATAGAGTGCAGATGAGCCCAGATGGTGGCAAGGGGAGCCAGGACCCAAATTCAAGGCCAAGTTGCACCTCCTGGTGAAGCAGAGCATGTGCTGTCTCTTTAAGGACCACCAGGTCTTTTTGCCCAGGGATGTAGGTGGAAGCTCACACCCAGTCTTTCTCTTCTTCTTTTCTCCTGATGGGAACCAGCACATCAACTATGCCACTGTGTTCACCCATGGAGTGCCTCCTGCAACAGTGGAAAGAATTAGACTCCCCCTTCAGATGTCTTAATAAGTTCACAGGATGGGAAGAAGTGAACAAAGTAAGTCCCTAAATCCTCTGAAAAAGGTTTGCTAGGACGTAGATCTGAGGTGAGAGAACCCCTCACCAGGCCCATTCCAAGGTAGTCGCTGGGAGTTAGCTTGGGAACCATCGGCTTGACGACCTCCCTCAGATTCCCAGCTACTGCTCTAAGCAAGAGCCTATCAGCAACTCTGCCTGTCTCTCTAGGAGGTCAGGGTAAGGCAGCTTCCAAAACCTTCTGCCACTGGTTGATTTCTTCATAATAGTCATCCTTTCTAGAGTGAGATGGAATCTCCATGTTGTTATAATTTGCATCTCTAGTAACCAGTGATGCTGAACAATTTTTCATATATTTATCTACATTTGTATTTCTTTATTTGAGACTGTGCATTCATTGTAGGTGCCCGTATTTGGATTGGGCCTTTAAATTTGGGCAGCGTCTACTTTAGAGAATACAAACTAGTAGAAAACAAAAAGCTATAAGAAACAAGATAAAATTTCACTACACACACAAAAAAAAATAGGAATTCAACAATGGCTGTTGTATTCCACAATGTTGTCTTCAAATTATTTGTTTAGGTTATCAGATATAAACATGCAAATTTGGTTTCAAAAAGTTATAAGAAATTAAAAAGGAGTAGAAAAAATTAAGCATTCATTAACTGTTCCTTTCAGTGGACCGGCAGAAATCCGCAGCGCAGTTATCCAAGCTATCCTGTATATATACTTTAATATATATTTTTCACTTTCTTCCTTTTGTCTGTTTCCTCATCCCAGTTTTTCCTTCAGTTTGAGCACATTCTTTCCCTTTCATAGAATCTCTTGTATGTACCTTTCAGATTTTATTTTCTCTTTCAGCTTCTTACACTAGTGAGACAATGCAATGTTTGTACATGTGGGTCTGACTTATTTTTCTCAAGATTATGGTCACTAGTTGCATCCATTTACCTGTGCAAGCCTTGGGTTTATTTTTTATATAACTGAGTAACACTTCATTATGTAAAAATATCACTTTTTATCTATTCCTTAGTTGATGGAAATTTGGATTGCTTCCAAAATTTAGCTATGACAAATTGTGCTGGTATAAACACAATTGCACATATATCCCTTTGGTATGATGTTTTTAGTTCGTTTGGAAAATGCACAGGAAGTGAATAGCTGAGTTGAATGGGATTTTAAATACTAGTTTTTTTGTGAAATCTCCATACTGTTTTGCACAGTAGTTGTGTTTTTGTTTTGTTTTGTTTTGTTTTGTTTTGTTTTTTCTCACAACCTGCCACCATTTTTTAAAAATGTATTTGGTTGTCACAGGGTCTCACTATGCAGCTCACCCTCATAGTGATCCCCCTGTTTTCAGCCTCCCCAGTGCTGGAATTACAGACACGCGCTACTACGCCCAGACTCTGTGGCCCACTCAGCCTCCCCAGTGGGCAGGGCTGGCATAGCGGGTGGTGCTGGGGATTGAATCATGATCGATCCCTGCGAGTCCCTAAGCAGACATTTTAGTCTGTTGAGCTACCTTGTCATCCCTGTCAGCATTTGTTATTGGTTGACTTCTTGATGATAGCCATTCTTTCAGGGGTGAGATACAATCTCAGTGTTGTTTTAATTTGCATTTTTTAAATGACCAATGATGTGGAACATGGTTTCATATGTTTGTCATTTATATATTTTTTTAATGTATTTAGTACAGGGTCTACAGGGTCTCACTACTTAGATCGAACTCGTAGGGATCCACCTGATTTCAGCTCCCAAGCGCTGGGATTACGAGTGCACCCCACCAGGTCCACTCTCAATCACCATCACAGCACGCCCCAGGGGGCAGAGCCAGCATGGCTTGTGGTGCTGGGGATCACAGCCCCAGCCCCTGCGCTCTGCCCAAGCGGACACTTTAGTCTGCTGAGCTATCTGGCCAACACCCAGTCATTTTATTTCCTCATCTGTGAAGTACATATTCATGTCTAATGCCCAGTTTTGGATTGGGTCTTTGAACTTTGGAGGCCTGATTTCTAAAACTTTTTTATATTTCTAGATGGAAGTCCTTTCTCTGAGGGACAGTTGGATAAAATTTTTTCCCACTTCATGGTTTTCATTTTACTTTTGATGATTATTTTTTATTATTATTAATTTTATTGAGAAACAAATAGCAATGAGACAGTTTCAAAGCTGGCTAGTGGGACAGTTACAATAATTAATACATAGCATATTGTTGTCTTCATATTAGTTATTCATTGTACAAGATGCAGAGGTAATAACCTGTCCAAACACAATTCGTGCAAATCTTTCTTCTCACTGAATTAAGAGAAAGTAGCTGTATATCTATCCTATTTTGAACATACAGATACAAAATGGTCCTTCATTTATATCCCTTATTTTTGTTTAGTTTTGTCAGAGATGGGTATTCTATTGTCATTTAAATATTGTAGGTGCATGAATTCAGCAAAAAAAAAAATTCTATATAGTGCAGGAGTCCATAGTAGTAGTGGGTTATCTGTAGGACGGGCAATGCCAGAAGTTGTTGACTTGAGCCTTTTACAGCTCAACATATTAATATGGCTTCACTCTTTATGCCTCATTCTTATACTTTTTTTCTGGATGGTTAAGACCAAGATAAACCAATACCTATATAACAAGAAATGTAACTTTTGTATCTGCCAAGATCAGTCAAATTCACTCAGGATTTAGCCTAAAACCCTGTACCGCAGTTTGTAAATCCTTTGTCAGTGTCAGCCATGTGGATGAGTCACAGCCATTGCTTGACCAATTTGTTCTCTGTGAAAGCCCAAGGGAATGTTTTCTCTCCATGTGGCTCTCCTTAAGAACATTATACATCATTGATCACTTTCCTCTGTGGCCTCAGAATCTCCTTGATCAGAAAATTTGGGACACCACTAAGTTGCAAGATGTTACAGTACAGACTCTCTTATGTCCTGAGTCCTCACTGACCTTGAATGGCTATGGCTAAAATGTTGGCTGTCTTTGTAGACCTCCATTTTCTCTAATTTTTGGTCTGCAAACTTAAGTTGTTAATCCTCCAGAAGAGAAGCTTAACTATATTATTACTCTATAACATAGGCAATTGAGCTTAACCTCACTAGCTGTCTGAATATGAAACATCTTAGACATAACATGGAGCAGGTATTTTCCATCAAGTATTGATATGTTAAACTTTCAATCCCTACAGGATATGAAGAAAAATAAATAA
>NW_004524624.1:7279687-7281700 GCF_000260255.1 Octodon degus | reverse complement strand
CCAGTGGAAGGGGACTGTCCTGGACCAGGTGCCCGTAAATCCTTCTTTGTATCTTATAAAATACGATGGATTTGACTGTGTTTATGGACTAGAACTTAATAAAGATGAAAGAGTTTCTGCACTCGAGGTCCTCCCTGATAGAGTTGCAACATCTCGAATCAGCGATGCACACTTAGCAGACACAATGATCGGTAAAGCGGTGGAACATATGTTCGAGACAGAGGATGGCTCTAAAGATGAATGGAGGGGCATGGTCTTAGCACGGGCACCTGTCATGAACACATGGTTTTACATCACTTATGAGAAAGACCCTGTCTTGTACATGTACCAGCTCTTAGATGACTATAAAGAAGGTGACCTTCGCATCATGCCCGATTCTAATGATTCACCTCCAGCAGAAAGGGAACCAGGAGAAGTTGTGGACAGCCTGGTAGGCAAAGAAGTGGAATATGCCAAAGAAGATGGCTCAAAAAGGACTGGCATGGTCATTCATAAAGTAGAAGCTAAACCATCTGTCTATTTCATCAAGTTTGATGATGATTTCCATATTTATGTCTACGATTTGGTGAAAACATCCCAGATGTCATCGTGAACTTTGCCAAATTTGTGGAACTATTAAATGTATAATTTGTAGACATAAAGACTTGATTGCTTTCCAGTTTAATGAAAGCTTAAATGTCCCTGCGAACCCATAATCTCTGCCAGCAGAACTGATTTTGTTCTGAATAGTACAGATTGATGTGAACACAAAGCATTTTGTGTAAGGAGAACTTCTTTGTCGTACTAGAAGTCTGTCTGTTGGGAGGGGAGTTACAGGCAAGTTTGGTAAAAGTTAAGCTAGTATCATAGTCATTTAAATCTGTAATAGACCTTAATCATTTCCCCCTTCACGTTAATGCTGTCTTATTCTGCCACAATGCAAGCATAGTTTGGTATTTTTGTTACTGCCTTTTTGAGATATATGTATCCATATCTACCTGTCTCTTATCTGCATCTGTGTGTCTGCATATATATGTATGTACACACAGAGATACATGTGCACATACCACACCACTGGCAGTCCTTTCCTCATGGATTGGGATGGGGTGATACATTTTCTCCAGTTCAGCTGTAGTGCTTGACCCAAGTCAGTCATATTTATGATTATTCTTGCTGTTTATTTAAAATTAAATTGGGGCACAGGAAGCACATAAGGATGTTAAAAATTAGGCATTCAGAGCACACCTGCTCTAATCTGGAGGCTTTAAACTGTAAGTCCAAATATGACTTATAAGCAGTTAATGGCCCGTTTTTGGTAGGCTAGTGAGAAATCTGGGTAAAAGGCTGCTTTTAATTGTAAGCTTTGTAAGATGTTTTGTTTACACTTTAATTTTGAACAGTTTTTAGCTCAGTTTGGGTCCTTTGTTCACTTGGTATAGCATAGGTGTGTCTTGGATGGCACATTTGATCCATTGCTTGTATGAATCGGTAATCGATTTTAGTTCACAAATTTTAAAAGGCAACAGTACATGAAAAGCTTGTGTGTATGTGGTGAGTTCCTGGAAGAACAGTGCTTTTGTATTTGAAATGTAAGTTTAAGAATGGCATTGTTGCCTTCTAATATATTCTCTGGGACTATTTTTTTGTTTGTTTTTTTGTTTCTGTTATTACTGGTGTATGATTATGGTCAGAAGGCCTTCCTATCCCTTTCCCCCAGCTTTGCCTCACAAAATACCTCTGGCCATATAACAGCTGATCTCTTCACACATTTTGTGGTGGTATAGGATATGTTCTTACCCCAGGTATGCTGTTTATGTGGGTTCATTTCCTTTAGTGGTCCCTGGGGGCTTTGCGTGTCAGTAATGTGTTGTCATAGAAGGCCTAGCCATCCCTATTGGCTTGTGGATATAATAGCAACCCATCACCACAGAGTCTTTTCACGGGTTAATACTGTAAGGTTGTTCAAAAACTGAAACAAACCACAAGTTGGTTTGACAGCCAGGAGAAAGATGGCATGTGAAACCAGTGGCTTGT
>NW_004524624.1:7263639-7274409 GCF_000260255.1 Octodon degus | reverse complement strand
TTCCATAATGGATGCAATAGTCTACAGTCCCATCAACAGAGGAGAAGGTTTGCTTTTTCCCCACAGCATCTCCAACTGTTGTTGTTGGTTGATTTCTTTATGATAGCCATTCTTTCTGAGGTGAGATAGTATCTCAGTGTGGCTTTTGCTTGTTTGTTTTTGTTTTCTTCCTCTCTCTCTCTCTCTCTCTCTCTCTCTCTCTCTCTCTCTCTCTTTCTTTCTTTTTGTGGTGCCAGGGATTGAACTCAGAAGCCTGTGCTTGCCAAGCTAAGCTATCTACCCTGGCCCTCGGTGTTGCTTGAATTTGTATTTCAAGGATGGCTAGTGATGTGGAGCATTTTTTTCATATATTTATTCGCTTCTATAATTTCATCCTCTGAGAAGTGGGTATTCATCTCAGATACCCATTTCTGTATTGAGTCTTTAAATTTTGAGGCCCTAATGTTTTTTAGCTCTTTGTACATTCTAGAGAGAAGACCTTTCTCTGAGTGCTTATTAGTAAGGATATTATCCAATATGTGGGTTGTCTTTTCACTTTGTTGCTAATTTACTTTGAAGTGAAAAAACATCTCAATAAGAGGAAATCCTAGTTGTTACAACTTTCAAATATTACCCATGTGATATGATTTTTGTTCATGAACTCTTTGCATACCCCTATGTATTCAAGAGTTTCTCCTACTTTTTGTTCCAGGACATTTAGTGTTTCTGCTTTAATGTTTAGATCTTTAATACATTTTGACTTTAGTTTAGTGCATGGTTATACACCTGGGACAAGTTTTAATTTTTAGCATGTAGAGAGCCAGTTTTTCCAGCACCAAAGAGATTGTGTTTCTTCCAGTAAGTGTGTTTGGCCCCTTTGTCTAAGATAAGGTGGCTGAGTGTGTTTGTTGTGGCTTCTGAATCTTCTAATCTATTCCATTGATCCTCAGGTCTATTTTGTAGCCAATATCATGCTGATTTTATCACAGTAGCTTGGTAGTATAATTTCAAGTCAGGAATTGTAATGCCTCCTGCCTTGTCTTTGTTGCCCAGGATTGCCTTTACTATTCTAGGTCTTTTCTGGTGCCAAATAAGTTTTGGAAATGGTTTCTCTAGATCTTTGAGGTACATTTGTGGTATTTTGATAGGGATTGCATGAAATCTGTGTAGCAATTTTGGGAATATGGCCATCTTTACACTGTTGGTTCTTCCTATCTAGGAAAAGGCAATATCTTTGCATTTTCTGAAATCCTCTATGATGTCTTTTTCAGAGTACTGTAATTTTCATTGAATAGATCTTTGATTTCTTTAGTTAGATGAATTCCTAAGTATTTCATTTGCTACAATGCTATTATAAAATGTATTGTTTCTCTAAATTTCCTCTCAGTGTGTTTGTTACCTGCATAGAGGAATGCTACTGGCTTTTGGGTACTGACTTTGTATCCTGCTATGCTGAATTTGTGTATTAATTCTAGTAGCTTCTTGTTGGAGTTTTTTGGGTCTTCCAAGTAAAGTATCATGTCATCTGCAGATAATGATAGTTTAACTTCCTCTTTACGTATTCTTTTTTCTCTTAATTCTCTCTCTTGCCTAATGGCTGTAGCTAATGATTCCAGAACTATATTGAATAGAAGTGGTGATAGAAGACATTCTTGTCATGTACCAGATCTAAGAATAAAAGATTTCAGTTTTTCCCCATTTAGTATTATGTTAGCCATTGGGTTGTCATAGATGGCTTTTATCAGATTGCAGTAGAGGCCATCTATTCCAATGTTCTGTAGGACTTTGAATATGAATGAGTGATGGACTTTGTCAAAAGCCTTTTGTGATTAATTGAGATGATCATGTGGTTTTTTGATTTGGCTCTATTGATATAATGTATTATATTTATAGATTTCTGTATATTGAACCATCCTTGCATCCCTGGGATTGAATCCTATCTGGTCATGGTGTATGATCTTCTTGATGATTTGCTGTATTCTATTTGCTAGGATTTAATTGAGGATTTTTGCTTCGATGTTCATGAGGGATATTGGCCTGCAGTTCTCTTTTTTTTTAGTTGTGTCTTTCCCTGGTTTTTGGTATCAGTGTAATACTTGCCTCCAGGAATGATTTTGGGAGGATTGCTTCCTTTTCCATTTCATCGAAGAGTTTGAGGAGTATTGAGATTATATCCTCTGTAAATTTCTTGTAGAATTCAACTGTGAATTCATCATGACCTGGACTTTTCTTTGTCAGTAGCTTTTTTCTTGCATTTTGTATTTCACTGGCTGTTATTGGGTTGTTGAGAGTTGTTATATCTTATTGATTCAGTTTTGGTAATTTGTACCTTTCTGCGAATCTGTCCATTTCTTCTGTGTCTTCTATTGTGTGAGAGTAAAGATTCTCAAGGTAGCTATTGATAATCTTCTGAATTTTCACTGGATCTGTAGTAATTACATCCTTTTCATTCCTTATTGCTTGTATTTGAATTTTTTCTTTCCTCTTTTTGATGAGGTTAGCTAGGGGCTTATCAATTTTATTTAATCTTTCAAAGAACCAGCTTTTTGATTCATTAATTCTTTGAACTGTTTTCTTCATTTCGATTAAATTAATTTTTGCTCTAATCTTTATGATTTCTTCCCATCTTTGGGCTTTGGGTTTGGTTTGCTCTTCCTCTTCTAGATGTTGTATGTGCAACATTAGGGTGTTTATTTGTTCCATTCTGTTTTTCTAATGTGTGAGTCCATGGGTATAAATTTCCCTCTGAGAACTTCTTTCATTGCATCCCATAAGTTATGATAAATTGTGTTTGAATTTTCATTGAATTGTAGATATTGTTCAATGTCTTGTTTAATTTCATCTGTGACCCATTGGTTGCTGAGTAGAATGTTGTTTAATTTCCATATATTTATGGAGTTTTTATGGTTTCTTCTGTTGTTTGCTTCCAGTTTCATTGCACTGTGGTCAGATAATATGCATGGGAAAATTTCTGTTTTCTTGCAGACTTAAGCATGACCTATGGACTAGTATGTGGTCTATTTTAGAAAATGACTCATGTGCAGCTGAGAAAAATGTGTAGTCAGCTGTGTTTGGGTGGAACACTTTGCATATATCCATTAAGTCCATTTGTTCCAAGCTCTGTTCCACTTCTGCTAATTCTTTGGTAATTTTTTCTCTGTTTGACCTATCTTTTTGGGAAAAGGGGCTGTTAAGGTCTGCTGTTAAGATTGTGGTATTGGATGTTAGATTTTTCATGTCCAATAAGATTGTCTGATATAGTCGGGTGCTCCCATTTTTGGTGAATACACATTTATGACTATTACCTCTTCCTCTTGAATTTTTCCCCTAACCAGTATATAGTGGCCTTCTTTACTTTGTTTGATCATTCTTGGTTTGAAGTTGAGACTGTCTGAAACAGGATTGCTAGCGCTGCTTTTTTCTGAGGTTCTGGGGCATGTAGTATTTGTTTCTGTCTTTTGATCTTCTGCCTATAAATTTCTTTATGAGTTAGGTGTGTTTCTTGTATACAGCATACTGTTGGATTTTGTTTCTTAATTCACTGAGCCAGTCCATTTTTTATTGACAAATTGAGTCCATTTACATTGATGGTTATGAATGAGATGTATTGACTTATGATCATCAAGTTATTTACCTGCTGTTGCTTACTCACTTTTCTCCTGTGTTTAATTCTTTGCCATATTTAGCAGGTTCCTTCTGTTCTAGTTCATGCATTTCTGATCATTTTGGTCCTTCTCTAGAACATCTTTTAGTAGTCTGTGTAGGGTTGGCTTTGTCATCATGAAATTCTTTAGTTGTTCTTTGTCGTGGAAGTATTTCACTTCTCCATCAAACTTCAAAGAGAGCTTTACAGGATATTGTACTCTGGGCTGGAAATTTTTTCATAGAGGACTTGAAGTACTCTGCCTCATGCTCTTCTTGAATTCATGGTTTGTGCCATTATTCTGGTGGGTTTTTCTTTACATGTGATCTGTTTCTTTTCTCTAGCAACTTTCCGTATATTGTTCTTTGCTGGATTTTTGAGATCTTGACTATTATATGTCTCAGTGTGTTTAATTGAGTTGAAGTGATTTGGCATTCTGTATGCTTCAGTTACCTGAATGTCAGATTGTTTCCTCATATTTGAGAAGTTTTTGGCTATTACTTCTGCCGGTGTTCTTTTTATATCATTTGTATTGACTCCTTCTTTCTCACTGATGTCCGTTAGTCTCACATTGTTCATCTTCACATAGTCCTGAAGTGATGAATCATTTTTTTCTGCATCCTAGTTGTTTTTAAGAGAACTTTTCTTACCTTTTTGCTAGCTGTGATGGCAACTTCAAGATCTGAAACTCTATTTTCCCTTTCTCTCAAACAGTTTTGCAACTAGTGAATGACATTTTGAGTTCCTCTATACCTCTTTGACTCTGCTTCATGTGATCTATTTCTTTCCTGTATTGTTCATTCAAAGAATCCTTCATTTTTCTTCTCTCTTCTGTTTTTTTTTATTAGTGTCTTCTTGAAAAGCAGTTATTAAATCTTTTACTACAGAGATTATTTCTGATCTGATTTCCTCTATATGTTTCTGCATTTGATTCTTTACTTCAAACACTATTAATTCAGCAATTTCTTTTTTATTTCAGTGATTATTTCTGATCTGAGTTGCTCTATACCTTTCTGCTGTGGTTTCTTTATTTCAGACGCTATTTTTTTTTAATTTTTTTTCTTTTTAATTATTTTACCAGTTTTACAGCTTATATCTGGAAATCTGAACAACAAATTTGAAGACAACAAGATGCAATATAACAAGCTTTATTGAATTCCTGTTACTTCAGTGAAATTTTGTATTATTTCTAATATTTTCTTACTATTTTTACTCTCTTTGAGAAATAAAAAAAGAAAAAGAAATATGCTAAATTTTTGTTTCATATTTTTAGTAATTGCCAGCCTAGTGGGTATTAAGTGATACCATATTGTGGCTTTGCTTTTCACTCAAATAATACTGAGTAACTCTCTATGTGTTTATTGGCCATTAATGTATCTTCTTTGCAGAAATATCTAGTTTTCTTCCCAGTTTCAAATAAGACTGGCTTTTTGCTGTTGAGAAAAAAGACTCAATTAATACAAAAAATTATGTAAATCCTACTTGTAAACCAAAGAGAGAGAAAGATAAATATTGTAAGGGAAGGCATGCAGACCATTACCAGAAGCTCCTCTCTAAGGAGTTGCATAAATTAGAAGTTTAACAGTGCTCAAATTCCAGTGGAGGAAAAGTAGAGAAATGCTAGCCAAAACAGATAGCTTGAATGCTCCTTTGTGAGGCATCATAGGCTTTCTCCCCAAGTTTCAAAATTATATTTTCACCCAAAGACAAAACAGAGGGAAACCAGGTAGGAGACTTGAAATCCAGTCCTCACAGTGGTGAAGATTCCTTTTGATATAATGGTGGTAATGTGCAATTGTATTACTATTCACCTAATATTCTGTTTTTTCCCCTATATTCCCCTTTGCTTCAGTAAGATTACGTATCTCTACCCTGGTGAACATGGACATCTCCAGTCAACTTGCTTTTGACAATAAAATACAATGTTTGTCACTTCAGGCAGAAGTGTGAAGAGCTTAGCTGTGTCTCTTTTCCCTGCTGTCACAGAATTGTCACTGTGGCAGATAAAAGCCACTTCATCAGCTTGGGTGCCAAGACAAAGATGCTGCTGACCCAGGATAGGCATGTTGCAAGGCAGGGTAATAAAACTTTCTTGTTGGAGGCTATCTGCTTTCTAAGTTATTATTTATAATATTACATTGCAGCATAATTATCCTATTCTAAACAAGTAAAGAAAATGGTTCCAAAAGCAATTTTCTTTCTATAAAAAGTAAAATACACAGCATTGGAGATCAGGAAAATGGAAGCATCTGTAATGCGGTGATGAAACACTTGGTAAAACTCATCTGCCATGATAATCTTGGGGAGCATGTGACTTTAAGCTAAAAATGGGACAAACAGAATGTCAGAGATATACATCGATGGCTATATTTAGCTTGTGACAGAATAGCACAAGGAAGAGACGTGATCAAAACAATTGCCTAACTTTTAGTCAAGTCAAAAACATGAGAATCCAGAAACTAAAGGTCTCCTGCTTTGAGAGGCTATGTCTTCCCAAACACAAAGTAGTAAAGGCCAAAGTAAAAAGAAGGAAAGGCTTACTAAAACTTAGTCTTGTGGGAAGGATCAACCCAAGATTGTAACCATTATATATTTTGGCAAGATATTTGAATTAGGTTAAGAGCTTTGCCTTCTGAGAAGGTTGGAATGTGTGTACACACCTTAGAAAATCATTTTTAGACTTGAGCAGAAACTGCAAAGATGACAGACTATCACTTCTGTGCAGAGGGGACCTAGGAAAAAGAATTAGTGTCCCTACTCCAAGGATTATCAGTTAATCAAAAAGGTGATTTTCTTAGGTGATCCTGACATGTACTTTCAAAAGAGGCCTGTGATACTTCAAGGAGAAAATTCTGTTGCTGTCTTTGGAGAAGTAAGCTGTCTTGTAAAGATCTTGAGACAGCCTGTAGGAGTTAAAAGTAATCTTCAGATGATAACTAAAAAGAAAACAGAAGAGAAAAAGTACAAACAATTGAAAAAAAGAGATGAAATAAAACATTAACTGCTTCTTTCCATAAAGTAGCAGAAATGCACAGTAAAGTTGTCTAAACCATCCTGCTTACATACATAGATAGACCTCTTTCCCCCACTCCCTCTCCTGTCCTTCTCCCCAACTCAGTAACTCTTTCCTATTGAATAAGTTCCTTCCCTATTCCCAGTATCTATTGTACCCTTCAGATTTTTCTCTGTCAGGTTTTCACACTAAGGAAACTATGATGTTTGCACATGCAGGACTGATTTATTTCACTTAAGAGTATGTTCTCTAGTTGCACCCATTTACAAACAAATGACTCAAATTTATCCTGTTTTATAGCTGAATAGTACTCCATTATTTCTCTTCTTAATTTCTTATCCATTTCTTTCTTTTTTGTTTTCTTCTTGCAATTTTACATGTATATATCTGAGAATATGACTAACTGGTTAGAAGACAACATTATGTATTACAACAAATACTGTGAAATTCATATTGCTTTAAGTGAAATTCTGTATCACTTGTAAATTTTTCTGTTTTAATTCTAATTTGCCCTCTCTTTAAAAATAGAGTCCACAGTTCAACAAGGTGTGGAATTTGATTCTTTCAACAATTCTGTGAGCTTGAAAGTTCACATTGAGCTCCAGAAAGTTACTATGATTCCAAGCTAATGAGACCTTAAGCAATAAACCCAGCCCCACTATGCACAGACTCCTGACAAGTACAACTAAGACATAATTAATGTGACTTATTTTAACTCATTAAGGTAATGGTAATGTAAAATAATACATAGCACAATAAATCTTCAGGTAGTAATAGAAAAAGTTACATAATAAACTTTTTGTTGGACCAAATGGCTCAAAGGAAAGATCTTTATAATGAGGCTTATACAGAAAAAAAATTAAAAGCTCAGGATACTCACAATCAAACTTTGAAAGTCCTGTTTCAGAAAGATTTGTGGGTGTCGCCACTACCATATGTTGTTGTCTAAAAAATATAAGTGATGCGTTTCAAAGAGTTTCATGTTAAACGAACCATCACTCTAGCACA
Organism: Octodon degus; assembly: GCF_000260255.1. Classification (NCBI taxonomy): domain Eukaryota; kingdom Metazoa; phylum Chordata; class Mammalia; order Rodentia; family Octodontidae; genus Octodon; species Octodon degus. The sequence goes on along the minus strand of NW_004524624.1, from coordinate 7,266,766 downwards.
AGAAACTGTGATTGTTCCAGACTTGTAGATCCTCAGCCTTCTACAAGACATCACAGATGAGAAAATATCCAACTCCCCCACAAGATGTGTTCTACAAAGTCGTTTCCAGCTCTATCCAGAAAATATCATCAAAAAATCAAAAATAGCGTTTCATCATCTTTAGGTCACTATGACCACAATACTTTCACAACTTGAAGAAGAAAATAAAGAAAAAGTGTATTTTGGCTTATCGTCTAAATATTTCAATCCACAGTTGGCAAGATCCAAAGAAGAAACAGGATGAGATGGCCTGGTGGTGGAAAGATCCTCAACTCCTGACAACTGAAAAGGAGATGGGGGTGGGAGGAGGGAACACCAGGATAAAATATGTCTTCAGGTTACACCCTCAGTGAACCTCCATCCAAGCCTCAGTCTCACAAGCACAGTTGGCTATGAACTCAGCAATGAATTAACATTCATCTGTAGATGATATTAACACTCCAATGGTTTATTTTCCCAATATAATATATTCCTGATGTAATAGTTTTATTCAAATGAAATAGATATCATTCCACAGGGGAAAGAAAACAATACATAAGGAATGTGCCATCCTCAGCTAGAAATCTTATAACATCTGCCACCCCTGATTACAAAGTTACTGCCAACAGCTGACTGTTATGTGCCTCCCATTGTTTCCCCTTCCAAATGTAGTATGCATTACAATTATTTTATGACAGTTCTGGTAATGCATTTTAGATAGAAAGCAGCAAATTACTAACATGTGAGTTCATTGGTGCGGCAATAATGTGGATGTCCCATTTCCATGCCCTTACCTTTAACTCCTCAGCACACACCTACCAACTTCCAACTATATTACCTGAACTTCTTTGCCTGAAATCCATAAGTGTTAGGGAATTAACATGGGACCATCCCCAGCCAATGCTTCCTAGAAATCTGTGAAAATAAGTCAAGGTTCTTTGTTGCTCTGGGCTGTTTGTCTTCACTGGCTTACATAATTTCTCCAGTGGGACTTAGCTCCAGCTGTCCATGCCTTTTCTTGCTAAGTTCTGTTGCTCACCTCTCTTGCCCAATCCTTAAACAGTATTTCTTCTGCCCTCAAAACAATTCTTTCTAAGGAAACGCAAGCATACAACTGCTCCTTAGATCCAGGTGCTTTTGTAGAGACTATGCAGATTATCACATTTCTGAAAATCTTGAATTTTAATCTTCAAGTAGAAACCAGTGGGTAGAGGAGTGGCCTCTTGAGTAATCTCATTTAGGAGAGGAGAATGTTAGTTGTTTTGACTTGAAATAGGGAAAATGACTCAATGTCTTGTGACTGAAGAAGGGACTTTTCGTCAGTGTTTTCCCTTCCCTGTGGAGCATAATTCAGTCCCACTTTATTAAATTCAGGAGGAAATTTTGCAACTTCTCTGGCCCATGACAATAAGAAGGAAATGTTGATCCATTTCCTGGAAAAAGCTTTGAGAGTCAACGCATGGTTTGTTACTTTTTCTTTTCGTTACATACCTGACAACGTTCCAGAATGAGATTGCTCTCCAACATCTAAGTCTCCAGATGAAGGCATGGAAGGATAACCTGGCTACTCACAAGAGGAACTAATAAAGTTATGCTTTCCTATAATGGGGGACTTGGGATTGTTTGTCTCTGTGACATAACCTAGATTCTCTACACTACAGTGTCACTAAGCAAAGATCTGGTGGAAACAAAGAAGATGCAGGCACATCCTGAAAGGGTAGCATGGATGATGGCATTTATATCCTCTGAAAATGGGGGAAACTGCGAAAAGAATAATTGGGCTCCTGTGATCTGGAAAGGAAGGCAATGAGGGTGGCTACTTAGAAGATCAATGATCAGAAGAACAAGAGAGCAAAGCAAAATTATGCCAAGGTCATTAACTCCAGGAATTTGGGAGGACATTTTATCCCCACAGGGTGAATTATAACTAGCCAGAATATATTATCCGTGGCAATCAGAAAACTGTTGTCAGCAATTGTAAATGAAACCTCAGCAGATGCACTGATGAAACAACAGAACTTGCCGGGCAGAGCTCTGTTGCTTGTGTGTGGAGGGAGGGTTCTTATATTTTAGAGTTCAAGGAGTAAAGGTCCTATAACAAAGATTGGCTCTTACCAGTTTAAGTAGAATAGCGATTTTGTAGAGGGATGGTAGATAACGCTTGTGTCTCCCAGGGAAAACAGCCCAAGTCCAGGTGCTATGCAGCCAAGAATAATGTAAACATTCACTTTCTTTGACTAAGTCAAGACACAGGTGCATCACTATCACAGATGGGGACAGACCTGGGAGCTTACCTTGCTCGTACAATGAGCAAACACACTAGAAAGGAAACTTGAAAGTTGACACCACTGCCATAATCCATCACCACAAAGATTTTAAGTGGATGATCTTTCTGATGTCATTAGCCTGCCATTCTATGTCTGTACTGGATATACCTGAATGACAAAGCCAGGGACTTACACAAGGGAACCTAGATCAAGACCTGGCATTGTCATGTTGCATGATGAAAAGTAGATTCTGTCTCAAAGAAAGGACAGCCTTCAAACAGAGGAAGGAGCTTCACATTTTGTCACATGAGCAAAAAGAGTGACATGCAGCCATGCTACACTGCACTTTCTCTGTAGAGAGCCAATAAGGGGCAGTGAAAAAGTCACAGTTAGGTTCAATCCCTGTTGTTGTTCTTCCCCTCTATTAAACTTTTATCTGTTTCCAACTTAACATCAACAAAATGAATGATCACTACTACTATAAGTGCTATTTATTCACCTAAATATCTATGTACCTACCTATCTACTTATCTATCTTTCCATCTATTAGTAATAGACCCATCCCAAGGACATTGTTGGTTATGCCAACAAAAGTCATAGAAAAAGTTTTGTTGGTTCACCAAACTTCTGAAATACTTGAATTATTGTCAATTCTTAATATATGCTATAAAAACTATAAATGTATGCTTGTCTTATGCATTGAGATCATATACTGTGAGTTTTCTTTTTCTGACATATAGAAATAGCTCCAGCTTTTACTGCACACACATCATCTCTAACTCCCCTGAAACCATCTCCATGCTTTTCCCAGCTGCTAGGGTAACTTTCACATCAATGATGCA
>NW_004524624.1:7252602-7262369 GCF_000260255.1 Octodon degus | reverse complement strand
AGTCTTATGGAAAACCCACTACTATTATGGACTACTGGACTATATTGGAATATTTTGCTGAATTCACACACCTACAATATTTAAATGACAATGGAATACCCTTCTCTGACAAAACTAAACAAAAAAAGGGGAATACAAATGAATGACCATTTTTGTTTGTATATTCAAAATAATCAGGACAGATATACAGCTGCATTCACTTAATTCAATGAATAGAGAGATTTGTTCTAATCGTGTTTGTGGACAGGATATCATGTCTGCATCTTGCACAATGAATAACCACTAAGACAACAATACGCAGTGTATTTGTTATTGAAACTGTGCTAGTAATTGGTTTTGAAACTGTCTCATTGCCATTTGTTTCTCAATAAAATTATTTTAAAATAAATAAATAAACTAAAAGGATTTGGGATTAGAAGAACTTTGTCTCTGTTATTGCTAGTGAGATCTTTGTTCTGTTGCTTTTTGAGTCTCGGTTCCTTAATCTATAAAATGGGAATAAGGAATGGGCCTAGTGGATAGAGGCTGCTCAATAGCTACAAGATTACAGTCACATAGGAAGAATAAGTTCTCATGTTATTGCAGAGCACGATGGTGATAAGATTTTATATAGCTCAAAATAGCTCCAAAAAGGATTCTGAATGTTCTCTTCGCATCAGAAATAATATGTTTCTATAAATGGATATGATGATTATTCTGATGGATGATTATACAATGTACACACGTATCAAAACATGACACTCTATAGATTTGCAATTATCACATGTTAGCATTACAAATAATTTTAAAAGAATATTTTCAAATTGTATAAATTATTACAGATTATTATAATGTGAGTGACCAGGGCAGGGTCTGACACAGATCAAGTGTTCAGAAAATGAACACTAAATAAACTTACAAATATTGGCAACCACAGATGATGCTTTAAAAATGCTTCCAGAAAACTTATTTATTTACCACCTTGATGTCTGAAAAGTGAAAGCATCATTACTGAATATGAAAGGCAGAGCAAATGTTAAGATGTTGAAATGTTCTCTTCTCCTGCAGAGATCATCTTGAATGCTTAAATAACCATTTGATAATAAAAACATGAGCTTTCAGGAGAAAGACTGGTGTAGGGGGAGCAGGCCTTCAAGCAGGAGTCAGTGCTTCCCTAGAGTCGCCTCTCGCTGCTAATTGCCTTGCCTTCACCTCAGACTGAGAAACTTCAGACACAAAGTGCAGCAGCTCAGGATTCACCTTCTCTACAGGCAGAAAATTAGACAACCCCTATGATAGCATCTTATTTTATTTTTTATTAATTTTAATGAGAAAGAAATAGCAATGAGACAGTTTCAAAGCAGGTTAATAGGACGGTTACAATAACTACTACATTGCATATTATAAATAGGATAGATGTACAGCTACTTTCCCTTAGTTCAATGACAAGAAATGTTTGTACTAATAGTTTAGACAAGATATCATGTTTTCATCTTGTACCCTGAATAACTACTACAAAGATAACAATATGCAATGCATTAATTATTGTAACTGTCCTACAGTAGCATCTTGATCCCATTCTTGCTAGAGGCCCTGTGTCAGCACCACGGACAGCTCCTGGCTACATGGATCCTCTGCTGTGGATTCTCCAGTGGCTCCCAAGCACTTTAAAAATAAGAAGAGGAAGAAAAAATGCATGTATCCCCTCATCTAGACAGTTGGCACAAATAGTAACATATCTTAATTACTTTTATTTCCCCTTTTTCTTCTCTCTCTCTCTCTCTCTCTCTCTCTCTCTCTCTCTCTCTCTCTCTCTCCTTTTTGCTTGTGAACCCTCTGCTTCCAACTGTCTTTTATTTTCCTTTCTACATTATTTATCCTTTAAGTTTTCCATGTAAAAGAACCCATACAATATTAAAGCTCTGTGTTTGACTTATGTCATTTAACATTATGGCTTAAGGTGTAGCAGAAATATTTCTACTAGATATTCGGTCCAAAAAGCAAGTTGAGGCAGCTACACATCTCTGCATAGTCTTCTTAAAGAAACTGCTAGTAGCTGGAGGTCAGCTTTCAAACATTTCTCATTAGAAAAACTATGAAAACTTGAAAAAATTCTCAAAACTGGCTAATATGTTAAGCAATGTTTTGTTGGGGAAGGAAGATTTTAAAAGTAATTATCAAAATGTATAAACATCTATTTTTCTAATAAGATATGGGAAACATCCCCAAGCCTGAAGCCAAAAAATGAGTACAGTGACTTAAGATTCATGAGTGGAGTTGAGGGAAAACTTTGAGGAGCTATTACAGAATCAGTGTTAAAAGCAGCTGGTCATGCAAAGAGAAGATCAGTACTTTGGTAAAGTGAATGAGCATACACAAAGGCCTGGGAATAGGAACCGACTTGCTGCTGGGGAAAAGAACTTCCACTCAGGGGACAGAAAGAGCCCAAATTCTGAAAACAGAAGTTGACTTCTTTGGGAAACAGAATAAAAGCAGTTGAAGTTCTGGAATCTCAGCAAGATGAGAAGAATATCACATAAAGAGGTCAGGCAGCAGGGCTGGATCCAGAGCAAGTCAAGCCATAAAAGCCATGGTCAAATTTAGATTTTACTTAACAAGTGAAGAGAAATAGCAGAAATGACTTAAGAAGAGAAGTGATATAATCAGACTTGTGATTTTTACTTTAATGTAATACAAAAAGAAGTTAATGAAGAAAAATTAAAAAGCCTTCTTACTTCCATGAAAAAATAAAACAAAACTCTCATAACAAAGTAATTAGAGAGCCACAAAAGGTTAATATACTGTGCATCAAGATCTTAAAGCAATGGCTAAAATATTACTTAGAATACAAGTCATAAACAAGCAAACAAACAAACAAATACTAACCCTGCAAATCTCAGCACAAAAACAAACAACAAAATAGAAACATGAGATAATAAACTAAGAAAATGCCTCTAAAACCTCCCTAATTCTACAAAGCTGACCTAGAGAACATCAAGGAAAAGGAAGCCATACACTGTGCTGCAGAAATGTCTGAAAGGGGGTCAATGGTAGTAACAAAACAATTCAATAATACGCTTGATGAATTCAAAAACAATTTAACTAGACAGTATGACCCACATGAAACAAATGATCAGTGAGTCTAGAGGAGAAATTCATAAAAATCCAGAGGCATGTTGAGCATGCTGGAGCTTGCCTGTAATCCCAGCACTCAGGACGATTACTGTGAGTTTGAGACCAGCCTGGGCTAATGAGTTCAAAACCAGCCTGAAGTATACAGAGAGATGCTGTTCAAATAAAAAAAAAAATCCCAGTGGAACTGAAGAAAGAGATGCAAAATGTGAATACCCAACACAGAAAAGAATGGAAGTCCACAAATAAATTCCATCCAAAAAAATCCATGAAATTAAAAGCAGGATTAAAAGTCATAGCAGAAGAAGCAACTGATGTAAATTTTTAAAGCCCAATTTCACTGAAGTTTGAAGAATAGACTGAAAGGAGAGAAATAGTGGGACTAGCTAGAGAGGGAGTTGGGTTTTCCAGTCCAGAGTTAGGGAAAGCAGAGGCTAGTGGGCAGAAGAGGGTGATTTAGGTAATGTTTCAGAGTTTAGACAAATAAATCTTGATATGTTGTTGGCTCTGCAAGTGAAATAAATGGAAAAACCTAAACACCACATTGCATTTTTCATGCATGCAAGTGAGTAAATGGAGAAGACTTTAAATGACTTAGGAAAATGAATGAGGGACTGAGAGTTGCATCCCAAGTTCAGAAGCATTCAAGCAAGAACATTGAAACTCACCAGTTGTGTAAAATGGAGATCATTTTGGACTGGACAGCCATTCAACCATAATTTATACACAGATTGCATTTGGAGTAGTGGTTCCTACTGAGGAGGGAAAATTTGTGTCCAAAGCCCATTTACCAATGTCTGGAGCTTTTTGAGTTATCACAAGTGAGAGGCAAAGCAAAACATTGGCTCAGTGGGTAGCGGGCCCACTGAGTGCTGCTAATCAATCCACAGTGCATTAGACTCATACAACAAAGAATTGCCCCACACATAATGACAACAGCGTCAGGTTTGAGAACACAGGTTTAGAGGCTGGAGGTATCTGGTGTCCTCTAAAAAGGGAGTATTAATAGGCAAGAAAAGAAAACTCAGATCTACTTAGGATTCCCCTACCGTATATTTTTGATTTTATTTTAATCTTTGAGTTCTTATTATTCAGCATTATTGTTTATCTAGGAAACTTTGTTAATCTCTCGGAGCAGAAAATAATAATCACCCCGTCCCCTGGGCTGTGACAAGAGACATGAGATAGTGTATATATGGTGTCAGAATACTGAATAGAGCCGGTACATATTTGTCATAGTTTGTATCTAGATGTTACCTCTAAAACATTATGAACTCATAGGTGGGGGCTTGGGAAGGTGACTGGATTGCAGGAGTGTGAGTCTCCCATAGGCTGAATGCACTGTGTGAGAAGTGAAGCCTGGTCTGAGGAGGAGGCATGGCCCGGAAGGGTCTACCTCCCTCCCTCCTCTCTTGGTTCCTCCCTCTACTTTCTGCCTTCCATGCCGTGAGCAAGCCTTCTCTGCCATTGCCTGCCATGCTGCTCTGCCTTGGATCCAGACCACTACATATTGAAACTGCTCCAAGCTGTGAGCCAAAATAATCTCCCATTCTAGAGCCATGTCAGGTATTATGTCCCAGCAACAAGTAACTAAGGCAATATTCCACAGATGAGTGTGATTTCTGGATGTCACTTTGATTCATGGTTTGCTGAGGTCTCTGTGCAACCCTGGAAGCATCCTTTAACCCAAGAATTCAGTTTCTGAGATCTACAAAGCCTTCTGAAGACCTATTTCGTGGTACATTTTACACAGAAAACCTGACATTTTGTTTGCCAGTCCACAGATCCTAAATAGGAACCACAGAGCAGATTTTACTCTCAAAACTGAATGTCTGAAATCTCCTGACATCAAGTCAGACCCTTAATACCCACTCACTCCTGGAACTTTCCCTCAGCCCAGGGACATGTGGTCTGGTTTGTAACTGCAGTCAGCAAGGCTCAATTTCCATAAAGCAGAAAACCTCTTTTCCACTAAGCCATTTCAAGGTACCATGTAGCCTTTTAAGATACCCATTTAATAATTGTTTAATATCAGCTGAGAAATTAAAAAATGCAGTCTCCCACTCCTTAACAACTTTGGTTTTCAGATCCAGAGTCCCATGGGATTAAGACAGGCTAACTTCAGGTTCTCCCTGCTTGGGCATAGCAATGAAGGACCTCAGCAGCCTTCAGGGAAGGTCAGGTCTCCATGATCCCAGGCAGCTCTTGCCTGGACTCCTCTCCCTTTGACAGTTTCAGTCAAGCAACAATGTGCTAAGGCCTCTGGACCCAGCAGGCCTTAGCAATGTAGCCCAAAGATGAACACAGATTTAGGAACCTCTTCCTGGGGGCTGAAGAAAAACAAGTAGGTTTCCACACCATTGGCTGCTTACGGAGAAAAATCTAATGAAAAAAAATCTCAAAGGAATCACTGAAGGGCCCTGAAATTTGGGAAAAGTCCTTTTGTGGAGATAACAAATGAACTTTTCTCTAGTTTTTATGAGTCTGTTTTCTGCTTAGGTACATGGAAATAATAATGACTACCTTGCAGGAGCAGCTGTGCAGCTTCAAAAGTATCAATCTGTATATCTATCACTCTATTTATCTATCTATTTATCTATCTATCTATCTATCTATCTAATCTGTCTGTCTGTCTGTCTATATATGTGTCTATTCTATTCTGTGCAACATAAAGAGAATTGGCAATCAATAGCCACTTTAATTTTACCCTATTAAACAATATCTATTTATTGAGGAAAAGTAGATTATGGAGATAAACCAATTAAGCAATTTCAACTGCAAGCTGACTATCCTAAGATAATCACCACTAACCTTCTAGAGACAAGTTTGCAGGCTTTTCCTATGCCTGAATCTGCATATACTCAAGTGTGCATCTGTAGTCACAGAAGTGAGCTCAGTGTCATTACCAGAAGAACCACCATAAAAGCAGAAAGCCTACATTGCTCCAGGTACTCGCCAGATTCACGCTGGGTCCACACAGGCACATAAGCTGGGCTTTGCCCTCTGCCCCTATGCGAATTAGGACTAAACTTGAGACAGTACCCTCCAGACAAAGACAAACTCCAGCAGTTTAATCCATAGAAGCAGAATTTACAATGGAAAAGCTTACTTGGGTGTAAATAGTAAGTTTATTGGAAAGCAAGGAATCCTGCAGCACAGGATAACAATAGTGAGTAGGGGGATGGACAGATAGCTTTAATGTTCCCCTGGGAGTGAGCATCACAACAAGGGCCACCAGCAGTCACTAGTTGGTGCCAACAGGGAAGCTCATGTGTACTAAACATGTTCTATGTGGAAAGCGTTTTCCTTGATGCTTTGAGTGTTATTTAGTCTTTACATTTTTCAGAAATTGGAAATATTTCTGTCCACATTTTACAGATGAAAGACTGAAGCTCAAAAAGATAAAATAAACACAATGTCTGTTTCCTGCAAAAACTCCCGAGGTACACTGGACAGTTCAGCTAATCTTGGTGAGCCCCAGTGTGCTCATCTTGCCAAGGAAACTGCAATGTGCACATGGTCCTCATCGCAGAAAGGTAGCTCAAAATATCTTACGTTATCTTCTTTTCCTTTAAATAGAAAGTATTTTCAGAATTTTAGCTCTTCTCCCCCTCCCCAGCCTCTAGGACTTGAAGTTCATGTTCAGTCCACAGAGTCAAGCCTGTGGCCACCTCCTCTCATGATGTGTGTGCATCCATCTCTCAGAGCCTTATTAGCAGGTCTATAGTATCCATGCTGGAGCTGTGCCCAGAGCTGTCATGTGCAACAGGCCACTGTGCCCACCCTCCCCGAGGGCCCTGAAGGGACTATTGTCTGTTTAACTTTCAGTGGCTGTCAATGACTTGGGAAACGGGGGAGAAAAATCACAGAATTCTAGAAAACCAGAGACAGAAAGCAACTCTGAGAGTTCATCCAGGGCACTTGGCTTACCGTAAGGTTGGGAAACTGAGGCCCAAAGAGAGTCTAGTTTCATGTGTTGTCTTATTTAACCCAGGTGCAAATTACTACTGTCCCCATCTTACAGAAAGAGAAGAAAGGCAGAATGGCTACCCAAGATCGTCTGAGGATGTACAGCTAAAATTCAAACAATTTCAGACTCATTTCTAATTTGATTCTTAAGTCCCCTGTGCATGCAAGGTTAAGATACTCAGATCAGTGGCATTCTGAGCCCCACTCAGACACTGAGTGATACCAGCGATATGAGGCCATGGCTGGAGGGACCACAGCATTGCTAGCCCAGCCCACCCCCTCCAGAGATAGGGCTGCCTTTCCTCAGTATCATGTGGAGCCCTCATGCCTGCCAGCAGAGAAATATCATGCAGCCACTTCGCTCACTCACTCACTCTCTCACACTGACTCCAACTTGCCAGACATGTGGGTGGAAGCAAATGAGCTACTAACTCCAAAAGTTCTATTTCTTCTGTTTGAAATCCAGTGCTGTCAAGCCCAGGCATTTTGCTTTTCACTTTTCTTGTGTACACCAAAGAAATGCTTTTCCATAATGAATTGCTGCCACCTGCACAGTTTGGGGAGGGGAGTGGCCACCAGAAGGCTGAGCTGCTAGGTCAGCCTGGCCCAGCTCACCTGCTGTGGCCCAAGCCCTGCCCCAGCATTCTGGGCCACAACTGCTGGGGCTTGGCCATGCCCCAGGCCTCACACCTGGGCTGGACTTAGAGAACCTCACATGCCAGCTGCCAGGGAGGTCCTTGGGCCAATTTGCTGCTGTGGTAAGACATACGGTCTCCTGGTTCACTATCTCACAGGAGTAAAGTGATTAGAATGTGACAGGACTGCTTGGAATTTCAGCTTAATGATGTTTAGAAAGCAATTTGATTTTGTTTAGTAGACATATGAATATCATGAGATCTGAAAATTTCATATCCAGGTATTAACCCTATAATTATTCATGGAAACATTCATGTAGGTGTGTGCAAGGATATTTCTGAGTTGTTGGTAATAACAAACAGCAGAAACCAACCTAAATGTACACCAAGAAAAAATAGATGAATCAAAGTATGGAATATTCACATGGGGTATATCATAAGAAGTTAAAAAGGAATTAACTCTAGCTCTATGTATCAACATAGCTAACTCACAACACATAATGTGGGGTGGGGCTGGGGCTCAGTCATAGACCATACACAGGGCTCAGGCTTCAACCCTAGACACATGCTAAAAATCTAATAATGATGATGTTGTCCCATAATGGATGTGGCCTTCTTGACCAAGTAGATAGCTGCCCAACTATGTGGTCTTGCTAATTATGTGAATATAGGATACTCAGCCTCTCTGCACCTTTACTTCTTCATGCAGACAGTTGAAGTGCCTACTTCCTAGGGTTATTTCAAGTGAAGCACACATATGGTCAGCACTCCGAAAACATCACGTCCACTATAACCCCAGACCCAACACTCAATCCACTCTTGCTGCCTCCCTGTGCAATAGTTATTTCTCCTCTGACTAACACTGCCTGGGTCCTTCCGTGTCTCTAGCTGCCCCTGCTCACCAAGGTCTTCTACTGCCCTTTTTTTTGTTGTTGTTTTGTTTTTTTTTGTTTTGTTTTTGTTTTTTCATGCACCTACTTGTACAGGGTGGACTTACGTCTACATTTTCTTTTCTTTTCTTTTTGTCTCTCTCTCTCTCTCTCTCTCTCTCTCTCTCTCTCTCTATCCTCCCTCCACTTCACCCTCCCCCTCCCCTTTTCCCCCTCCCCTGTCCCCTCCCTTCTCCCTTCTCCCCTCTCTTCATGGCTTGTTCTCTTGCTGTCTTTTGTTCTCTTTTAAATACTGATGCAGCAAATTTCTTTGAACATATAGTTTCTCCTTTCCATTAAGCTTTTGCCCTGGGGAGTAAGATGATTAAATCAAAAGCAGTAGTTGTTTCATTGTTATTGTTTTTGTTTGTTTGTTTTTTGCCTTTTCATATATGTTGTTACTACTTTTCAAAAAGTGCTTTGTCTGTATATACTTTAACTTTCCTAGCACTGGCCCATGGCAGAGCCTCCCTTTCCTCTTCTGCCTAGTGCATACCTATCCCTGGTAGACTCCACTTAGACTCTTCCCTGTCGGGGCCCTCAGCTCTAGGGACCTGTCTCTTCTCTCTGGGCCCAACCTCCTAACATCCCATATAGCTGGAGCACCCACATGATTCAATCGCTTTTCAGAAACTTCACAAACACAAGTTTTCAGTAGATACTGAGTTGGGAAGAAGCTGTTCAAAAGAAAAGATAAATTGTAATGGGGGAAAAGGGAAAGAAAGGAGGGAAAAAGAAAACATATACACTTATACACAAGATAGTGAAGGTAGTTATACAGCTAGTTTCTCTTAGTTTACTGAAAGGAAAGGTTTGTATTAATATTATTAGAACAAGTTATCATGCTTATGTCTTGTCCTCTGAATGGCCACTAGGAAGACAAAAATAGTATTGGATATCACATGGAACAGGTATTTTTCATCAAGTATTGATATGTAAAACTTTAAGTCCCTACAGAATATGATGAAAAAAAAAACATTTCAAAATTAGAATATATTTTAAAAATAGGCATAAAGAATTATATAATTCTTATGTTTACACTTAAGTCCAAAAATCTAACCATATACAACCTTGAAGCAGGACAGTCCCACAACATTCCTTTTCCTGTCTCCTGCCTTCATTC
>NW_004524624.1:7249325-7250966 GCF_000260255.1 Octodon degus | reverse complement strand
ATATATAGTTACATTCTCTTAATGAATAGAGCAATTTGTTCTAATGGTGTTTGTAAATAGGATATCATGTCCACATCTTGTGCAGCAATTAACCACTAGGAAGAATGTATGCGATGTGTTAATTATTGAAACTGTCCTGTCAATTTGGTTTGAAACTGTCTCATTGCTATTTGTTTCTCAATAAAATTATGGGAAAAAAGACAACAATATGCAATGTGTTAATTATTGTAACATAAGTGTCCTACAACATGTTTTAAAACTCTGTTTTATTATTTTTTTTCTCTTTACAAAAATGAAAACACAGAAGCTTCATATAAACTATAAACTCATGAACCTTGGAGGGGCATCCAGTATAAACCTTTATACCTCCTCTTTAACGGAATGTCTCACACAATCCTGAAAGACATAATCAATGCTCCCCATTTTAAAAATTGAGAAATTGAGGCCCAAATACATCACACATAGTCAGCACAGCGTGATAGTGTGGACAAGGAACCTGGGATGCTCAGCAGGGTTTATAACCTGGCTACACTGCTTACAATGGGTGAGCACAGTTTTCTTACAGATAAAAGGAATAACAGCAGTATTTGCCTCAAAGATTTATAACGAGGGCTGAGTTAATGGACAGATTTGAATAATCCTGGGTTTAAATTCTAGATAAGTGTGAGCTGCCACGGTTAGCAATATGAAGAATCCCTAGACTAATCCTATAGCTTTTCATTGCTCCTACTTCACTGCTGCAGAGGTTGAAGAGGTAGCACATTCACCCAAAGTCATACACCAGGCAGGTAGCAGTCACGTGTCTGACCTCAAAGCCCTCATTTCTGCTTCTTGTGCCTCGGCATGAACATTGATCTATTGCACATGGCGCCATGCACAGGAGGATTAAGGGTTCTGGAGCCTGAATGCAGGGCTAGGACCTCCCTCTGCCATTTACTAGTTAGCCACAGTTTCCGCATTTGTATATTTAAAAGAAAGAAATCTGATTTACCTGGGAAACTCACAAGAGATTAAGAGTTAATGTGTGAACACTACTTAAAACAATATTGGTGCAGAGAAAAGTGTTAGCTATTTCAGTTCCATGTTTTTCTGTGCACAACTCTGATACCAGATGTGCTGCAAGATGTCTAGCTATTCAGAAAGTAATAAGTTCAAAATGCCATCTACTAAGTACTAGAACCAGAGAATTCTGGACTCTCAGTAATAAAACAGCAATAAATCTACAACAAAATACGAGAATATCATGCTACATAAATAAATTGTGTCACTGAAGTTCAGGTTTTGCTATGTAAAGCAAGGCTTATTAAGCCTTTCCATAAAAGGACAGATGGGAAATATCTATATGCTGTGGCTCTATAGTCTATCACATGACTGAAGTCACTAAACTATGGTTTACTATGTTATAAATCTGCTTTCCATTTCCAAAGCTCTGAAAGTCTGGGGATTCCATGGAAGGCACCATCACTTGGACAACATCTCTGCCTCCACTCAAGAAGTTCTGGCCTGCTCTTCTCTCCATTTTTTATTTTAGAAACCAAGCAAATAATTGTGTGTTTCCAAACTATTTATATAGTAAAGCAAAGTCTTCCCAAAAATTCTGTTGTCAAAGAGAGAGGTGTTATGAAAGGTGGCACAGGGAGT
>NW_004524624.1:7244710-7248170 GCF_000260255.1 Octodon degus | reverse complement strand
CCTGCAAGTAGGCTGTGTGACACAAGAGCCTTCTTGCAAGAAGAGAACAATTCATTTCCACTTCACAGGCTATGATCAGTGCCTGGTGAATAGCACTTTTGTTCACCTCTATGTAGTACTGAGAAACTCTAGAGAGTAAATTGTAAATCAATTGTGTCTATTTCCATTTCTATTAAATCCAATAGAAATGGACCTTCACACAGTGCCAGGATGAACCTAGAGAGCCAACACAGCTCTCAAGCTCAGCTGAGTATGGACTACCCTCCTCCCATCCCCACTCAGATCTGGGTCTTCTCACCTCACTTCCCGTGACCTACTCCACCTCATGACAGCCTCAAATGTCCACACCTGTTTCCACCTGCTTCCACATCTCCAAGCTTCTACTCCTACTGTTTTCCTTTGGGGGTGATTTTGTTGCAATTTGTACTGGATGTTATGAATGGAACTGTGTCTCACCAAAATTCAGAACAGGATTATAATTCAAGATATTCTTTAAAGAGGTAATTAGGTTGAAATGTTCCTGTTAGGGTGGACCTCAACCCAAAAGGGACACTATCATAGAAAGAAGAAAGTTGGATATCTATCCAAAGAAACACCAGGGCCCTGCACACAGGCATAAGAAAGATCATATGAGTGAGCAGGAAGAACAGGGTCATCGGCAAGCTATGAGAGGGTCACAGAAGAGACCCAGGCTGCCAAAGACTGATCTTGTACTTCCAGTCTCTGGAACTTTGATACAATGTATTTCTGTTGTATATGCCTCTGGTAACCCTAGAAGTGTTATATACTGGGTTTGTGTCTGAGATTCTAATATCTCTACTGTATAGAAGACTGGAGTTTGGCACACCTGTGATTGTGATGTTGAGCAAGTCCTTTAGGTTTCTGAGCCTCAGTTTCCTCATCTATGAAGAATCTCTATCTTCTTGGACTGTGAGGGTTAACTGAGATAAGTGGTGGTAAATATCCCAGTAATCCAAAGTTCTCCAACCTTTTTTGGCCTCATGGACCAGCTTCCTGGAAGATAATTTGGAGAGGGTGCGGGAATGGTGGCTTGGGGATGATTAAGGGAATGTGAACATTTTATCCCTCAAATTAACAGTTCACAGTAGGGTTCTGGTTTCTATTAAAAAAAAAATAGGATGATCTTACAGAAGGTGGAGCTCAGGCTTCAATGCCAGTAATGAGTGGAGAATGTAAATACAGATGACACTTCCCTCTGCTCATTTGATGCCCACCTGCTGATGTATGCCCTGGTTCCTAAAAGGCCATGGACCAAACATCAATCCATGGCCCGTAGATTGGATCCCCAACTATTACAGATACAAAAATGAGCATGATTTACCTCTCCCTTTCTAGGTCTATGCTATGCCTACAATACACGCCTCTGGCTCCAAAGACATGCTTCTGTTCACTCCACCACACTGCCAGGCACACATTCCTTGATAAATAAGTAACTAACCATAAGTGGAGGAACTATTTTATTTTCTTATACTAGAAATCCTAACAGTGTCCAAGGCTTCCCACACATTATTCATCTTCATAAAATAGAGCATCCATCTCCTCCTGGTGAGAAAGAGTGTTGTGTCTAACGCTAGCATTCCTTTGGGAACAATATAACAAGATTCAAAATCTGCCCCAGCAATAATGTGTCACCCGTCCCACCCCACCCGCACCCCATCCCCACCCCCACCACTCCCCCCCATGGAAAGTATTCTCTAAAATAATCACATTCTGGTCCTGGACACACTTTTGCTCCCAGTCCTGCTTCTTTCACCCTCATTTGAGGCCCTCAGCTAGTCTACTGGAGTTGGTAATATAAATGACTTTCCTGACTGGAAAGACCCAGGTCATTCCCTAAATAGTGGCCCAGAAAGGAGCTGGAATTGTGTGTTCCTTGCCTGAATCCCAAGTAGCAAAAAAAGAAAAAAAGCTATTTGTAGGTGAAGGGTTTTTTTTTAACATATCAAAATATGCACATAAATATCCCCAGGAAGCTTTATTTCACTTTGTTATCCTACTTGGCCACAACACAGGAATCATAGAAGAGTCTCTCTCCTCCCAGCCTGCATTCCAAATTCCTTATACATTCATCCAGAGACAGAAACTCCCCAAAACTATTATTTTTTTTTTCATTCTTATTTTCTGAGCCACTGCTATGTTTAAAGTCCTGGACAGAAGAGGATCAGGATGGACGAATATAGCTCCCAAATGCCCTTTTCCAGGGGAAGACAGGTAACTTAAATACCAGTCTAGTCCAGCAGAATCAGTGTAGTGAAAAGGACACACAAAGCTCTGTAGAGTCCTGCTTGAGTTTGCGACCCCCAAATTTTAGGTGTAAAAAGTTAACTCTCAAATTCATGCTACTGCTAGTTTGAGGTAGTTTTGAGGGGAGTAATTAGATTTGGATTAGGTCACAAGAGTAGGGCCATCCTGATGGCCTCACTGACTCTAAGAGGAAGAGAGCCCCATAACGTGCTTGCTCTGTTCCACACGATACCTTCTGCCACCTTGTGATGCAGCACAAACACTTCATCAGATGACAGTGTCATGCTTTTCAGATTTCTAGTCAACAGAACTGTAAGTCAAATAAACTTCTGTTCTTTTCAAATTAGCTTGCCTGCAGTTACATTCCCTCAAAAACCCCTTGGTTCCACCATCCGTAAAATAAAATTTCTATCCTAGCACTGTTTTCTCTTCCTCCACACTGAGAGTACAAACCTTAGCCTTAATCTCTATTTTCAGGACTTCCCAAAGCCCTGGCTTGTTGTGGGTACTTGAAACACACTTTAAATTAATGAATGACCAAATGATGACATTATCCAAAGTTTCTTACCTATCACACCATTTGATGATTCAGTAAATCTACTTATTTTTTAATAGTTACACCTAATAAAATCTCTCTTATCCAACATTTACTTAGCTTCATGTTTGCCTTAAGGCTGATTGATTGACATCTGCAGACTTAGAATCACTCTCTCATCTCCACATTGACTCTTGCATCATTAGGATCAGTTCATTGCATGCCTTACTAGAGGCACTTAAGTTTGTATCCCTATGAGGTATGCCAGCAGAATTGTTTTAGCTAAGCACATGATCCCATTGAATATTATGCAAACCAATGAAATATGAGTAGGGAAAGAAAGAAAAGCCTAATCCACACAAAAATCAAATTGAGTACTTTAGGTGTTTTTGCCTACTTCCTCTTTTCTGGCTGAAACCATGGAGAGTGTAGAAGAGAAGAAAAAGAAGGTTCCTGCTGTGCCAGAAACCCTTAAGAAGTGAAGACATTTTGCAGAGTTGAAGATAAAGTGCCTGAGAAAGAAGTTTGCCCAGAAGATGCTTCGCAGGGCAAGGAGGAAACTCATCTATGAAAAAGCCAGACAGTATCATAAGGAGCACAGACAGATGTACAGAACTGAGATCTGAATGGCTAGGATGGCGAGAAAACCTGGCAACTTCT
>NW_004524624.1:7237865-7244415 GCF_000260255.1 Octodon degus | reverse complement strand
TAAATATGGCATCATCTGCATAAAGGATCGATTCACGAGATCTATACTGTTGGAAAACACTTCAAGGAGGCAAATAACTTCGTGTGGCCATTCAAGTTATCATCTCCATGAGTTGGAATGAAGAAAAAAATCACCCATTTTGTGGAAGGTAAAGATGCCAGAAATAATGAAGACCAAATCAATAGGCTTATTAGAAAGATGAACTAAGGTATGTACCATAGTGTTTTTATGGTTTGGTCAGTTAATACAGTATCTGCTTCCAAAAAATATTGAGTACTTTAGCAAAATCTAATAAAGGTGAATTGCCAAAAAGGTGATAAATTCTGATGATAAGTAAAGGAAAGTAGATATAAACATATTATGTAAAAGTAATAAATTCCTGAGTTTTAAAGTCAACATTCATTTCAAGGGTTTAAATTCTCACCCCTTTTGCAAGAATCTGTTAACAATAAATTTTAGGCAAACCATTATGGATGGAGTTTAAGTAAGCTGTCACAGGATCCTAGTTGATATAACTTTTATGAATTCAACTGTGACTCCCAAAAAGTAAAATTGAAAACCTAACCACTAAAGCCACAGAATGTAAGCTTATCTATAAATAGTGTGATTGCAGATATAATTTGTTAAGCTAAAGTCATGTCATTTTAAACTAGCTGAGCTTCTAATTCAAAATGACTGGTACTCACGGAAATAAGAGAAATAGACTCTGACACAAACATCGGGAAAGCACAATGTGAAGATGAAGGCAGAGGTCAAAGCAAGCCATTTAAAGTCAGCGAAAACCAAGGGAAGCCAGAAGCCCAATTGAAACTAGGAGACAGACATGGAACAGATTTTCCCTCACAGACTCTCGGAAGAAACCGTGACCCCTGACCTTTTGATCTCCAAATTTGGTCTCCAAATTTGGCCTCCAGAGCTCTTAAAACACAAATTTCTTTGCCTAAAGCAATCAAATCTGTGACATTTTGTTACAGCATTCCTAGAAAAGTGAAAAAACTATATGCAAAAAGAAGTATACTTTGAAGCTAAGATAACTATTGCGGAGAAAAAACAATGATGCAAAATTTCAAAACAAGATAGTAGGCGAATACCTATGGTTACTACATTACTTATGTTCATCTTCAAAGTAGTTGCTCAGATTATAAGATATAGGCATGATAATTGATTAAACAATATAAGCACATACCTTTCTTTTCAAGGAGCTAATAGAAATTAGTAATATAGCTATCTTAAGTTATACATATATATACTATATACTGCATACTCTACATATATATATATATATATATATATATATTTCCTTTTCCCTTCTTTTCTCCTTTCCAATATGCCAGTTTCTCTTTCCCTTACAATAATTTCTTCCCATTGTTCAATATCTATTGTACATTTTGGAACTTATTTACTGGTTCCACTTCTTACTGTGGGGGAACAACACAATGTTTACACATGTGAGAATAATTTATTTCACTTATGGATACAGTTTAAAATTGCATCCATTTACCTAGAAAAGCCTCAAATTTATCCTTCTTTATATTGGACTAGTTCTCCATTATCAAAAGAAAAGACAACATCTTTTACATCCATTCCTTGGTTGATGGGCATTTGGGTTGCTTCCAAGATTTAGCTATGATAAATTGTGATGCTGTGAACATGGGTGCACGTATAACACTGGTAAGATGCTTAGAATTCTTCCAGGGAAATAGCCAGAAGTAGGATAGCTGGGCCAAATGGGACCTCTAATCCTAGTTTTTTGAGTAATCTCTACACTGATTTACACAATGGTTTCATAGTTGACACACCCACCAACAGTGAAGAACTATTTCTTTTTCCACACATTTCCTGCCAGCATCATCTGTCATTTGATTTCTGGATGACAGCCATTCTTTCTAGGGTGAGATGGAATCTCAGATTTGTTTCTATTTGCATCTCTGGAAAGAAAACTAATGTGGATCATTTATTCATATATTTATTTAACACTTTTATTTCCTCATTTGAGAAGTGACTATACATCTCAGATGAACCATTTTGGTTTGGGTTTTTGAATTTGAGCATATGATTTTTCTAATTGTTTATATGTTCTAGATAGAAGTCTTTTGCCCAAGGGACAGTTGAATAAATTTTTCCTAATCTGTGGTTTTCTTTTTACACTGTTGGTCAATTCTTTTGATGTAAAAAAGCATTTTAATAAGATGAGATCCCAGTTATTGATTCTTTGTAGTATTTCCCTTGCAATTTGGTTTTTATTCTTGAACTCTCTGCTTGCCCAAATGTCTTCAGGATTTCAGTAGGTTCAATATGTCTGTTTTAATATTTAGCTTTTTGATCCATTTGGACTTTAGTGCATGGTGGTGGAAATAGGTCTAGTTTTAGTCATTAGCGTATGGAGAGCCAGTCTTTCCAGCACCATTTGTTAAAGAGGCCATCTCTCTTCCAGTGAACATGCTTGTTCCCTTTGTCAAAGATAAAGTGGGTGAATGTAGCAGGTTGTATCTACATCTACTCAGTTCCACTGACCCTGAGGTCTGATATTTTTGCCATTTCCATGCTGATTTCATCACATCTACATCTACGCAGTTCCACTGACCCTGAGGTCTGATTTTTTTGCCATTTCCATGCTGATTTTATCACAGCATCTTTGTAATATGATTCCAAGTCAGAGATTGCAATGTCCTCTCCCTTGCCCTTGCTTTCCAGAATTGCTTTTGATATCCTAGGTTTCTTCTGTTTCCCAATGAAATTTAGGATGCTTTTCGCTACATCCAGAAGATATGTTTATGATATTTTGTTTGGAAGACATTAAATCTGTCTAACAATTGAAGGACAGTGGCCATTTTCACTGTGTTGGTGGTGCTTCCTATAGATGATCAGGAAAAACCTTGTCACTTAGATTCCTGCATTCCTGGGATGAGCTCCAATTTGTCCTTTTCTTTCTCAGAGTACTGAAATTTTCAATGTATAGTTCTTTTCCTTCCTTTTCAGATTGGTTCCTAAGGATTTCATTATTTTAGATGCTGTTGTGAAGGATATGCTTTCCCTAATTTCTCTCTCAGTGAGTTTGTTTGTTTGTTTGGTTTTTTTTTTTTTTCAGTGTGTATACAGGAATGATATTGATATTTAAGAGCTGACTTTGTACCCAGATATACACTGAATTTGCTTACTAAATCTGGAAGTTTTGTGGTGGAGCTTTTGGGGTTTTCTATGCATATAATCATGTCATCTGTGAGATTTGTTAATTTCACCCCTTCCTTTCCTATTCCCTATTCCTTTTATTTCTTTCTCTTGTCTAATTGCTTTTGCTAATGTTTCCACGACTATATTGAATAAGAATCATGACAGTGGACATTCTCATCATGTTCCTGTTTTTAGAGTGAAAGCTTTCAGTTTTTTCCATTTAATATGAGGTTGGCTATTGTTTCGTCATAGTTGGCTTTTATTAGGTTAGAGTAAAGACTACTTATTACAATTTTCTGTAGAGTTTTTATCATAAATATGGTTTGGACTTTTTCAACATCTTTTTCTGCATCTATTGAGATAATTATGTGATTTTTGTCTTTGGCTCTCTTGACACAGTATACTACATTTATTGTTTTGTAAAATTTAAAAGATTCCTGCATTCCTGGGATGAGCTCCAATTTGTCATAATATATTATCTTCTTTTTTAGTTTTTGTTTGCTTTTTATTTTATTT
This sequence comes from Octodon degus, assembly GCF_000260255.1. Taxonomy (NCBI): domain Eukaryota; kingdom Metazoa; phylum Chordata; class Mammalia; order Rodentia; family Octodontidae; genus Octodon; species Octodon degus. Next base: position 7,240,728 of record NW_004524624.1, on the reverse strand, counting down.
TTAAAGAGAACAAAAATAGTTAAAAAACAGAAATAACATAAAATTTCACTAAAGAAAAAGATAGGAATTCAACAATTGTAGTTATATTGTATATTGTCTTCTAACTTGTTCAGATTACCAGATATAAGCATGCAAAATTGATCAATAAATTAAAAAGAAGACAGGAAAAAAAATAAACATTAACTGTTCCTGTCAATAGAGGAGCAGAAATCAGCTGTATAATTATTCAAGCTATGCCATGTTTATACATATATATTTCTTTTTCCATTCTTCTTTCTTTCTTCCTTTCCTCATCAAAGTTTTTCCTTCCCTTTGAATAGTTTATTTCCCTTTCACAATATCTATTACCCTTTCAAATTTCACTTACTCTTTCAGGTTCTTACCCTAGGGAGACAATACAATTTTTATACATCCAGGTTTGACTTATTTCACTTATAAGTATGGTCTCCAGTTGCATCCATTTACCTATAAAAACCTTGAGGTATACCTTGAAGTATATTATCAAACTTAAAAACTTGAGTTTGATAATATACTTCATTCTGTTTGCTGTTAGAATCTTATTGAGTATTTTTGCATCTATGCTTACTAGGGAAACTGACCTGTGGTTCTCTTTTTTTGGTTGGGTCTTCCTCTGATTTTAGTATAAGGATAAAATTTCCATATGGTAGTGAGTTAGGGAACATTGCTTCCCTTTGAATTTCATTAAATAGTTTTAGGAGTATTGGCAGTAAATCTTCTCTAAATTTCTTATAGAATTCAGCAGTGAATCCATGAGAATCTTTGCTTTTCTTTTTGCTAGGTTTTCAATCTCATTTACTGAAACTGGGTTATTCCAAATTGTTATACCTTCTTGGTTCATCTTCTGTAATTCATAAATATCTAGGAATCTGTTCATTTCTTCTGTATTTTACAACCTGTGAGAACAAAGATTTTTAATTTAGGTATTGATGTTTTTCTGAATTTCCACAGGATCTGTTTATTGCCAATAAAAACAAAGACAACTACAACAAAAACCCCAAAACCTCTTCACCAAAATAATTGCAGAAAAAGAATTTGACATACAAATGAAGAATGCATATAGAACTTCAAGTAGCCATGACCAAAATAAAATTACAAGATACATAATAATCAAAATTCCACACATTCAGCTATTAGAGAAAAGAAATATATTATCTATAAAGGAAATCCCATCAGAATCATGATAAATTTATAAACACAATTCTCAGATTAAGAAGAGCTTGGAGTGAAGTAATTCATGTCTCAGAAATGAGTTGTGTGCTCCATCCAAGTTTGCCATGGGAATTATTCTGGGTGTGGAGCTGCTCTTGGCCTTGATATGGCAGCTGATTAGTCTTCTGTTGGTGGAGCTCTCCAGAGCCCAGCTGCTGTTCTTGCTCACTACTCCATGCACCCAGGATCAGCTGTCCTGGGCCTCATGGATTCCAATAAGTCCACCCATCAAATATAGTACCTTAATTTTATCTGAATTTTTCTATAAACACTTCAACTAGAAGACTCAGTAGCATCAGATAAAAGATCATTATATTTTTAAATGCAAATTACAAATGTTTGTAAAACACATCTAATCCCTGATTGTGTAGATTGCCTTTGTGTGAAGCAAAGTTAAGTAAACACAGGAATTGTACAAAGCCTATAAAGGAAACTTAGTTAGCTTAAGATGCTCACATAGCTGGTTCTAGTCACACACATTATAGAGTCCGTACATAAAATTCTACAGTTCAGGAGAATATTCATGAGGAGGAGCCCCACTTGGATGTGTCATCTAGAAACTGGAGCTGATGACATCACTTCCTTTCTGCAATTCCATCCCTTCATCTGGGAAAAGGATGCAAACAGCTGCTTCGTTTGCTGGTTGTGACGAATAAATGAGATTGTTTCTATCAAAGCAACTAGAAAGCTATATAAAGTAGTGAATTCTGGAAAAGAAGACAGTAAACATGTCATGTGTTCTATGCTTGACCAGGAGAAAACCTTGCTACCACCACTCCCAATTCCACACCTGTGAAATGTGACCAAATTAGAGACCATGACAGGCGGAAAATCATCCCATCTTTGCTCTCTTTGCTCTCTTCAGAAACACTGAAAGATTTGCTTTTATCATTTTATTTATAAGTCTGACTCTCTAGTGCCTCTATATTAATCAGTCATTAAACCCATAGAAGACAGAAATGGCAAGAGGGAAGATTCGTTCTTACAGTGCATTCTTCCCAGGGAACTAAGAAAATCAAGCTTTATTTATAGCCTACTGGCCTCCAGTACAAGCCTGGTATTTAGAGCTGAAAGTATTTCACTGAAAGCTCTGAAGAACAGAATCTGATGTTCCAATATTTTGAGCAAAAATAAGAAGCATGCATTTTTTAAAACATAAGTTGAGTAGGTCTGCTTCTCCTCACCAGAGGTTAGGCTGATGAAGCTCACAATAAGAGTGCTGGGGCTGGAGGGACGGAGAAGACTACCTCTCAACAGAGGTTAGAGGGAGCTGCTGGGAGCTAGGCATAGTGTTGTATGTCTGTGGGCACAGCCACTTGGGAGGTTAAAGCAGAAGGAACACTTGAGCCCTCAAGTTCAAGACTAGTCTCAGAAACAACAAAACCATAATACTACAAAAAAGGAAGGAAGGGAGGGAGGGAGGGAGGGAGGAAAGAAAGAAGGAAGGATAAAAAGAAAGAAAGAGAGAGAGAAGAAAGAAAGAAAGAGAGAGAGAGAGAGAGAGAGAGAGAGAGAAAGAAAGAAAGAGAAAGAAAGAGAGAGAGAGAGAGAGAGAAAGAAAGAAAGAAAGAAAGAAAGAAAGAAAGAAAGAAAGAAAGAAAGAGAAAGAAAGAAAGAAAAAGAAAGAAAGAAA
>NW_004524624.1:7228369-7237765 GCF_000260255.1 Octodon degus | reverse complement strand
AGAAAGAAAGAAAGACTACTTCCATGGACCAACACAGCAGTATTGTTTTAACTGAACAAACATTTCTTTGAGTTGTTTTAATTAAAATCCTAATCGCTGAGTCCTCTTGAAAAAATTGAAGTAGGAAAATAGTGAAACTACTTTTTACCACACACAAAAAAAAATGTATTTGAGCAAGGAGGAAGTGCCCCATTAGCTGGTCCCCGTACTGTCTACACTTTGCCACCAACATTATGAAGGCACAGACATATACCATCTGGGTCACCTATTTAGCATGCTTGCCTTGAGCTTGTGCAACCTGGCTTATTCAATAAAGCCCTAATTTAAACTAACACACAGCATGGCATTTAAGACATTAAGTGGCTTGATATTTTACTTTATGACATTTAAACAAGTGTTCTCCTGAATACCCACATGTCTTGGTGAAACTGGGTATGAGACAGATACAGAATTCATCAAACAATACATTTGCCTTTGAAGGGAGTGAAGGCTGGCCAATGGAAGGAGGGGGAAATGATGCGTGTCACTTCTTATCAAATCTTCAAAGACATGTTAAGTAACGTACAACTTTCTCATAGTCCTTCAGTGCTACTAAGCAGATTCAGTGTTCTACAATGTGAAACTCCTCTATCTCAGGAGCCCTGAACATCTGCATGGAGCAGATTGCCTGCTGTACTGAACTAAGTATATAACTTCACCAAAAACTAAACTTCTTTAGTGTTAAGCTAGTAAGATTTTGGATCTGTTTGTCACTTCAGAAGACCTCACATTACCTTGATTTATACACTATGTCTATGTGCATTTCTTCTAGGAGACTAACCACAGATTTTACTGGATGTTCAAGAAGCCCATGACTAAGGTAAGATTTGGAATCACTGTGCTTCAGGAAGTATAAATTATTGATTTTTTAAAACAATGTTTTCTCTAAGACCACTAATTTGAATCATCCATGTCGTTATTCACTTATTCATATGTTCACTGAAACATTATGCACAAAATTTGTGCCAGGCTCAGCAATAGATAGATGAGAAATATGTCTCAGTATCACTCGGTGTTTGATTAGTGATGCTGTGAAGATGTTTCATAGCAGAGATGCACAGATGTGCAGCTGAGTGTGAATGGATGGTGCAGCTGCACACAGGAGAGCAGGTGTGTAGTGCCGGGTGGGTGCTGCTCATGAGCAGCCTTCAGTGAAGCAAGTGCTGCCTACATTGTTAACTGACTGAGCCATGCTAGAGAAACAGGGATCATTTTCTTATTTTTTTTTTCAAACTCATTGTATACGATAGCAGAAACTCTCCATAGACTCATGCTTAAAATAAAAAGAGAAGGCCTATTTTGAAAGATCATCTATACTGTGAGGGGAGAAAGGCAAATTCATAAGCAACACCTATACAAGCAGCAGGTCCACTCTGTCTTGGGTGTGGAGGGTTAAAGATGGCCTGAGTCATGGAGACTGATGCCTGAGTAGATTTGACGGATGGACAAGGAGTGAGATCTTTCCAGAAAAAAAGAGCAGCATGGCCAACTGTGCAGAGATGAGACATGCAATGGAGAGTTTGGGAGATTGGAGAGGTAAAGTGAAGGAAATTCCCCAAGAGAAGACTACTTCTGATACCAATTAAAATTTTGGGGTCCCCAAAACTATCCTAGGTTTGATGCATTTGTTAGAATTCACAATATTTGTTCAAAGTTGACATACTTATGGCTGTAGCTTCTTATGCCAAAAGAACACCATTTAGACTCATCCCAGTGAGAAATTACAGAGTCCAACAAAGTCCCACCGCCTAGCTTCTAGACTAGGGCCTAACTCCTTTCCTGGCAGAGTCCTAAGAACAGCGCTGATGTCTCCTAGACAATGTGACAATGCTCATGCTGTACTTGTCAGCCAGAAAATCTCAGCTAAGTCCTAGTATCCTGAGTTTGGAAATTAGTCACATGGTCATATATGACCATCCAGGTGGCTAACTTTAGCATTCAAGCTCTCCTGAGTTAGAACTGATATGAAGTAGATCAAAATGCTAACCTTAAATCACATTGCTAACATGAACTATCTCATGTGGTCCAAAGACCCCATGGAAATAGTATAATCTTATCAGATAAGATGTTTCAGAGACTGAGAGACCATCTTCCAGGAGCTTACAGCAGATGTAAGATATGTCTTTTTCACCAAATTACCACAAAAATAAATAATCTTGCAGCCTTAGAATGTAAGGCAAGGATATAAAAAGGGGAAAAGAGTAGGTGAGAAAAACAAGCAAGATTTCAAAGGGCTTCAGTGACTGGAAAAAGAGGAAAGAGGAATGATTCTTCTCTGTAGAGAATAATTTTTCATATATTATGTCCTTTGCACCTCAAACAAGCTGTTATCCACTCTGAGGCCCAGAGTGATGCAATGACGGGCCAAGAGTGGTCAAATAATGGCTTGCACTCAGTTCCATGTAATTCCACAATCTGTGTATTCAACCAGCTATTTCTGGTTAACATGTATTTGCTCAGCAGCTACTGTGTTGAGGCTCTAACCTTGATCTGAATAAACAATGTTAAATGAGATGAAAATGACTGTGCATGCAGTGCAGTGGATTAAATATATAATTTTCAAATATAAGACTTTTATAAACTACATTAGCTAGGATAAAAGAGATTAATAAAGGAACCTAATGTAGACTCAGTTGGTGACAAGACCTCTTGGAGCAAGAAGTACCAGAGCCAATACCAGAAGGACAGATGAGTAAGGGCTAAGCAGGCAAAATGTTGGCAAAGCCTTTCTAAATTTTCTATTGTGCCCTATATCCAGCACTGGAAATAGAGTTATCCCTATTTTAAAAGTAATCCAAGTTAACAGAATTAGAAGACATATCAGCATAAAATTTCACATGAAATTATTGCTTCACATAAGTTTCATTACAAAACACTAAATCTATCAAGAAAAAGGTTGTTTGGGGACAGGGCAGCACTTCCGTTTCCAATAGCCACCCCAATGGCACTGAGCAAATGCTAGAGAGAAAACAAAAGTTCCTAGGCAATGGAGGGCTCTGACAGTCATCGCCTTAACCATGCAAATAACCTAACAAATGAGATAAATGGCATGACATGAAGATCACAGAATTGCCAGTGAAATAGTCTAGCCCAATGTGCTCAACCAAATCTAATTACTAAGCTCTCATACTTAACCTCAAATTTACATGTAAAACAAGGAACATCCTGAAAGGAGAAAACAATCTGACAACTTCTTTTAAAAAAGAATGTAATGACATTTTTTCAAAGGTTGAGTAATGTTCTAAAATAAAAGGGACTATAAAGTAAAGGTATCAATGTGGACTAGATCCTGGGTCCTAGAAAGCCTAGTTAAAATGACTTCTTTACCAAATCCAAAAATGGGCATCCAAGATGAAAACACACTTTTCATATGACAAAATTAGAGAAGCGAATAAACATATGAAAAAATGCTCCATATCACTAGCCATTCGTGAAATGCAAATTAAAACAGCACTGAGATACCATCTCTCCCCAGAAAGAACGGCTATCATAAAAAAATCAAAAAACAACAAATGTTGGAGAAGCTGCTGGGAAAATGGAACCATTCTCCACTGCTGGTGGGAATGTGGACTGGTACACCCTTTATGGAAATAACTGTGGAGACTCCTTAAAAAACTAGGACTAGAAATCCCATTCAAACCAGCTATTCCCCTACTTGGAATTTTCCCAGAGGAACTGAAAAAGTCATATCATAGTGATATGTGTGCCCCTATGTTTATTGCAGCACAATTTGTGATAGCAAATAGTCTTAGTTTTTTAAGGAGTCTCCACACTGATTTCCATAATGGTTGAACCAGTCTACATTCCCAACAGAAGTGGAGAATGTTTTACAACTTAACTTTAGAGACCAAAAATTAGAGAAAAAGAAGGGCTGCAAGGACAGCCAACATTTTGGCCCTACCCTTTCAAGGTCAGTGAGGACTCAGGACATAGGAGAACCTGTACACCCTGTAACTCAGTTGTATCCTAAATTTTCTGAACAAGGAGATTATGGGGTCACAGAGGAAAGTGATCAAAGATGTAGAGTGTGCCCAAGGAGAGTCACATGCAGAGAAAACATTCAGGCTTTCACAGAGAGCAAATTGGTCAAGCAATGGCCATGACTCATCCACATGGCTGACACTGACAAAGGATCTACAAACTGCAGTACAGGGTTTCATGGTAACTCCTGAGTGGATTTGACTGACCCTGAAAGATATGAAAGTTACATTTCTTGTTATATAGGTCTTGCTTTATGTTGGTCTTAACCATCCAGCAGAAAAGTATAAACACAAGGTATAAACAGTAAAGCTAAATTAATATGCTGAGCTATAAAAGGCTCAAGTCAACAACTTCTGAAATTTCCAGTTCTACAGATAACCCACTACTATTATGGAATGGTGGACTATATTGGATTATTTTTCTGAATTCATGCACCTACAATATTTAAATGGAGGGGCCAGCCAAATAGCTCAGCAGATTAAAGCACCTGCAACCAGGTACATTGGATGGGGGTTCAATCCCTGGGCCTGCGGTGCTGGGCCCAGCCATGGGACACACTGAGACAGCTATTGAGACTGAGCCTGGTAGCTCATCTGTCATCCCAGCTCTTGGGAGACTGTAAGCAGGTGGCTTACTACAAGTCTGATCTAGTAGTGAGACCCTGAACACCCTGTAGACCCTTCCCTAAAATACAAATACAAAAATAAAAATTATATGGAAATGGAATACCCATGTCTGACCAAATTAAACAAAAAAGGGGATACAAATGCAGAACCATTTTGTATCTGTATATACAAAATAGAATAGATATACAGCTACTTTCTCTTAATTCAATGAGAAGAAATATTAGTACTAATAATGTTTAGGCAGGATATCATGTCTGTTCTTGTACTATGAATAACCATTATGAAGACAACAATATGCAGTGTATTAATTATTGAAACTGTCCTACTAATCGGTTTTGAAACTGTCTCATTGCTATTTGTTTCTCAATACAATAAATTAAAAAAAATTAACAGGGAAATGACAGACAAGATAAAATACATAAAACAACTATATTACGTCAAATTGCAAAAATATTAAATAAATCAAATTGCACTTTAAAAAATAAAATAAAATAAAAATAAATAAAATGACATTTTTGAGAACAGTGAGCTTGGATATATGATGCTATTGGAGATTGAGCTTTAATTTTCTAGGTGTGATAATAACATAATTGTTAAGTAATGTCCTTATGTTTTTAAAAATGCATAAGGAAGCACCTGGGGAATAAGCACCCAAATATTGGCAATAGACTTTCAGGTGGTTCATATATGGATGATATGACAAAATGTTAGTTTTAAGTATAAGAAACAAGGATCTTGCACAAGTGATTGTTGCATCGTTCAACTTCTCTGCATGCTTGAAATTTTTCATTAAAAAGAAAGGAAAAAAAACAAAACAAATAACTGTGCACACACAAGATAGCTAAATAATCTTACTACCAATTTTGATTAGTTTGTTGAAAGGAACAGTTAATACATATATTCTTTGATCAATTTTGCATGTCTATATCTGATAATCTGAGAAACTACTTTGAAGATAACCATATGCAATATAATAGTCATTCTTAGCTTCCTATCACCTTCTTTTGAAATTCTGTATCACTTTTATTGCTTTTTTCTATCTCTTTAAAATATAAAGGAAAAACTTGGGAGAGAAAGAAAAACACTGTCTTCACACGCATCATGCCTTATCAGCCAGTAGCAGCATTTCTAGAGCAGCTGTGCCTCTTGCTAGGCTGCTGGATCAGGCTAGGCTTCCCTTGGAGCTCATCATTGCTACCATGCTCTGTAGGTAAAGTCCAAGTGTTTGCCTGATTATCCTGCCCACAGGAAAAGCATGCGTGCTCCTCCTTGCTTTCCAGCCAATGAAACTCATGACAATTTTAAATGATTCACTAAGGAATTCCCTTCACCTCTCTTAGTTATTCAGTAGATGTGAGACTGAGCCTAAATTTAGCTTCTCAGGGCCGGGGAGATGGTTCAGTGGAATAAGCGCTTCCCTGGCAAGGGCAAGGGCCTGAGTTCAATCCCTGGTTTCGCCATAAATATATATATATATAATTTAGCTTCTCACAAAGGCCTTACTGGAAAGATTACATCAATTCAATAAGTCTATGAGAAGAGGAAGCTTTAAAGGAAAAAAAAATCGCTCTTCATTCAAGGGAGCTAAGGAGAAACTTTCTCTTTTCATGCTGGATGCTAATAATTAGGGCTACGGTCCCAGATCGTCTGGCAACCTTTGTGGCTCCACGACTGGAAATGGAGCTGAGGTGAGCGTCCTCACCCTCATGCTCCCAGGGATTTCCTGGCTCTCACCACAGGGAAATTAGCTGTCCCAGAACTACTGAGTTAAATGATCTAACTCATTCTCCTAACAAGGTTAGTTTGGCTCCTCAGCTCATAAAAGTTTCATCCAGGACAGCAGAAAGTGACTTCAACTGGCACTGTTACAGAAAAAGTATGTCTACCATATGTATATGATAGACTGCTCTAAGAAAGTCCTTAAATAAAGTCTTACCATACTCTCTTATCAAGCCCAATTCCTTCCGCTTTCTCTTCAATATCTACTTCTAAAGAGACTCCTCACCAAACTTCCAGACATACATTAATCTCAGAAGTGACATACTTTAATGTAGGTGGTAGATCAAAGACTTTAGAGATGTCTCTCTTTGTATCATGTTACTATATCCAAATACCTTTGCCTGGGAAATGTGTATGGTCTTCACTTACTTGAACATTACTTGAAATGTTCTTTTAACATGGGGCTTTTTAAAGTCTTCTGGGATTACCTTTTCTGTAATGGTCAAGCAGAACCTCAAGTCTCCATCATACTGAACCACAGAAAAATCAGCTTCCTCCCAAACATTTCTGAGGATTCCCTGGGCATGGTTATCACTTATTCTCAGCCAGAAGTATCCCTCCCCTCTTCCTTTCTCAGATCCAAACATACAGTCCAGACATGAAGAACTCAAGCTCTCCCTTTATCTATGTAGGAAGCAGCACCTCCAAGGTTATTGAGTCTTTGGTCTTCATTCAAGACTTGAAGATATTAGAAAGAAAACTAGAGAATGTGTGTCTTAAACTTATTAGTACACAAATATAAAACATATACTTTAAAAGCAAAGCTACTTTATATTCTCATTTTTTATATCAAAAGATACTTATGTATCTTCAATACCTATATATTTTTCCATAGACAGTCTTTGAATATACAAATTCATCTTTTTCTCCAAAAAGTTAAAATTTAGATACTAGTATTAGATAGCAAGGCCTTGAATCCAAAGAGTTTAGGCCCCATGCCCATCTCTCCCCAGTGTTCTGCCCACTGGAACCTTCCCAGATGTTTTCTTCAACTCAGAACCAAAGACATCACTCATTCCCCCTTGACCTAACCAGAAGGCTACTAGTGGCCTTCGCTCAGCCACCTTGCTTCCTGAGCAGGCTGAAAGCCAGGAAAAATCTTAAGCTGATGATTCAGTGGCAAAACAGCCTATGATCATCTGCACATCCTAAAAGGCTATGAAGATAAGTTATTGCTCACTGAAAAGAAAGTTCTGGTTCAGATGAATTAGGACTCTGCCCTCAAGTAGCTGCTGCAAACCTCTATAGTTAATCTATCAGTAATACTTTTGTCCACCCCATGGTGATTTTCTGTCCCACAAGCTGATTTTAGAAGACTCAGCATTGCTGTCTCATAACAGAATGTTCTGCCCAGAGTCACTGGATAAGGACTAGGGCTATCTATAGGATCCAGGCAGACATGCAGGTGGGCATTACTGCTCCACCTTGTACATTAGCAAAGATGTATCCCAGAGAATGAATGATCTGAGTAAGTGCTCCAAGCCTGACTTCTATCTTGTGGTTTTTCCAAGAGTGACACTGTCTGTCCCACTGCCTGTTCCCAGTTCTGGCTTCACCAGATATTCAAAATGACCATTCTAATCCCCAACTAAGAAGCCGCAGCTTAGAACATCAGTCACATAGAGAAACAGAGGTGACACAGGCAGGGGCAACAGGCAGCACAGAGAACAGATCCAAGGCTAGCCAACTAGAGACATTCCACCTATTTGTGTACTCAGAGTGGGCAAGAGGATCTAATAATGGGTACAGTTTTTCTGTTTAGTGATTGGGTTCCAATGCACCTCTTCATCTTCCTCTCTTGCTGCTCCCATTTCTCCTTCTTTCCAGCCAGCACAGCTCCTTGCTGCAGGACCCAGATATACTCTCTACAGTTCTCTGTCAGCCTCAGCGATTTCACATGCTGATCTTTTTTCCCTTCTAGCCTGAGGCTGCCCTGTTTGAGCTTCGAGCCTCCCTCACAAAACTCAGATCACTTGGCCTGTGAATTTTGTCATCTCTCTCATGTTCTCACCCACCCCTATTTAGTCAGGAGGAATAGAGGGTAGTAAGAGGGAATATCCTATTGCTAATCCTATGGGGGAAAACATAGTGGTGGAAAATTTAATTTCCAGTCTAATATATGCAAATTTTAATCTAATCTCAACATCATCTGGATTTCAGAGCATGCCAAAGACAGAAAGCAATTATAATTAATTAGGAGGAAAATTGAAGACATTTTTAAAGAAGTCCTATCAATATTCTGAAAGAAGCATGTCTTAGTATCATCAAATTTAATGCAAAAGCTGATGCTATGCATTGATCCAGACAAATCGCACTTCTTGTTTTTATTATTGCCAACAACATCTTATGTTTGCAAATACACCCAAATGTAATATAACCTAAATTATCTTCAGTGCCATGTGCCCAGGATATAAATGAGATCAATGGGAAAAGTTGCACTGTCTCACTATCTTCTTAGTTGGAACATGCCAGTCAGCCCCCAAGCTATGCCCTTACTCAAAGTACTTAAGACCCCAGAGAATTCTTGCATGTCTTCATGTTCCAGCTCTGTTCTTGCCAAGTCTGGAGTCTTTTCATTTTCCCACTGAGCTGTGCAGTCCTATCCTGCAGACAGCCCACCTAGTTGCTAGCTTTATGTCTCCATGTGCACCACCCTGCTCCCTAGGCTGCCCTTGTCCACTCTGCTGTGGTCCAACCACTGGAGTTGTAGGCCTCCTGATTAGTCAGCACATACTGGCCATAAAGACTGCTGGAGGGACCCAGAGATTTCCACTGAGGTTGCCACATCATTCTGCTGGCCTTCTGGATGCCACCTGCCCCCTTTCTATGCCTCTGTGGGAAAAATATTTCCTTAACTCTGTGGCTGCAGCAGAAACAGCAGGTATTGCCACTGCTTTTCCAGACACAGTTGGAAAGCCAACTCTGTGACTTCAGTTGTCCTGGGAACTCGGTGCTTTGAGGGTCATAGCCT
>NW_004524624.1:7212648-7227924 GCF_000260255.1 Octodon degus | reverse complement strand
CCACCTCTCTCCCTTCCTCCCATCCTTCCTCCTCTCTCTACCTCCCTCCTTCTCTCTCTTCTTCCCTCCCTCCCCTCTCTCTTCCAATCTCTCTTCCCCTCCTGCTTTTCTCACTGAAGTACATCCATTCTCCTACTAGTCACTCTTCAAAGCAACTGAGCTAGGGGAGTAGGGAGGAGTAAATAGCTTGCTGCGCAGTCCATGTAATGGCCCTACTTTTTGATGGCTAATAATTCATCACTGGGCAATAACTTCGCCTACACCTAAGAGGCCAGAGGTGTCATAAGATTGGTTCTTTGCAAGAAGAACTTCAACTTCAAGCCTCCTCTCAACAACTGTATGGGAATCAGGCAGATTCTAGCATGTCACTTGAAGTACCACTGGGGAACTGGGGATGAGCTGAGTCCCTGTGGAGATGATCCCACCAAACATTACCATGAATATTTCACTAATGGAGCACCTACTATGTGACAGACAGGTCAGTCCAGCTTGGAAAGCATAATTCCACAAACATTTCACAGACAGAGGCCTAGTGGATGAATAACAAGCTGATGTCAGAGCCAGAAAAATTAGTGTGCTAAGAGATAGCCTTCCTGCTCATGATCTGGGGCTCCAAGAAGAGATTCTCTCTAAGGGTCCCAAAACTTCGGTGTTCACAGAAGGCTTTGGTGAACTCAGAATATTAATTACACTTCTCCTGCCTATTTTGGCTTCTGCCTGTCATAACTTGTTTTCTGATAGCGTAAGAAAATAAATGATAACAGGAAATATTCAAGAAACAGAAATTTATTTGGCTCATAGTTGTAGAAGCTGAATAGTCCTAAAGCAGGAGACTGGCTAGTTAAAGGCCAGATGCATTTTTACTGCATTGTAACATGGAAAATGAGATCACAAGGGGAAGCAGAGCAAGTGCGCCAGCTTAAATCTTACCTCTACTAATAGAGCCACTAATGTTAACACAGGAGCCCCAACTCAAAGATTTCATATAATCCTAACCATCTTCCTGAAAATACCCATTAACATGTATATTTCATGACAAAATTTTCAAAATATGAATCTTTGGTGGACACACTCGAAGCAGTCTTGTCTAACTTCTAAAATATGAGGGAGTTCTTGGAGAATATTAATCATTTTAAAAAACTGGTTGAATCAAGGAACATTTGAAAGTAAAATAGAATGTTGGCTGAAATGCAAGTGTTATTTTCTAATCCTTAAGGCATAAAATTTAGAAAGGATCCTGTCCAGAGTGATAGACAAATGGATTTAACTTTGTAAATGCAGTCTCCTGTAGGGATCTGAAACTAATCTCATGGTTGGGATAAGATTAGGAACCTGTACTAATCCAATTTGAGACCAAGGAGTGAATTTTCCATTTTTAAATTAGGATGGCAACCCTCAGCTGGAGATTTTTATTCAACAATTCAGAATGTTTAGTATTATGGTGTGTCTTAGTTACTCTTCTCTCGTTCCTGGACCAAATACCAGACACTCAAAATGAAGGAAGGAAAGGGTTATTTAGCTCACAGTTACTGGAGGGTTCAGTGCATATTCAGCTGGGTCCAAGGCAGAGCAGCATATAGCAGAAAGCAACCTTTCTTGGTGGTGGCCAAGAGCAAGAGCACGAGGGAGGGGTAGCAGCAGCTCAGGCAGCTAACTTCTCTTTCCTCCTTACAGTGAAATGCAAATTACCTGCCCCAGGGCAGGTGCAGCATCCACACCCACAGTAATCAATCACAGACTCCAGAGGCTGCCCCATGACTTCGTGAGGTTTTGGGGGGACACCTAGACACCAATCATAACATGGTGTGGATCAAGAACGTCCTTCAATAGCCTCATGCATTCATAAACTGGGCTCTGGAAGGTGACAGAAATAGGAGGGCAGAATGGCTGCCTTGCTGTTAGGAGGCAGGGCCTGGTTAGAAGCAGATTGCTGAGGGCATAACTGAGAAGACTATTTCTCCCTGGTTACTTTCTTCACTGTTTCCTGAAGGTCATGTTATGAGCATCTTTTTCCCATCAGAGAATTCCATCATGCCCCTCTATTACTAGACGGGGACCTGGGGTTGGTAGGTGGAGGGGTCCTTGATGTCCTGAACAAATAATTGTACAAAACACACTGAAAAGGCAGTGCAAGTATGGATTTGTTGAAAGTAGAAAATATACACCTTACAGGGTGAGAATGGGACAGCAAAGAAAGTTCATAGCAACCTCTGAAATGAAGAAAAAGAGAGCGCTTTAGTTTCCAAAATATCTGCATTAAAGATTAAGAATATCATTTTCTGATTGATCCTGTGAACAGTGTTAGATTTAAATGAAGGTTTAAAAATCCCACTTTCTGACTGGTCCTATGAGCTGTACCCAGGTACGTAGGCCTACAGCAATCTGGATGCCCATTTTGTATGCAAGTCTTCATTTTTGGAAAACCATCCCTCAACTCATCAGACATGTATTTTTATATTTTCTGACACATTCCACACAGTTGTCTAGTTTGCCTCAGCCCTAATGTCCTACCTTACTTCCTGCCTGTAAGCCAACCAACCATAGACTGAAAACATGATCCAAAATAAACCTCTCTTCCTTTGAGCTGTGGTAGTCAGATATATTGTCTCAAAGAAGAGAAAGTGAGAAGAGAGATTTTAGTGCCAGAAAAGTGGGACTTTCTGTAATTGTTACCTGACAATGTGGGTTAGAAGCCTTTGGAACTGGTTTGAGAGAAGAGTTTAGAAAGTTTTGGGAATGCCATCTACAGAACCCTTAGAATAGTGTAAAATAAGATGAAGGAGGAGATTTTGGCCAGAACTCAGAAGCCTAGAATGTTGACATAAATGTATATAGTAATGGCCAGGCTTAAGATGTTTCAGTTGGGAAGAAGGACTCTATTGATTGAGTTTGGCTAGAGATAAGGTGTTTGTGTTTTAATATCAAATTTGTCCATTTTCTTATTTTCTAAAACTGTACTAGACCAAAATTAAGGATAGCATACTACTTAATCTGCCAAAGGAAACAAAGACAACCCACACCCATATTTAAGCCACGGGATGGGTACTGCTGGTGACTTCAGGTTTATGCTGAAAACCGGGACTGAAAAACATTTTAAGTTTGTACTTTCCACTGAAAGAAAGTGCAATATTGGTGGCATGAAGAATAAAGTTGCTGGAAAAAATTAAAAAGTCAAGTACTTTGCATTTGGACAATAGAAAAGATGCCTTGAGGGCATCCTGGGAAACAGTGAGACCCAACATTTCCCAGGGGCAAAATTGCAAAACATGGGGCTTTGCTTTGAAAAGTGAGCTCTTACACACCCTGATTAAAAAGGGCCACCTAAGGAATTAATTCCACAGTATTCATTTCACAGTGCTCATCCACCTAGGCACTCAGATGTCACTGCAACCACAATTCAAGGGAGCCAACCTCCTGCTTAACTTCAGTTTCATCCACATTGTTTTAATTTTCTAGGCATATAAAATGGAAGAGATGTAGGATCAGAGAGATACACAGACTTCAAAATAAGGACTTGGAGACCAGGCCATATATCCCTCAGGGGGCAATGCATGAAGCTATGAAAGTGACACTGAAAGCGCAATGGAGATTTCAAGAATTTGGAGAACCCAGGAATGTGAAATGTCTGGGAAGAGCCATGCATAATGAGCAAATCTCCATCAAGAGAGAAGCCAAGAGATCTGCAACCAACAATGCTATAGCAGTAGGCCTACCCAAGCCTTTTTGAGTCCACATCTCCTCAACATTTGTCTTGGGATTTGGAAATGAAAGTTTGGGGCTTAATATTTTCCCTATTGTGTTTTGATCTTGTTTTGTTTAATTTCTATATATTCCTCTGTTTTCCCTTTTGGAATGGAAATGCTTACCCTGTGCCCATGTAATTAAAAGTCTTTAAATACTTTCTTGATTTTTACAGAGTCTTATAACTAAGAGTTTCCCACAAGTGTCAGAGGACACTTTGGACTTAGACTTTTCAGCAAATCTGAAACTCTTCAGATCTTGGAAACTCATAGATAGACTAAATTATTTTGCATAAAAAGATGATACACATGAGTCTTTTGGAGAAAATAGACAGAATGAATGTCTCCCAGAAGCCTTGTGCATGCATAGGTGGGGGTTTTGGAGGATAAATGAATTATGAGGGTGATGCAGGTAACTTCTCTTAGGAAGTGGGACATTGAGGGCATGACCTGGGAGGGTAAGCTCCCTCCTTTGCTCCTCAGTTGTTATATGCTTCCTGACCACCACAGTGTGAACAGTTTTCTTCCACAGATCCTCCCACCATACCCTTCCTGTCTTGGAACAGTCAATCATGGACTGTCATTGTGAGCCAAAATTGACCTCTCCTACTTCAAACTGGCTGTTTTGCCTCAGTAATAAGAAGTTTTTAAGGCACTCATTAAACAATACTCTGGACCAGGGAGTATGCCAGATGTTTATGTTACAGAAATGAGTTAGGCTAAGATCTAAGATCTCCTAAACCAGGAAAGAGACACAATCAGAGGCAACCAATGATAGAAATAAGGGGGGACCTGCCCAATAACTCAGTTCTTTAAGTGCCTGCTCAAACAAAGCTGTCAAACTCACGGTTCTGTGGTTTGAAACCAAGACCCTCAGGCTGAACCAGACCTGCTCTGAAGGCAAACTCAGAGAAAAAAAAAAAAAAAAAGATAGAAATAAGAACAGTAACCATTGTTCATTGAGAACCTCTATCGTACAGCAACCGTGCTCGGGCCTCATACACATGATCTCATTTGGCCTGCTTAGCTTTCCAAGAAAGTTTTGCTATTTCCGAATTCAAACATAAGAAACTAGCTATAGGAGAAGACTATAAAAGTCACACAAATAAGAAGTGGGAAATTCGAAAGCCTAACACTCATCAATTCCAAAGTTCATGCTATTCATCGCTGCCCTGTCATAGTCACAAAATTGTGCCAAAAGCTAAAGAAATTTTAAAATTCCAAAAGCTAATCAAGAGAAAATGAGCAGATTTGAAAAGGTGAACTGTAGTTGGGTGGGGGAAGGGCATTTTCTACAGGTGAAGCTGGCAAAGAGACTAAAGTGTGACGGCTCTTCATGCTTTGCTGATGGCCCTGGAGTTTGTCCTGGAAGGAATGATGAACCACTGAGAAGTAAGTGTAAGACACCAGACACATGTAATGGTAGTCTTTGCTTCCTAAATTAATCTCTCTGCACCACATATGGACTAGGTTAAGAAAGGGAACACAGGAGAAATTATGCAGGGTGGGGAAGACAAAAGGATTTGTTCTCCATCCTCTAGAGGTCCCCTAAAAGTAAATGACACTAGACAGATTAACAGAAGAATATCATACAAATCAATATGATGTGTACATATGCACAGGAGCCACACAAAATATGCAATTCAAAAACTGCCAGGTGAGGGCCGGCAAGATAGCTCAGTGGACTAAGTGCCTGCTTTGGCAAGTGCAGGGACCAGGGTCGATTCTCAGTCCCACATGCCATCCCGGGCCCACCCACGGGGCACCCTGAGCTGGCAACAGAGGGCAGGCATGGTGGTGCACACCTATAATCCCAGCACTGAGGAGGCTGGAAACAGGAGGATCAACATGTGCCCAATCTGCATGGTGAGACCCTGTACCAAATACACAAATGAAAAAAAGAAAAAGATCTGCCAGGTGACAAAAAGAAAAGGAAATTCCCTCTTCAAAGGGAATAGGGATTGGGGACTGCTGCAATTAGAGGTGCTGAAAATGACTTTTAGGGAAAAATGCAGAGGCAAAACACAGACAATAAAGTGGAGTAAAGCTTATTTGAGTGCTGGGAAAGGTGAGAGGAGACTGCACTATGAACACTGGATGTAGATGCATTCAGACAAGACATTTAGTACTTTTATAAGTTGTTTATATATTTTAAAGTTCATTTGATATTCTTTCCTACTCAAGCCTCTCATCAAGCATATCAACCCTTATTCTCTCTCATAGGGCTCAGAAAAAAAAGAAATCCTTACTATAAAGCTTTGACAGACTAAACACTCTGCATGAAAGTGAAGAGGAAGGGCTTGGAAGCTGCCTTGGAATCTAACCTTTCCCTGTTTCCTTCCTCCACCCCAAGCACAGAAAGTTCTCTCTTTCTGAAGTTCTCTTATCTGACTGAAAAAAAAATATTCTAAAAGAAATACAATAGGCTTTTCCTCCTTCCCTAAAATCCCATTAGCCAGCAAAATTAATCACCAGAGAAAAGACTAAGTGGAGACACTACACTTTTCATCCCTTCTGAGGGCAACTTCAAAAATCACCTCAGAGAAATGAAACTGTACAGAACAACTCCTTTTATTTTTTTAATATACATGTGCATTTTATTATATACTTCTCTTAGTGCTAAAGGAATGAATACAAAAATTTTTAAATAATATAAACAATTTATGAAAGCACTAATATCTGGGCTCAGATGCATTTACAACCTTTGTTCATAGTGCAATCTCCTCTCACCTTCCCCAGAGCTCAAATAAAGTTTATTCTATTTGTCTGTTTTGGGGCTTCTCTATATTCTGTAAAAGTCATTTTAGACATACCTAATTTGCCACAGTCCCCAGTCTCTCTCTCCTTTGAAGAGGGTATTTCATTTTCAGTCATGTGGCCTTTTTGGAGTTGTATATTTTCTGTGGCTCCTGGGCACATGGACACACTGATTGGTTTGTGTGCTTTCTCTCCCATCAATCTGTCTGGTGTACACCAACCTCATTGAACAGAAACATCTTTCTCAATTTCACACACACCCTTCCTAGTTTGGAATATGACCTGGTCGGAAAGAACCAAATAATCCTCCAGAGAAAGAATTTAAATGGCTTACAGAATGATCCTGAAGTAACCCAGAATAGTTTTTCTGAAAGCACTTAAAGCTCAGAAGTTAGAGCGGTCAAGACAGAACTGAAGACAAAAGAAAAGCCTCGCTCAGCCTGCTGCAGATATGGGAAGGCTGACCTTTATGTCTGCGGAGATCGGTAATGAGACACATCAGAGTCCTGGAAATGTGAGGAATCTCGCTTAGAGCCCAAGTGTGAAGAGCATTTTGCTGGCTCACTTTTCAGAACCTGAGATCATAGTTTTGAGTTCTCAGCACTAGCAGTCTATCATAGTTTTGCTTTAAAATACTAGAGATTTTTGCTTCTGGTTCACATGCCAAGGAAACACTGGCTTTTTGAGATTTTTTTAAAAATCATGTTTCTTTTTCTGCAGTTAAAACATCCATCACATCAAAGAGTATAAGAAAAATCAGGAGGAAAAAACGATTATGCTTTGTGTTATGTCCAACCTGAGGGGAACATTCACACATGGAAATTCTTTCTACTTGGTACCACATGTTAACATATTTCTTACCAAGCAGTCATTTTAGAACCTAACAGCATCTTTCACTATAATACTTCACTAGATATCATTTCCGTAGGAAACACTTCAGGAGGACTAAAAACAAGCCAAAATGGAAAAAGCTACGAGTTTTAGCCAGAGAAAGACACCAGTTCTCACCAACTGCATGAGCTGAGCTATATGAGCAGGATTCTTCTGTAGAATTGGTACAGTGAATGTCCCCAATTTATTGGATCTGTGAAGAAAAAATGAGATAATGCCTGAGAGCTATCTGGCTTAGAACCTGGCACCAAATGCTAGCTACTGTACTACAATCATTACTATTACTGAAATATTAACCCTTATCTTATTTTAAAAGAATCATCTGTATATCAGAATATTTAGAAAATTAAGACACACTGATAGAAAAATTTAAACCATATAGAATTCCACTGATCATAACACTCCATGTTATTTTATTTTTTATCATTTTCTCTATGCAGAAACATTCAGCTCTAATACAGAAAAATGTCAAATCCAGAACCATACTATATTGTACTGTTTCGTAGGTACATTCTTTATCTGAGACTATGATAAGAATGACTATGATGAGAAGCGTCCCTTGAACTGTAGTCAAAATAACTCCATCCTGTGCTGGCCCCAGTTCAGCTGTCAAGTGTGCCCCAGCCAGGTGCTAAGGCTGTGCGCCAGACTGCAGGGTAATGAGGTTGTCCACCACCTTTGCGGGACGGCGCCTCCTGAGACTGGCAGGGTTTCCCATAGGGAAGGGATGGCAGTGGAGTCCACATCACTTTTCCCAAGGGTACTTTTTGCTTTTAATCATGCTTTTGTTGATTTAATTAGTGCTGCATAAAACCTTTAGCCTAGAACAGGGGATTTGGTAGCTTCAGTGGTACTGCAACCTGCAAGTTGGCCACTACTCTGTAAATAAGCCCTAATATTCATTCACTTACCAAACACACTTCAGGCAACAGAGCCTTATGAAGAAAATGTGTTAGTAAGAAGCCTCACCCTCATGCTCTGCACTAAGCATGTGCACAAGACAGCCAGCATAGAATTCCTGATTTTCCTCCTGACTTACAGCTAGTCCTCTAAGTGAGACTCTAAGAGAGAAATCAAGCTTGGCAACAGTGGTAAATAGTAAATATTAACCTTTCAATGAACAGTTCTGATAGTAATTTCTCTTTCCATCCTAGCAAACAATTGGTAGAATCACATAGACAGGTGAGGCTGAGAGACTGTCACATGCAAGAGTTCAGGCCAAAGAGCTGCTTTGGACTCTCCAGTCCTGCAGGTCCAACAAGGATCTCTATGCTTCTTGGATTTTCAGATTTACTTTAGTGTTCTACCTAGCTCTGGCCCACCTATTCAGAGCCTCTTCTTGCTCCTGCTATGCCCTTTAATGCTCTGGCTCCCCTATGATGGCCCATGCACAAAATTCCCTTGTTCTACCACCATTTTTCCTTCCCAGAGAGTAGTGCCTACTCTAAAAACCTTGGAAAAATGCTTTTTGCTATGTACTAATGGCCTTTAAGTGGCTACTCTGTTTGCTTGAGCCCAACTCAGAAAATTCCACACCTGACAAGGAGGATTATACCCCATCCCCTTTATAGGGAACACTAACCTCTCAATTCAGGTCCCACATGTGAAATCAGATTCCCCAGGAATTCTACTGCAATCTAAATAAAACAGGCTGCACTAAAGGCAGCCTCAGTATTGGGTTGCATCCAAAAGAAACACAGGAACAACTACAAAAGCCTAGAAAGTCAGGTCGCTCTGAATTCCACGATTTCATAAAAATGCAAAGGGGGGAAACTGCATGGCAGAAAACCTAGCAAGATTTCTTTTACAATCTCTTCACCAATTATTGTCCCCTGGCATCTGCATCTCCTCTATTCATTTTTTCTGATCCCTTCCTCCAAAAGTCCCCAGTCCTGATTAGCCTTTCTATTCACCTAGCCCTACTTTGTTTTCCAAGTAACTGAATGGCCTTGTTGATTAAGATCTCCATGCCACTTGCTGTTACTAATATCCTCGAAAAAATAGGAAAAGATATGGAAATTGGATGCTATAAAAAGAAACAAAACAAAATGATCTTAGAAAAAGCAGAAATTAGCAATTAGGTAGAAGGATTGTCAGATAACTTGAGAGGAAAAAAAAACCACACCTAAGATTTAAAAAGCAATATTTCAAGCAGAGGTCCAGAAATCTAATGTTCAAATAATACAAGTTCCAAGAAAGAAATCAAAAGAAAGACAAAATAGAAAAAGTATTCATGAAAATAATATTTTTAAACATTTCTAGATGGACAGGGGAGGCCAGATTGAGAGAACCTACCCCATACCAACACAGTGCATAGAAACAGACTAATACTGTGGTACATAAAATACCTCTCAACTTTCCAGTAAGGAACTTGCCAGATGCAAAATATCAGATGGAAAAATTGCTTTGGACTCTTCAACTTCATATTAGGAAATAATGGAGAATACTATTGACATTCTAAAATAAACAGGATGAGGATGCAGCTCAGAAGTCTAAACAACCACCTGACATGCTCATGGACCCTGATACAATCCCGGGTACCACATGCCATGCCAGCCTGGGCACCCCAGGTTCACCATGCCAGCAACCCAAACTGGGCATGGTAGCACATGCCTATAGTCTCAGAACTGAGACAGGAAGATCACTATGAGTTGGAACAGTGTAGTGAGACCCTTTACCAAATAAATAAATAATTAAAAAATTATAATTCCATTTTTCCTTTCAATAAAATCTACACATTGTAATGAGTCAACTCTGCAAACATTCTTTGCATGGTTGAGTCATATGTTACTACAATATAACAGTTTCTCCATTTTTGTTGTTTTTTGCATCATTTGTCTTTCAGTATAATTTACAGCACTTCAGGCCTATAGTTACCTAACCATTCTGCCAAATTAAGTCTGTTCTCAAGATACCATCTTGCATCTAATCATTTATAGGTTTCATCCTCCTGAATTTGTCTCCAGCATCCTCTGTCAGTGTGCCTGGAGTTTTGGAGCTGGCATGGTGTGCGGTACAGGGATCAAACTTGGGACCTTGTGTTTGCTGGGCAGGTGCTTAGACCACCGACCTATCTCCCCATCCCAAAAAGGAAATTATAGAAACGTGTTCAATAAAAAGAAGACAGTAAATCCAGAAAAGAAAAAAAAAGCAGAAAAGATAAAGTGGAAAGTAAGATATAAGATGGGAAGAATAAATTAGAAAGCATAAATATTCTATTCCAAAAAATTAAACCTGTTTTAAAATGTTTTAAAAGAGATGTTCTCATCATATAAGAAACATCTGGCTATATTCTGTGTTACAAAATAGTAAAATAGATAGATATACGGTTACATTCTCTTAATGAATAGAGCAATTTGTTCTAATGGTGTTTGTAAATAGGATATCATGTCCGCATCTTGTACAGCAATTAACCACTAGGAAGAATGTATGCAATGTGTGAATTATTGAAACTGTCCTACCAATTTGATTTGAAACTGTCTCCTTGCTATTTGTTTATCAATAAAATTATGGGAAAAAAAGATATTAAAATAGTGCAAAAATGGAAAATAGGGACATATATGATAAGATATGCAAGTCAAATAATAATAAATGTAGAAGCTAAAATATTCTCTAAAAGTCTGATAGTAAATATTTCAGGTTTTGCAAACCGTAAGTCTGCCATAACCACTTAAATAAAAATAAAAATAAAATAACCTCTTACTTCCTGTGGAAGTGCGAAGTAACTATAGTCACGGTGAAATGAATGTCTGCGGCTATGTTTCAATAAAACTTTATTTTAAATCTTTGCCACCAGGCTGGATATGTTTCACCGACCATAGGTCACTGTCTATTGGTGTAGTTAGCCTCTGGTCTTCTCTTATGATCTTACTTCCTTCCTCCTCTGCCTTCTCTGGCCTGCTTTGCATTCCACCCTTGGCTCCACCCACTTCTGTCTTTGTGTCCATCAACCACAGGAGGGCTTGTTCCACCTCAGAGTTTTGCTTTTGGAATTCTTTCTGCCTGGAACATTTCTACATCATATTTCAGCAGGCTCCTGTTCACAGTGCATGCAGGCAGCTGCTCAAACAGCTTCTGCTCAGAACAGCCCTTCCTGAACAGTTAAGCAAAGATATCAGCTAGCCTTCCCATCATGCCACACTCACCTGGGATTCACTGGTTTATTAATATGGAAGCTTTCTCCTAAAAGATTACAGATAGATTTGTGCTTGGTTTGTTTGTAGTATTGGGGATGGAGCCTAAGAAACACTGAGATACTTCTGTGGTCCCATCCCCCAACCTTCTTAAAAATTGGATCTCACTAAATTTTCTGGATAGCCTTAAACTCAAAATCCTTCTGCCTCAGCCTTTGGAGTATCTAGGATTACAGCTGTGACTAATAATCTAGTCCAGCTAGATTATTTTCTTGTTAATTATTTACTTTCCTTGCTCAGAATGTATGCTCTGTGAAGCAAGGACTCTGCCTACTTTACTCACTCTTCCATCTCCTGTGCCTAGAACAGTGCCTGGCAAACATCACTACAGTTCATCAAACATTTTTTGAACCACTGGATGGGTGAATGAATGAATGAAAAAAATAAACATATCTAGCAATATTGGAATAATAAATTTTCTTCCTGTAACCCATATCTTTTCTTTTAATCTAGAAGAGTTATTTCTATTACATAGCCAAATTAATCTTTATCAGTAATAGTATAAAATAAGAAAATCTTCACCTCCCACCTTAACAAATGAATACACAAAATATTTCTGCTATAGACAAAAGGTTTCTTATATATGTTCCATCACTGGTGATATATAGGCAATAAGGCATGTTTCCTCTAGTTTCTTAAATTGTTCTGGTTCTTCATATAATCCTATACTGTCAGAATCATAAAGTCCCTTGACGCTTCTGATCCACCCCTGTCTTCACAGAGGGTATAACTTGAAGAGAAGACAGGACTTTTGAAATTCACAGAGAAAGAGGATGAAGGCTTTAACCAGCACCCCCTCTATTAGTTAAGAGACTTTACCTGTGTGCTGCAGGACTGCACATTTGCAGAGGCACAGACCTTTTTAATCTCAAAAATCTATACTTGTGAGGAAATGAATCCAGCTACTAGGTGTGTAGTTCTAATGCCTAGTGGATTCTCGTTCGTTATAAACAAAATCAAGAATGAATACAGTTCTCATCCTTAAAAATTAATCCAAATTGTAAGTGAAATGATTTTTCTCTTTTAAAGAAAAAATGTTGGCTTTGGTGTTTAACTGTCTAATTCATAATATCTTGCATAAAAATCAGTTGTTTTTCCAGTGTAGTATAATCTTCAAAGTGTTTCCCAGGAAGTGTTTTTCATTCATTTCAAGCCCCTTTTCTCTGATGTGAGCATTGAAAGTAGAAAAAGCGTCCTAAGACTGCCACGACTTCTTTTTCCAGCTCTTGCTGAGGTTAGATAAAGAAACCAAATTTTCTAGCAACCTGCAACCTCTTCTGTTATAGGCATTTCACGGATATGATCTCATTTGATCCTCATGACATGCTTTGAGGGCTTTATTTTACCAATGAAAACAAAAGCGAAAAGAAATAAATCTAACATTTTAAAGGACAAGAAAGAACAACAAAAATTAGAGTAACAGAAATGTAAGTTCAAATTCCCACCCAGCATCCAACTAGTTGGTTATGGCTTGTGTCTGTATGTCCCCTCAAAGCTTCAGGTAGCCGTAGGTAGTGGTTTTTCAGATGTGGCCGGATCTAGGTGTGTGACCCTAGGGTTGATTCATGCGCCAATGCTAGGCCCAAGGGCACTAGGATTAAGTGTGTTAGGGCCACCCTCTCTAAGTAGCCTGTGTAAGATATAAGGGATAGAAACAGCTGTGGTTCTCTCCTTCCTGCTTCTCTACCTTCTGCTTGTCACGAACTGTTTCTCCTCTGTAGTGCCACGGTAGCTTGGAACCAGTAAATTATGCATTGAAACCTGTGATACAGATAAAGCTTTCCTTGTTTAACTTTGGGTGTCAGATATCTTGTCTTAGCAAATAGAAAAGTAATTAAGATAGAATTTGGTACCAGAGAAGCAAGGTCAGTGCTGTGACATTACCTGGCCATGTGGTTCAAGATCCTTGGAAGGACTGCATTGGCTGTTGGATTCAAGACAATGTGTTTATACCTTGAAATTTGTTTGCATTTTGATTGTGTCCAAAGACTGCCTGAGATGGAGATTAATGGATTTGGACTAATTAATCTTGCTACAAACTTCAAGGAAGTCTAATGTTGAGGTGGTGGCATCAATACTGGTGTGGGTTTTTAACCAGATTTATGTTGAGAATCAAGAGCAAAGATCCCAGCACAATGATTTAAAACTTTGTAAATTTGGCCAGAAATAAACTTCTAGTAAGGATGTGAAGTGCAAAGATGGAGCAAAAAAGCAAAAGAGATCTTCATTGATGAAAGGAGAGTAGAAATTATAGACTGGAGTCATCACAAGAAACAGTAGGAGTCCACCATTTAAGGCCTCAAAAAGAAGAAAGAATTTGCTTTGAGAAAAGAGCCCCCAGAGCATCGTGTTCCAGAATGGAGTAGGGATGGTGTTCCCAGGATTTGGTTTATAAGCACTGGACCTCTATAGCCAAGATACAAGAAAATGTAATGTTACTCCAGATGAAAGTAGGCGTTGGCATCATGCATGTGGTGCTGGCTTTAGGTGAATGCAGAATACAAGAGTTGTAATAACAGAAAGGCTTCCACCCAGACTTCAGAAGGTCTTGAAAGTCAGACTACCTCCTTAGAAGGTAGTATGTGAAGTTGTGACTATGAAGGTAAAGGAGAAGAGGAGGTACCAGTTTAGAAAAACCACAAACATGAATCTTCCAAGGAAAACTGCAAGAAAGGGAGCAAAACCATCCCAAAGGAGAAGCCATGGAAACCACAACCACCTGAAGTGCTGTAGGGCCAAGCCACCTATGCACTTCAAAATTTAAACCTTGCCCCAGATTGTTTCAATGCTGGACATGAAACTATAGGACTTCATATTAGACCTTCTGGATTTTGGACTTGTTTTGGTCTGATTCCTTCATATTCCCTATTTGTAATTTTTGGATTGGTAATGTCTATCTTATGCCATTGAGTGTTAGAAGTGCTTAACTTCATTTTCATTTGTCCTAGGGCTTATAGGTAAGAATTTGCCTCAAATGTGAGAAGAGACTTTGGACTCAGGCTTCTCAACAATACTGAAAGTGTTAGGACTTTGGCAACCTTTGGAGATGGACTAAATGAATATTGCATAAAAGAATATGTATGAGTCTTTGGGCAGCAGGAACAGAATGTTATGAATTAAGTATAGATGTCGCCCCAAAGCTTCATGCAGTCATAGGGAAGAGTTTTTCAGAGGTAGCCAAATCTAGAGTGCATGACACTGTAATTAATTTAAGGTTTAATTTTCTAAGATAAAAGACTAAAGGTGTGAGTGCTATCCACCCTAAGTAACCTGTGTAAGACATAACAGATAGAAAGAATGCACTCCCCCTGTTGCTTTGCTATCTTCTTTACCCCATGAACTGGTTCCTCTTTGTGATGCCACCCTGCCCTGAAGCTAGTCAATTATGGACTGAAACTTCTGCTAGCTGTGAACTAAATAATCCTTTCATCCTTTAAGGATTGGAGTCAGATATTTTTATTTTGTCTCAACAAAGAGAAAAGATAGATAGATAGATAGATAGATAGATAGATAGATAGATAGATAGATAGATAGATAGACAGATAGATGATAGAGATAGAGATAGAGATAGAGATAGAGATAGAGATAGAGATACAGCTACAGATACAGATACAGATACAGATACAGATACAGATACAGATACAGATACAGATACAGATACAGATATAGATATAGATATAGATATCAGTGCTCTG
>NW_004524624.1:7200543-7212548 GCF_000260255.1 Octodon degus | reverse complement strand
GAGATAGAGATACAGCTACAGCTACAGATAGATACAGATACAGATACAGATACAGATACAGATACAGATACAGATACAGATACAGATACAGATACAGATACAGATATAGATATAGATATCAGTGCTCTGGAGAATGGGTACCATAGTCCAGTGAAAAGCCATTTACTCCCCAACATGGGAGTCTGGAAGTCATCACGGTCCCTACCTTTTCCATTATCCCTCACATCAATTTCATACATATGTCTCAGATCCATGCTTTGTCCTTCAGGAAAGTGCAACTTTTGGTTGTGCCACTGCTTCTGTGACTGCTAATTCTGGGTGATAAGGAGCTCATAGGTGCGATAGGTGCTGTACAACTGTAATACAAGGCCCATCACAGTTCATTTCCAACACAAAAGAATCTATCTCACATAGTAAAATTAAACAAAATATGAACCAAAAGCTAACTTGGAAAATCTGTGAAATATACTATCTTTAGACAGTTCTTCTGAAAGTTCATTGAATGTTAGTTTAAATAAAGACTTCCATCTAAATTGTAACTGTTCAGCAGAATAGCACCTGCCTGGAAAGCACAAGGTTATGAGTTTGATTCCTAGTGCAAAATAAAATTGAATAAAATGAGTCCAAGACAAAATCAATGACAAAATTGTCTGGTATTTGTCTAAATAAGTATGCTGTTGCCTACTATCTTATTCTTTCTAGCAAGTCTTTCTTATATACTATTGAAGTTCTCTTCAACCTTCAAAATCCTGCTTGAATCCTGTCTCTCTAGAAAGTCTTCCTCCCTGTATCATACACATACACACACACACACACACACACACACAAACACACACATTCCAATGCAAGTAGTCCTTTATTTTACCTCATCCTCACAGCTCCCTGTCCAGACCTCTCTTATCATACTGCACACACTTTAAAAAAAACTTGCCCATTTATCTACTCTAGACAGTGGGAACCTAAAGGGTGAGATATATAGAAAGAAGGGAGGAAAAGACACAGTTCTCTCAATCAATTAAATCATACTTAAAGCACACATTCTTCCATGAATCCTCTTGGAAGAACTTTTAGAAGAACTATCTAAAGATAGTATATTTCATGGATTTTCCAAGTTTCAGACCACAGGGGCTTGAACCATGAGGAAGAGGAAGATGAGAAGTGAGGACCAAGACCATCAAGAAAGGAATTGGTGCTTTAACCTTACACTGTATATAACACAGCATCCAAAACCAGGAGGATGCAAGACCAAAAGGATTTCAGGCAGCCAAAACTTCCAGGGCCAGCCTGTGGCTCTTGTGGTCATGCATGAGCGGGTGACCAGGGGACACAAGATCTGAGAGTCCAAGATGATAAGGCTGGTGACGATTAGCCTAAGTGCCAAGATTTTTCTCTCTCCAAACTTTAGTGAACACCCATTCTGCCCTGAACCTTGGGCCAGTTGTGCAGAATCAGGCTGACTCTAACTCAGTTCTCTGTAACGTTTGGGAGAGATTCTCCCCAAACTGAGTTGGCAAGGCACAGGCTCTAAAACACAGCATTTGTGATAGAGCATGGTCAGTGATGTGATGAGGAATTAACAAGGCACCCTGGGAGTTCCGCCAGATCTCAATGGCTGTGCAGAGGTGAAGGCCAACAACCAAATCATGGGATAGCTAAGATAGAAGCCCAAGTCCAGCCCACCCCGCCTGGGCAACTTAGTGCTTAGTGAGATTTCGTTTCAAAATAAAAAATAAAGGCTGAAGCTGTAGCTTAATTCAGAGGCTATGGATTTGATAGCCAGTGCTGAAAAAAATAAAGTAAATCTGCATCTCATGTCACACTTGCATCAGCCTCACACATCTTATATCGATCTCTTGATTGAAGATCTCTCAACTGTCTAATGATTGACCTAGATCATTTAGGTTTGTGTAAGTATACTCTGACATTCACACAATGGCAAAATTTGCCCAAGAAAACACTTCTTAGGAAACTTCACTGTGGATAAGCAATACATGACTGTATTGGACTTCTCCCAACATGTTAATGATTGTGATACCAGGTAGTAGTAGCTGAGCAGAAAACAGAAAGTACACCAGCAATGGATACATTATTTTCAACAAGCATTCCATTCCACAGTAGCTTGCTATATACTTTTAAACTCTATTTTTTTCAATTATAATATAGTAAACTTCACTTTTTTATTTCAGTATACATGTCCATGAATTTTAACAAATGCACACATTTTTATCTACCACAATGGAGGACATAGAAGAGTTACCTGCCCCCTGAAAGAAACGACCCTTTGGAGTCATCCCTTCTCTCTTAATCCTTAGAACCATTTCTCCATTTTCTTTTCATTGATTTTTGTCTTTCCAAAACAGTCACCTACAGGAAATCACAGAGTACGACTCACTGAGTACAGGTGATTTCACAGCAATAAATAGGAACTAATTACCCACACAATACTTTGGATCTATCTCATCGTTCCTTTTGACCATTGATTAGTATTGCATTATATAGACACACCTCTATCTGCTTGTCCATTTGCTGATTGAAAGATATCTGCTCTACTATCAGTGTTTGGCAGTAATGAAGACATCCACTATACATATTCATGTACAGGTTTTGGGATTTAAAAAAAAAACTTATTTCTTTTCTTTCTTTTTTTAATGCAAAATTTTACTCAGGACCTTGATCTTCCCAGGCAGGTGCTGTGCTACTGAGCCACGTCCCTGGCCGATAAGCTTTCATTTTTTAATTTTTGTTTTGTTTTGTTTTGATATTTATTTTTTATAATTTTTATTCATTTTAATGACAAAAAAGATAAAATAGCTATGAAACAATTTCAAACAGGTTAGTAGGACATTTACAATAACTAATGCATTACATATTGTCTTTATAGTAGTTATTTAGAGGACAAGATGCAGCCAAGCTTTCATCTCTTTAATATAAATAACCAAGAAAGTGATTGCTGATAAGTGGAGTTCAGTAATACTCTAAGACTCATTTTTCAAAAGCCATGAGGTATTGATAGGAAACACTGGACCAAATGCATAATGTGGAATAATGTCTTTTTAAAACAAGTTTAAGCCTGTTTCTTGTAAGACATAATTCTCTGTAGTGTCGTACAAGAAATAAAAGTGTTTAATTGAAGAAAAGAGAAGAATATCCACTGGAAACATATCAGTCATGGAACCTTGGTACAGGAAATCAGCAGGAACCTCATAAAGATCTAGAATAGGGCAGGGAATACTGCCCATAATCTCCATGCATCATGTACATTTCCCCAGACTCAGCTGCTTTGTTTTCTCCTGGGAACCTGTCTGTTCCTTGGTCCTAAAGGTATTTAGAATATTTCACCCATGGTCCCAATGGTCACATATAATTAGCCTGGCTGACTGCCCATGAGTGCAACTTCCATATTAGTAGGACAAGATCTTAGCCAAGTATATTTGTGCCCCATCAATATAAGCAGACAAGTCAGGCTCATGTGAAACCCCTTCCTCCTCAGTTACTTCCATGACCCTATGAATGGGAACTCACTTCTGGAGAAAAGATACTTATAGAGTGAAAGGCCACTCTTTGTCACCCACTTGTGATGCCAGTGAGGGCTCTTCCTTCCCTTTTTTAGCGCCTCCATTGGAAGAAGCACAGAGGAATCCTCAGCTAGATCTATGTTTGGATCTTAAACAGCTCACAAAGCCTGATGCTAAAGGCCTCCAACTTGTGTTGGTTTGGGAAATGGTGGCACTTTTAGGAGGTGGGGCCTAATAAGAGGAAGTTGGGTCATGGGGCATGTCCTTGAACTCTAGTCCCATTCTTTCTCTTTACATTGTAACTGCCAAAAGGTGAACAGTTTTGCTCCGCTGTGTGCTCTCTGCCATGATGTGCTACCTATCAACTGGTACAAAACAACAGAGTCAAACAACCATGAACTGAAACCTCTGAAACTGGGCACCAAAATTACCCTTTCCTCTTTGTAAGTTGTTTAACCTCAATATGTTTCACAGCAGCAGAAAGCTGAGGGACATGGCCAGAGTGTGAGATGGGGTGCCTCCTCATTTTGTAGTAGGATCCAGCCTACTACAAGATGAATAACGGGCTACAGAACCTTAAATATTTTCTCTGTGCTCTCGTTTCTGCCACCTTAGTGCAAGTCATCTAGCCACTGCTCCTTTCTACTCAGTGGGATTGGTGAAAAAATAAGTTTCCTGTACAGTCTTGGTATCTCTTTTTCTTCTGCTAGGTCCTAAGAGTCCTTGGTCCCTCACATGTATTTGGGGAGTTGAGTAGGTGGTTGGGAGAAATTTTATCAGAAAGGTGCTAAAACATGTGCACAGCTAATCAAAAGGTGACACTTTAATTTTAATTCTGGTTTGAACTGGATCTTAAGTGGTCTTGCACACTTTCTGTGGATGGAAGATGATTAAAAGAAAAGGATTAGAGCACTCATGGATTCATAATCATGGACAGCAGCATCCTGCTCACCCCCAAAGCAGCTATGGCTATACTCCTACTAATCCAATGGCTCTTTCACTTTTATGTAAAAGGGCCTCTTCAGACACATATCAAAGAATTAATAAATACACACAATGGAACTTTAAATTCTGATCTGTTTTAGGGCAAATTTGGCTAAAAATGTAGCCATTCGTCTGTCCCCCATCTTTTCCTTCTACCTATAGAGATCACATAGCTCATGTTCCAGTTCAAAAGCCTCCATTCTGACCTCCCAATCAGCTACAAAAGACATAAATTTGTCTGCTAGAAATGAGATATCAGCCTTCCTGGCAAGAGGCATGTCTTCCTAAATAAAATGAGTCTTGTTTGAAATGAGAGGCAAAAGATAGTGCAGCAAGCATGGGCAGGAAAATGGGGTTTGTAGTTCAACTCTGCTGTGTGGTTTGAGGAAATCACCCAAGTTCCCAGAGCTTACTGTGATGTGTCCCAGGGTGGCTGTGAGGATTAAATGAAATGCTTTAAGTGTTGGCACATGCTCAGTGCTCTATATCCATTGGCTTTCTCTCTCTCTCTCTCTCTCTCTCTCTCTCTCTCTCTCTCTCTCTCTCCTCTTTACCAGCACAGCCTCTGTTAAAGTGCCTCAGGATTTAACACTGCATTTGGCATTTTTGACATTGCTTAAAAGTGAACATGAGGACTTCTTTATGTATAACTTTTGAAAGTCAATAACAAGATGAAAGCATTTCATTTTTTACTCACATGAAGTAGGTTTATACCTTTTACATATATCTAGTACTATTTCATTTTGTCCCTCATTCTTCTGAAGCCCCAAGGTCCTATTTGACCTTCTTAAGTGGCCCTGAGCAGGGTAGCTACTATTTGTTTTCATACAATGATCTCCTCTACCTGGGTGTGATCTGGTAGAAGCAGGACCCTATGTGATTCATCTTTACATCCACTACTCCTGGCACAAAGAAGAAAACCATTCAAGATTGTTGAAGGAATGAGAGCAGGACTGAAATATAGTCACAGCTACATGCTGAGCAGGAAAGATTTTGTTTCACATTTTCTTTTGATTATAAGCTAACAGTTGGCTATTTAAATTGCATTTAAGATAAAATTAATTTCAAGAAATGAATGATTTTCAATTTATCTGCAAGTCTTCAAGAAAAAATAAGTTCTCTTGATAGGATAAGACAGGATCTTTCTGTTTACAGGATAAGAACAGAAAAGCTATGTCACCATTTGCTATTCAGATCCTTGAAGAGATCTTACCCAGCCTGACTTCTTCCTAGATGGTTATACTGTATGTTGGGCACCACATAACTCTGAATAAAGAAAAAACAGGAGAGACTAGATATTTGTCTCAGTGGTGGAGCACTTGCCTAGAAAAACAGGAAGACTGAGCACATTAAAAAGTATTTTCCAGATATCTCACTGATAAAGAATTCTTGGACACGTCCACAGACACATACACACACATACCACCTGCACATATGCACACAGAAGAATTCAAGGAAAGTTTGAGGATGATGGGTATGTATATTACTACTTTGATCATAGTGCTGGCATTACGGGAGTGTACACATATGTCCAAATTAACCCAAACATATAAACTAAACATGTGTAACTGTCATTTCAATTATAAACTCAATAAAATTAAAAATAATTTTTAGGAAAGACTAAACCCAAGAATACAGATGAATCCTCTAATTACTCAAGCTTCTACTCTGAGAACAAAATTTAAAAAGTTCACTGCATCCCCAAATGTAGCTCCAACTTCAACTGTAAGGGTAGATAAAACGGTTTACCTGACATCTGTGTTGGGAAGATGTGCCTATGACCTCAAGGAAATGGTGGGAAGGAGGCCCCTCATCGGGGATGTCATTTAACTATGGGCAATGCCTTCTTTGGTTCACTTTGAACAACTCCTCATCTTTTAAGTTCACCTCAAAATCCGCCTCTCAGGTGTGTTTGCACGCTTCCTCCACAGGAAGGACACACACAGTGAGGGCTCCCTTCTCCGAGCCCACTACCTGCTGCCTATGCACTGACCTCACTGAAGCAACTCTTCATTACACTACAAACACTTGCAATGTTTCCACTGTTGAGTCTCAGAAAACAGCAACTCAAAAGATACCAATGTGAACTTCAAAGGAAGAAAGAACCCTTAGGAAACAGCAGTTGCAAGGAGGCACTTTCTCTGAAGGTTCCGTCCCTTGCAAAGGCCAGTCCTCTAAGAGAATTTCAATTAATATGCATTATTTCCCAGATTTTCATTTAATAAAAAAAAAATCAGCTCCAGGAAAGAAGTCCGGAGATAACACACTTGCAGCTCGGAAGAAATTTGTCCTTGCTGCTGTCTGTTTTGGAGGATGATCCATCTCCTCTAAAAATCATTTACTCCTGGGGAGGGGGAGCATTTAGCATTTGCAAGGTTATGGCACATCCTCAGGTGGTAAAGAAAAGTAATTTATTTTCCTCTGAAGGTGTTGCATGCCCACATTCCCCAGTTCTGTGAAGAAGGTTCATCAGCTTCTAAGTCTCCTTGAGTTATCGGCTACACCCTCTCTTGTGAGATCCCCACACAAGCAATAAATTTGTGTCTTTTCTCCATTTAATCTGTCTACTGCCAATTTATTTTTCAGACTCAAAGAGCAAACCACCAGAGAAAAGAGAAGGTATATTCTGACCGTACATCCCATATGTAAGAAAATGAGGTCTTACACCATTGTACTGGGCTTATATCAGAAATAACTGCAGGTTGCATTGACTGAATCATGCTGGACTCCAAATAATTTGGCTATTTGCTACAAGTACCTTGTCATTTAGTGCTGAAAACAATACTTCAAGTTTTGTTTTTGTTCTGATTTGAGTTGACTTGATTTTTCCTGCAATATTTTATTATGAAAATTTTCAAGCACAAAGAATAATTGAAAGAATTTTATAGTAAATACCAAAATAGTTACTACCTGCATTCTACAAATAACATTTATGATACATGCATTATCACATCTCTTTATACACTACTTACACATTACT
Organism: Octodon degus; assembly: GCF_000260255.1. Taxonomy (NCBI): domain Eukaryota; kingdom Metazoa; phylum Chordata; class Mammalia; order Rodentia; family Octodontidae; genus Octodon; species Octodon degus. The sequence continues at coordinate 7,205,069 of NW_004524624.1, read as the reverse complement.
GTCTGCCTTACCTTTAAAAATATTTTAAAGTAAATGTATATGGTTTTCCTAATGTTGGTTTTTCCAATCCATTAAGAAGGCATATCTTTCCATTTTCTGAAAATCTCTTTGATCTCTTTTTTTCAGAGTATTGTAATTTTCATTGCATAGATTTTCTACTTTAATTTGTTACATTAATTCCTAAGTATTGTGTTTTTAGATGTTATTGCTAAGAGTTTTGTTTCACTAATTTCTCTCAGTGGGTTTGTTATTTGTGTACAGGAGTGATATTGATTTTAGGGTATTGACTCTGTATTCTGCTACTCTACTGAATTTGTTTATTAATTCTAGCATTCTCTTGGTGGTGTTTTTTGATTTTTCCATGCAGACTATCATGTCATCTATTAATAATGATAATTTAAATTCATCCTTTCCAATTCTTATTCCTTTCATTTCTGTCTCTGGTCTAATTGCTCTGGCCAATGTTTTCAGAACTATATTGAATAGTAGTAGTGACAATAAACATCCTTGTCTTTGAGTGAAGATTTTTGAGTGAAAGTTTTTGTCAATTGAGAATGATATTAGCCAGTAGTTTTTCATAGATAGCTTTTATCAGATTGAGGTAAAGACAATCTATTCCAATTTTATCCAGGGTTTTTATCATCAATGGGTGTTGGACTTTATCAATAGCTTTTACTATGTCTATTAAGATGATCATACTGTTTTTGCTTTTGGCTCTGGTGTTTTACACTTAAACATTTGCATATGTTGAACCAACCCTGCATTCTTGGGATGAATTCTACCTGGTGATGATGTAAAATCTTCTTGATGATTTGCTGCATTCCTTTTACTAGTATTTTTTTTTAGTATTATTGCATCTATGTTCAGTGAGATTAGCTATAGTTCTCTTTTTTGCTTGGGTCTTCTCTCGTTTTGATATAAGTGTAATACTTGTCTTCAGAAAAGAGTAGGGATAATTACTTCCTTTTCAATTTATTTGAAGAGTTTTAAAAGTATTGGGATGAAATCTCTAAATTTCTTGAAGAATTCAGCTGTCAATCTATCCTGAGCTTTTCTTTGTTGGTATTTGATCACATTTTCAGTTTCATTAATTGATATTATGTTATGTTATACAGAATTTTTATATCTTCCTGATTCAGTTTTGGTAATTCATACATATCTAGGAATTTGTCCATTTTTTCTGTTTTCCATTCTATAAAGAGTAATATCCTTCAAAATAGGTATTGATGATGCTTTAAGTTTCCACAGGACCTGTAGTAATTTCTCCCTTTTCATTCACATTGCTTCAATTTTAATTTTTTTCTTTCCTTTTTTGATGAGGTTGGCTAGGGGGTTATCAATTTTATTTAATCTTTCAAAAAACTAACTCTTTAATACTTTGTGTTGTTTGTCTCAATTGAGTTGGTTTCTATTCTGATTTTTATAAATTCCTCCCTTCTTTGGCTTTTTGGTTTGATTTGTTCTTCATTTTCTAGAAGCTTAAGATGCAGTATTAGAGTACTTATTTGTTCTCATTCTGTTTTCCTAATGTAAGAGTTTGCCATTATAAATATCCCTCTAAGAACTGCTCTCATTCAAGTAAGTTGTGTTTGAAATTTTGTTGGATTGTTGGTGTCACTTACTTTCTTTTTTAATTTCATCTGTGACCCATTGGTTGTTCAGGAAGCTGTTATTTAGTTTCCATCTGTTTATAGAATTTTTGGAGTTTCTTTTGTCATAAATTTCCAGTTCTATTGCACTACTGTCAGAAAATTTGAATGGGATAATTTCAACTCACTTGCATTCACTTAAACATGTTCTATGAACTAGTATGTGGTCTATTTTAGAGAACATCCCATGTGCAGTTGAAAAGAATGTGTATTCAGCTGTTGTTGGATGGGAACACTTGGTAAATGTGTACCTAAGTCTATTCATTCATAGGTTTGGTTCAATTGTGTTACATCTGATAATTTTTTGTCTGTTTAGTCTGTTTGTGTCAATGGAATGCTAAGGTCCCTCATTAAGATTGTGTTATTACTTATTTGATTTTTCATGTCTTTTAAAATTCATCTTATATAGCTTGGAGCTCTCATATTTGCTGGATCCATATTTATGATGTTATCTCTTCCTCTTGAAGTATTCCCCTAAAACGTATGTAATGACTGTTATCTTCTTTGATCATTATTAGGTTGAAGGTTACATTGTCTGCAAACAGAATAGCTGCCCCTGTATTTTTCTAAGTTCCTGGTGCATGATGTATTGTTTTCCATTCTTTGACTTTCAACCTGTGAATTTCCTTTTGAGTTAAATGTGTTCATTATATACATCAATCTGTTGGATTTTGTTACTTGATTTATTCTGCTAATCTATTTCTTCTAATTACTGAACTGAAGCCATATACATTGGTGGTTATAACTAATATGTATTGGCTTATTTTTATTGTGTATTTCCCTGATGCTGTTTCCCTGCTTTTCCCCTATGTTTAATTACTTTCCCTTTTCGGTGGTTTCTTTCTTTCTTTCTTTCTTTCTTTCTTTCTTTCTTTCTTTCTTTTCTTTGTACTTTTTAGGGAAGGATCTACTGGGTGTTCAGGGTCTCACTATTAGATCAGACTCATAGTGATCCACCTGTTTACAGCTTCCCAAGTGCTGGGATTACTGGTGCATGCCACCATGCACAGTCTCAATTGCTGTCTCAGTGTGCCCCACAGGCAGGGCTGACACAGCAGGCTCAGGGATGGAACCCTTAGCCACTGCACCTCCTTGCAGGTACTTTAATCTGCTGAGCTATTTAGCCAGCCCTGGTTTCTTTCTATTGTTGTTCTTGTATTTGTGGTTATTTTCATCTCATTCTAAAACATATTTTAGTAATCTTTGTATGGTTGGTGTGGTGTTCATGAATTTCCTTAGTGGTTCTTTGTTGTGGAAGCATTTTACTTCTCCATTAATTTTGGAAAATAGTTTTGCAAGGTACATCAATGTGGGTTCAAAGTTGTTTTCTTTCAGGACAAAATACTCAGTCCAAGCTCTTCTTGACTTGATGGTTTGTGTTGATAAACCCACTGTGATTCTGATGGGATTTCCTTTATATGTGATTTGTTTCTTTTCTCTAACAGCTTTTAATATGTTGCTCTTGTGCTGAGTTTCTGGGATCTTGATTATCATATGTCTAGGTGTAGATTTATTTTGGTTGATGCTAATTGGAGTTTTATATTCCTCACTAATCTGTATGTCATATTCGTTCCCCATGCTTGAGAATTTTTCTGCTATTACTTCTACAAAAAGTCTTTTTATGTCATTTTTGTTGATTCCATTTTTATTGGCACCTATCATTCATATTATTTATCATTGTGTCATCTTGCAGTTGTTGAAAATTTTCCTGATTCCTTATTTTTAAGAGATCTTTCCTTTCCTGGTTGCTAGCTGCAACACCTTCAAGATTTTAAAGATTATCTTCAGGTTCTTTCAAATGAATTTTCCAGCTTTTAATGTAATTTTTTTGTTTTCTGGATATCTGTTTGAATCTGATTCATGCATTCTATTCCTTTCCTATTTCATTTAAGATTTCCAATAATTGCCTATGCTCCTCTTTTTATCATATCTTTTTATCAATGTATTCTTTAGATATGCTCAGTAATTTTTTCATTGTGGTTATCATTTTTTTAACCTGAGACATTATTTCTGATCTGATTTCCTGCATAAGTACCTAGGGTTGTTTCTCCAATTCAGTTGCAAGGATTTGAGAGATTTCAGATGTGTGACTTCCAGTTTCTTCTATACTAACGTCTCCTGGACGTTTTCTGGGTGGGTTGAAAGAAGGAGATTGCATTTTGCTCCCTCTTTCCATTTTCTATTTCAGAAATAACACTTTATTTTTATTTCTGTGATAATCCTTATGAAATTTTGATAGTAAGAAGCTATATCATTAATATCGTAGCCATTCTAGGAAGTGTTTTTCAGGGGTATCTCTGTGTGTCAGAGATTCTTTGTTTGTGTCTGTCCTGAGATTCTGCCTTCTCAACTAATTGAGAACGGAATATTGGTTTTCATTTGGCACTGTCCTCCATCTTTAAGTGTAAGACTGTGGGAAGGCTATTACCTTAGTGCTTCCCAATATTGTTACTCAAGAGATAACAAGTGCTTAAACAGATGATATCCTAGCTATGGTAGTGCAATTAGTAGTAATAATAATAATAAGAGCAAGCAAAATTTATAAATTGACAAACTTTGGTAGCTATTGGTTTTGCACTTTAGGCCATAGAAACAAAGTCTATAGTAATATAACAGGAAAAAATGTCCTATGCAAGGTGCTTTCGCTTGTTGGAATAAGTTTACTCTTTGTTCCTTTGACCAAGCCAATTGCCTAATTCCAGGTGCTTCACTTCATGTAGGGTGATAGCTCAGGCATCTGGATTCCTCTGACCAAGTTGTAAATATTTGTACTAATAGTGCTTAGATGAGATATCATGTCTGAATTTTGTACTATGAATAACTACTACAAAGCCAACAATATGCAATGTATTGATTATTGTAACTGTCCTAATAACC
>NW_004524624.1:7197144-7200443 GCF_000260255.1 Octodon degus | reverse complement strand
CCTGTTTACAGCTTCCCAAGTGCTGGGACTACTGGTGCATGCCACCATGCACAGTCTCAATTGCTGTCTCAGTGTGCCCCACAGGCAGGGCTGACACAGCAGGCTCAGGGATGGAACCCTTAGCCACTGCACCTCCTTGCAGGTACTTTAATCTGCTGAGCTATTTAGCCAGCCCTGGTTTCTTTCTATTGTTGTTCTTGTATTTGTGGTTATTTTCATCTCATTCTAAAACATATTTTAGTAATCTTTGTATGGTTGGTGTGGTGTTCATGAATTTCCTTAGTGGTTCTTTGTTGTGGAAGCATTTTACTTCTCCATTAATTTTGGAAAATAGTTTTGCAAGGTACATCAATGTGGGTTCAAAGTTGTTTTCTTTCAGGACAAAATACTCAGTCCAAGCTCTTCTTGACTTGATGGTTTGTGTTGATAAACCCACTGTGATTCTGATGGGATTTCCTTTATATGTGATTTGTTTCTTTTCTCTAACAGCTTTTAATATGTTGCTCTTGTGCTGAGTTTCTGGGATCTTGATTATCATATGTCTAGGTGTAGATTTATTTTGGTTGATGCTAATTGGAGTTTTATATTCCTCACTAATCTGTATGTCATATTCGTTCCCCATGCTTGAGAATTTTTCTGCTATTACTTCTACAAAAAGTCTTTTTATGTCATTTTTGTTGATTCCATTTTTATTGGCACCTATCATTCATATTATTTATCATTGTGTCATCTTGCAGTTGTTGAAAATTTTCCTGATTCCTTATTTTTAAGAGATCTTTCCTTTCCTGGTTGCTAGCTGCAACACCTTCAAGATTTTAAAGATTATCTTCAGGTTCTTTCAAATGAATTTTCCAGCTTTTAATGTAATTTTTTTGTTTTCTGGATATCTGTTTGAATCTGATTCATGCATTCTATTCCTTTCCTATTTCATTTAAGATTTCCAATAATTGCCTATGCTCCTCTTTTTATCATATCTTTTTATCAATGTATTCTTTAGATATGCTCAGTAATTTTTTCATTGTGGTTATCATTTTTTTAACCTGAGACATTATTTCTGATCTGATTTCCTGCATAAGTACCTAGGGTTGTTTCTCCAATTCAGTTGCAAGGATTTGAGAGATTTCAGATGTGTGACTTCCAGTTTCTTCTATACTAACGTCTCCTGGACGTTTTCTGGGTGGGTTGAAAGAAGGAGATTGCATTTTGCTCCCTCTTTCCATTTTCTATTTCAGAAATAACACTTTATTTTTATTTCTGTGATAATCCTTATGAAATTTTGATAGTAAGAAGCTATATCATTAATATCGTAGCCATTCTAGGAAGTGTTTTTCAGGGGTATCTCTGTGTGTCAGAGATTCTTTGTTTGTGTCTGTCCTGAGATTCTGCCTTCTCAACTAATTGAGAACGGAATATTGGTTTTCATTTGGCACTGTCCTCCATCTTTAAGTGTAAGACTGTGGGAAGGCTATTACCTTAGTGCTTCCCAATATTGTTACTCAAGAGATAACAAGTGCTTAAACAGATGATATCCTAGCTATGGTAGTGCAATTAGTAGTAATAATAATAATAAGAGCAAGCAAAATTTATAAATTGACAAACTTTGGTAGCTATTGGTTTTGCACTTTAGGCCATAGAAACAAAGTCTATAGTAATATAACAGGAAAAAATGTCCTATGCAAGGTGCTTTCGCTTGTTGGAATAAGTTTACTCTTTGTTCCTTTGACCAAGCCAATTGCCTAATTCCAGGTGCTTCACTTCATGTAGGGTGATAGCTCAGGCATCTGGATTCCTCTGACCAAGTTGTAAATATTTGTACTAATAGTGCTTAGATGAGATATCATGTCTGAATTTTGTACTATGAATAACTACTACAAAGCCAACAATATGCAATGTATTGATTATTGTAACTGTCCTAATAACCTGCTTTGAAGCTGTCTCAATTCTATTTCTTTATTAATAAAATTAGTTTTTAAAAAAAGTTACTGAGGGTACTAAGCATTTCCATGGTGGTTGTTGGTCCCTGAGTTCAGGGGAATGGGCTGAGTACCTGGATTATTCCAGCCAAGCTAGTTATCCAGAATCCAAGCAGCTCTGTGCCAGTTCCATTGGTTCAGAAGAAAGTAAAGAGGTAATTTAAGGTATATGAGAGTATACACATAGGTTATACTATAACACTATTTTATGTAAGGAACTTAAGCACTTGGTATCTACAAGACATTGCTAGAACCCTTACTCCATAATACCAAGGGACAACTGTACATAAAGAGCATATATTTTTGACAAGATGCAAAAGCAAAATGCAATTGCAGACCTCCAGCCCACCAAGAATAAACCCAAAATACAATAAGATAGAAGGAAATAGAAGACACACAGTGAAATTTCTGAAATGATAGCAAACAAAGTAAAGAAAGAAATCCATAAAGCTATAAAGGAAATTATATCAGGAATAATCTCTCAGATACCAAAAAAAAAAAATGACAATATCATAAAGGAAATTTTGGAGCCCAGGGAGATAGTTCAGTAGAATAAATGCTTCCTTGGCAAGCTCAGGGTCCTGAGTTCAATTCCCGGTACCAAAAAAAAAAAAAAGGAGAGAGAAAAAGGAAATGCTAAGTAAATCTAGAGTAGAGATAGACAAATAACAGAGGATGATAGGAAAATGAATGAAAACATAAAAGATCAATATGGAAATAGAATGCATGGTATGGATTCCAACAGATATCCAGGAAATTAAAAATTTGATTGAAAGATGGAAAAACTACTTGAAGAGAATTAAAGAGAGATTTTTAGATGTTGAAGACAAGATCTATCAAGAAAGGGAATATCTCTTAAAAATAACAAGGAATCAAGAAATAACAGTTCAACAGATGCAAGATGATGCAAGCAAAAACAATACAAGACTGATAAGTGTTAATGAAAAAGAAAGAGTAAACATAAATGAGATAGAGACTATTTTCAGAAGTACTAGCAGAAAAATTGCAAACGTGGAAACACAAACTGACTGACAGCTAAGTGAGGAATACAGAATTCCAATTAACATTAACCAAACTAAATCTATACCCAGACATAATAATCAAGGTCCCAGAAATTCAGCACACAAACAACATATTAAATTATGTTAAAAAAAAAAAAAGGAAAGCCCATCAGAGTCATGGCAGACTCTGCAACACAAAAGATCAAGTCAAGAAGAGCCTGGAGTGGAGTATTTCAAGCCCTAAAAGAAAACAACTGTCAAATCAATTGATATACCATGCAAAACTATCTTTAAAAATTAATAAAGACACAAGGTATTTCCACAA
>NW_004524624.1:7180925-7196643 GCF_000260255.1 Octodon degus | reverse complement strand
GAAACAAACTCCAACAAGAAACACATTTAACTCAAATATAAATTCATACACTGAAAATCAAGTATGGAAAACAATATTCCAAGCAACCAAAACCCAGGAAAAAAAAAAAAAAGCAGCGGTAGCTATTCTGTTTGCAGACAATGTGAACTTCAAAGCAAGAATGTTCATAAAAGAGAAAAAAAGATCATTACATATTTGTTGGGGAAAACTTCAAGAGGGATATACAACAACCATAAATATGTATGCACCAAACATGGTAGCACTCAGCTATATAAGAAAATTATTGGGCTGGAGAGATAACTCAGTGGCATAAGCACCAGCCTGAGAAGCACAAGGTCCTGAGACTGAGCCCCAGTACAAAAAAATATATATTAATAGACATTAAAAATCAAATAAGCAACAACACAATTATAGTGGGGGGCATTAATACCAGATTGTCACAGAGAGATAGCTCAACTAGACAAAAAATCAGCAATAGAAGATCAGAAATCAACCAAACCTGTGAACAAATGGGCTTAATAGATGTCTTCCAAGTTTTCTATCCACCATCATCACAATACACATTCTTCTAAGCTGCAAATGGGATGTTCTGTAAGACAGACCATATACTAGCCCACATAACATGCTTAAGTAAATGAAAATGAATTGAAATTATCTTGTCCATATTGTATAACCATATCACAATGAAACAGGCAATAAATGGCAGAAGAAACCTCAAAGACTTCATAAAAACATGGAAATTAAATAACACTGTGCTAATCAGCCAGTGGATTACAGATGAATTTAAAGAAAAAATGAAACAATATATGTAATTAAATGAAACTGCAGATACAACATACTGGAACCTGTGCAACACAAAGAAGAAACCCTAAAAGGGAAATTTGTAGCAGCGAATCCTTACATTAGGAAAACAGGATGAGCAAAATAACCTAATGTTGCACATCAAGATTCTAGGAAAAGAAAAGCAAGACAAGCCTAAAGCCCATAAAGGAGAGGAAACTGTAAATATCAGAATAGAAATTAATACAATGAAGCCTAAGAAAATTGTACAAATAATTAGTGAAACACCAAGTTGGTTCTTTGGAAAAATAAATACAATTGATAAAACACCTAGCCAAACTTACCAAAATAGAAAAGACTGAAATTCATAAAATGAGGAAGTAAAAGGGTAAAATCACTGCAGATGATGTAGAAACTTATAAGAACAATACTTACTTCAAAAATCTTTACTCTCATAGAATAGAAAATGTAGAAGAAATGTATAGAATCCTAGACACACATGAATTACAAAAACTGCATCAAGATAATATAAAGTTTCTTAATATTCCAATATCAGCTAATGACATTGAAAATGTAATAAAAAGACTGCCAACAAAGAAAAGCCTAGGTTCTGATGGATTCATAGCTGAATTCCACAAGAAATTTAGAGAAGATTTAATGCCAAAACTCCCCAAACACTTTCATGAAATGGAAAGAAAAGCAATGTACCCTAACTCATTTCTGGATGCAAGTACTACCCTGATAATAAAACTCAGACAAAAGACCCAACAAAAAAATGAGAACCACAAGCCCATCTCCCTAATAAACACAGTTGCAAAAAAGCTCAACAAGATACTAACGGCAAACAGAATGCAGTATATTATCAAGAAGCTAATGCATCATGACCAAGTGGGATTCGTCCAGGAATACAGTGATGTTTAAACAATCAATAAATGTAACGTACCTTATCAACAGAGCCAAAGACAAAAATCACGTGATCACTAAATGCAAAAAAGTTTTTGATAAAGTCCAACACTTGTCCATGATAAAAAAAAAACCCTACAGAAAATTGGAACAGATGGTCTTTATGTCAATTTTACATAAGCCATCTATGACAAACAAACAGCCATCATTATATTAAATAGAAAATACTGTCACTTTTCACTTAAAATTAGGAAAAAGACAAGGTTTCCACTATCACCACTCCTATTCAATATAGTTCTAAAAATATTAATTAGAGCAATTGGATAAGAGAGAGAAATAAAAGGAATAAGAATAGGAAAGAAGTTAAATTATCATCATTTGAAGATGATGTTAAGCTCTACATAGGACACCCAAAAAAGTCCACCAGAAGACTTGTAGATTTAATAACCAAGTTCAGTAATGTAAGAGGATACAAAGTCAACACTGAAAAATCAATAGCATTCCTATACACAAACAACAAACTCATTGAGAAAGAAATTGAGAAAAATACAACCTTCAACAATATCATCCAAAAAATGAAATACTTAGTTAGGAGTCAACCTAACAAAGGAAGTAACTGATCTATGCACTGAAAATTTCAGTATTCTGCAAAAGGATACTAAAGAGTGTATCAGAAAATCAAAATACATCCCATACTCATCGATAGAAAGCACCAACATAGTGCAAATGTCCATATTCCCAAAATTTGTTATACAGATTTAATGTGATCACAATCAAAATACTATTAGTATAACTTCTAGAAACAGAAAAGATTCCTAAAATTCACTTTGAACCAGAACAGATCGAGGATAGCAAAAGCAGTTCTAGGCAATAAAGCAAAGGAAGGGGACATCACAATCCCTGACTTGAAATTATACTACAAAGGTACTATGAAAAAAATCAGCATGGTACAGGAAAAAAAGACCTGAGGATCAGTGGACCATAATAAAAGGTGAAAACACAAGAACAAACACACGCATCACCCCATCTTTGATAAAGTAGCTAAACATGTTCACTGGAAGAAAGGTTGCTTCTTTAACAAATGGTGCTAGAAAAACTGGCTGTCCAAATGCAGAAGACTATAAACTAGACCTGTATCTATCACCCATTAAACTAAAGTCCAAATGGATCAAAGTTCTAAATAGTAAAACAAAAACACTAAATCTTGTGGAAGAGAAAATAGGTGGAAACCTTGAAGACTAGGGTTAAGTAGAGAGATTGTGAAGAAAAACCAAACTGCAATGGAAGTACTCCAAAGAATCAACAACTGACACCTAATCTTATTAAAAAGATTTTGCACATCAAAAGAAACCACCAACAGAATGAAAGGACAACGCACATATTGAAGGGGGAAGTTTTAAATTTTAGCCTTCTCATGTAGAAAATCAGTTTTCTAGTACCATTTCTTCCAGTGAACATGTAGGGCCCCTTTGTCAAAGATAAGGTGGCTGGTTATGTTTGTAATTATGTCTGTATCTTCTAATCTGTTCCATTAATCTTTAGGTCTGTTTTCTGCCAGTACCATTCTGATTTTATCACGGTAGTGTAATTTCAAGTCAGTGATTGTGATGCCTCCTGCCTTTTCTCTGTTGCCCAGGATTGCTTTTGCTATTGTAGGTCTCTTCTGGTTTGAGAGGATAACTTTGATAATTGCACTGCTGCTTTCTACTGTTCTATTGAAAAAAGCAATTTACGTTTAATTTTTTCTCTCTCTTTTTAATTTTTTATATTTTGTACCAATTTTATATGCTTTTATCTGGTAATCTGAAGACAACAATATTCATTATAACAACCATTGTTGAATTCCGATCATTTTGTTTAGTGAAATTCTGTGCCATTTCTAGTGTTTTATTTTATTTTTTAAATTAAAATATTTCTTAAAAATATAACCAGTTGTCTTTCAGACAAATTACTTCTATCTAGAACACATAAAGAATTGAAAAACCTCAGACACACCACCACCACCCCCTGCCAAATTTAAAGACCCAATCCAAAAATGTGCATTGAAAATAAATACACACTTCTCAGAGAAAAAAATACAAAGGGTAAATAAATATATTTTAAAATGTTCAACATCAGTGGTCATTCCAGAGATATAAATTAAAATCTGATATTCAGTCTCACTCCAGATAGAATGGCTATCATCAATAAATTAACCAATAACAAATGCTGTAGAGGCTGTAGGAAAAAAGGAACCCTTCTCCACTGTTCTTGATAGTGTATACTGGTGCAACCACTATAGGAATCAGTATGAAGAGTATGTGAAAAGGTAGGATTGGAGGCTTCATTTGACCCTTCTATTCCTATTTTAGGTATCTTCACAGAAGAATTAAAAACATCATACCACAGCATATACATGTGCCCACATTTATATCAGCACAATTTGTAATAGCTAAATCCTGAAGACAACCCAAATGCCCATCAACTGAGGAATGAATTAAAAAAATAGTGTGGTATTTTTATACAGTGGAATACTCTAACTTGAAGCTTTTGCAGGTAAATGGATACAACTTGTGACCAAATTCATTACTGAAAAAAATCAGACTCATGTGTTTAAACATCATATTGTCCCCCTGGTGTGAGAAATTGAAAGAGTAAATGGGGTCTAAAGTGTACACTAGATATTGTGAAATGGGAAGAAATTATTAAAAAGGAAAAAGAAACTAGAATTGGGGGAAATGAGAAAAGAAGTAAAGTAAAAGGGATATTTAAAACACCAAGTTAGTTATATTATTAGAGTCTCTTCATAGAAAAGGAAGATTTGAACTAATGTCAGCTGGAGAATTTTTATGCCCATTATCTTGTACTCTGAGTAACTACTTAAAGATAATAATATCTAATATATTAATTTTGTTTTATCTTTTTCTTGTAAAATTTAATAAAAATATATATTTGATTTATGTCTAAAATGTGGACAAATTTTGTAGTAAATATTTTTTATTGTTTAATTTATTGAATTCCAATCATTAAACCTTGCCATTAATTAATTGTGGATTAAATTAATAAAATGATACAGCATGGTTTTATATGAAATAGATACAAAACCATCAGTATTTTCATTATATGTCAGAATTAAAATAACTAGCTGTGTTTAATAACTTGATATTTTAATCTTTCCACAGAATTGCATAGACTTCATACCCACTGTAGTGAATCCTGTGGCAGTTATATGTGACTCTAATGCCTTACTATCCTTTCCTCCATAGCCTGTGAGGGTTGTATCAGCCTATTCTTTTCCTGGTTATGAGGAATCTCAAAAGAAAAGTTTTATGTGCAAATACATTTCTACAATGGACTGAATATTTCCCCCACTAATCAAAGGTACATGCTGTAATCCTAACCACCATGCAATAGCAAGATGGTGCAACGCTAAGGCATTTGGAGGCATATGGGTAATATGGGTGAAGCCCTTGTAAATGGAATGTGTATCTTTATGAAAGGGACCCACAGGGTTGTCTTCTCATCTTTCCACCATGTCAAGATATAAGAAATTGTCTGTCTGAAACCAGGAAAAGCACTTTCATCAGAATCTAGTCACCCTGGCACCTTGATCCGAGACTTCCAGCATGTAAAACTATGAGAAATACATGTAGTTTGTAAGTCACCTAGTCTATGCTACTTTGATATGGCATTCCCATCTGACAAAAATGCTGTCTATCCAGAACTTTGCTTATTCCATGTATATTTTCTAATCCCTCCAGTTGGGTGTTTTAGGTTACAGGGTCTTGTTTTTTAAATACTTAATTCTCAAATGAAGATAGAGTATTTAAAGTGTTCAATGTAATTATTTAATTTATGTAGGCATTATGTGATGCTTATCAGAGTCAAATTAACATACTCATTAACAACACAGTGAAGTTAATTCTCTGGATATGGCTTAACCTATAATTGAAAGTTTGTACCCTTTGACAAACATCGCTTCATTTCTTCCACCATCATCCCCAGCCCTGACCACCACCGTTCCACTCTCTGCTTCTGAGTTATTTTTTATTTAGATTCCACAAGACAATATGTACATAATGTATATACATTCATGTGCTAATGGATATTTAGGTTATTCCATATTTTGGCCACTGTGTATTATATATTAATATGCCTTTGATTTTATTGCAAGCCAGTCTTTTATTGTTTTAGAGTACAGTTAGAATCTGTTGTGCTAATATACACGATGGAGTTCCACTCAGCCATAAAGAAGGATAAATTTGAGTTGTTTGTGGGAAAATGCATGTAAAGTAAGGCTATAATGCTAAGTGAAATAAATAAGACACAGAAGGTTAAATATTGTGTGGTTTTTCTCATATGAGAATCTCCAAAATATAAATAATTTAAAGAGCAAAATGAAAGATGGATGATAGGGAACAGGGAAATAGACTTCATAAAAATAGGAAGCAGACCTAGAGTTCGGGAAAAAAATGTGAAGGGAAGAAGGGAAAAGCACAAAGGATTAAGATAGGATCATATATGTACAATTTTGTGTGATAAATGTATTCATTATGTATCACAAATACATAAATAGAAAACCACAACAAAACAAAATAAAACCAACAAAAGTGAAATATATAGTATATGGAGCAAAACAGTGATAACTCGGGTCAGGATAGAAAGAAGAAATGGGGACATATAGGTCAAAGAACACAAAATAGTAAAATAGGAAGTATCTGACATATAATGTAGAACTACACTTAAAAATGGTGTGCCACAGTCAGGACTTAGCTGAGATGATAGTTGCTCTTACAACCAAAGGGAAAATATGGACAACTATTAAAGTAACTGATGTTAATTAATTCTTCATTACTGTAACCATTGTACATGTATCTCATACCATATCATATACCTTAAATAGACACAAAATTTATTTTCAAAAAGAAACTAAAATGAATTCATGATATTGAAATAACAAGAGTCTTAAGTCAAATAATCTTTGATCAGTTTATCTGGCAACATTAGTCTTCTCCATATTTTATTTTCATCTATTTTCTATTAGCCATAGGCTAATCACCTAAACCAAGATCTCAATGTCACTGAACTTGCCTTTTTGCTTTCTTAGTTGACATATAAGGTTTATGTTGTCTTGATATTTATCTGATTTTTAATTAAAAAGGACTATGACAGCCCTTCTTGGATATCATGTTGTGGAAGGAACCCAGATTCATCTATAAATAGCTCAGTATTTATAGATTAGAGCTGAAGAATATCTTCTAACTAGGCTTATGTATTTCCTCTTCCCATCATGTCCTGTTACTTCCCAGCTGCTTAATGAGTTGGGTTATTAGAGTGATACAAGGTACACTGAAATCAGTGGATATTTTATAATATGATAATGGCTGTAAAACTGGAAATTAATTATTTGCACTAAGATTTAGATAAAGTTAGCTGGTACATAAAAGATTACTCTGTATGAATGAATGAAAGAAAAAGTTCAGCAGGTGTTTTATTGCCAATAAACTCTCCCAAGTTTCTGAGGCCTAGATAACTTTGCATCTTCATTGTTTCTTTAGATTGAAAAAGCTATTAGCCAATGGCTATATGGGAATAGGAGAACATCTTTACCTCTGTAAATGCTAAGGCCAAAGATAAAGGAAGAAGAAGTGGAGGAGGAAAACAAGAGGAAAAGGGAGAAGAGAAAAAGAGAGTAACTACTATATTTTCCTTTGGTCCTTAAAGGGGCTGTTACTTCTAGAAATTTCTCATAATGGTTGTATTTGACAAACCCAAAAATTTATTAGCCTGAACAAACAACACGCCCTTCCTTTCTTCCTTTACATCTTACACCTGCACCATTTAAGCAGTCCTAATATTGCGCTTCAAAAGTAGCAAAATAAGCTTCCTACCCATCAAATCATCTGTTGGACACTGGAAGTTATCCCTACAGTCTTTCTGTTTGCTCTGTTTATTAAAGCAGTCCATTAGAACTTCCTTCTGACCTCCCAAGCTCTGAGACATAGGAGATCAAAGGCTGGCTGGAGTCTGCCCCTCTTTCCTTTCCTGAGTTTGGCACCTGCACCACTTCTGAGAACCAGCACTTCACTCTTCTCCCACGTAGTATATTCTTGGATCCCTGTTTCTTCTCATTCACAATCCTGAGCCTCACAACTTCAACATTCACACACAAAACAAACAAAAACAAAACCAGCAGCCTTGAAAGAGGAAAGTAAAAACAAGGTATATGGGATTTCCTTGACTTTTCCACTAGTCTTTCATTTTTATTGTCTACTCACAGAAACTTGCATACAGTGACCCCCAAAAAATAAGCACTCAAGATCCTTCTGTCCCTAGGTTTACTCAATACTAGCATAAAATATAGCGGAAGCAGGGCAAGGAAAGATGAAACTCTGGCTCCACCACTTTCAAGTGTCAAACATAGCAAGCTATGGTCAGAGATTTCTTTTCTTACACAATAATATAAGGTTATAATATTTATAGCACAAGACATCTGTGCACATTCAAGATCATATTTACAAAGCACCTGGAGTTTACTAGGCATTTCAGCAAAGAACTGCTATTATCACATAAGGCTAATGCATGGCTCCCATCTCTACTGAGTTATAGAAGTAACTTGGCTTCATCAAGCCAAAAAGCGCACTTCCCAACCCCAGGAGATCAAACTGATAGTCACCAAGGAAAAATATATTGACACAGTGCCATTACCAGAACTAACAATCATTTGATGTGAATTCCCTTGGTGCCCATAAGCCATCATAAACCTACCAACCTTGAGTTTGTCCAAGCAATTTATATTTTCAGCTCATACAACCTCCTGGGTAACAAGTTCCACCTGTTACTCATAGCCCATAAATCACTTTCCTATGAACATAACAGCATTCAGGGAGGCAACGAGAGTCAGGGGAAAGAGCTCAGACTCTGCACAGAATTCTAATGAATGTGCCCTTTTCTACCTGTGAGGTCTTGGCTAACCTAGAGGTCCTCAGTCTCCTGAAAATCATTTTTCCAGCATGAAATTTTGATAATTGTATGAAAGGTAATTGATTTTCAACCTCTAAACCTTTCATCCACATGTTCTCTGATCAGATTGGCTTCCATACATATGCATACTTATCACTCACTTGCTCATGACTAAAGGCTTTGCTGAAACTCATCTGCAAGAAATTTTCTGTGTGAGACATAAATATCTTTAAAAACTGTAGGAGATGCCTGAAGAATTTTTTCAAACATTTGATAAGAAGAGAAAGCTATTCCCCCAAGATTAGGGAAGTAAAGAAAGGTGGCTTTTATAAATGAATTAATTTTTCATCTCAGATTAATTTCAGGAACTGAGGATAGGCAGAATGCCAAACAGATGAGATAGTTGCTGAACTGGAGACTAAAATAAGAACATTAGAAGACAGAAGTGGAGGGCTGAGGAGATGGCTCAGTAGAATAAGCACTTGCCTGGGAAGCACAAGGACCTGAGTTCAATCCCTCGTTCTGAAAAAAAAAAAAAAAGATGGAGCACATTAAAAATCAGAAACTAAGCAGAGAATATGCTTGAAAAATCTATATAAGACCTCTTTTCTTTGAGTTAATGCCAATGTGTGTGTGTGTGTGTGTGTGTGTGTGAGAGAGAGAGAGAGAGAGAGAGAGAGAGAGAGAGAGAGAGAGAGTGTGTATGTGTGTGAAAATTTTCCAGAATTGTTCAAAAATAGTTCCTGAGAAGTTATGAACCCAGAAATTTCCACTGTGGCCACAAAGCTGGGAGACATATGAGTACCTACCAGCCAGAGTGGAGGAATCTGTTAAAACCTGAAACAATTTAGTTTAGGTTACAGACAATGCTCACTGATGGAAGGATGTACATTCATTTCAAGTACACAGGAAAATGCTATTAGTGCATATGCTAACTCCATAATAAGACAATAAATTTTAAAAGCCTGAAGTTATGTGGACATATTCTCTTACTACAATGAAATCGAACAGTAAATTATAAAATTGATATCTGAGAAAACCTAAATACTTGTAGATTAGATAGCATATATTTCAATGACCCTGAGTCAAAGAAAAAGTACTACACAAAGAAAAATATTTTACTGATAATGAATTAAAAATAAAAATAACAAATATAAAAAGTGGCTTAATCAGTATTTATAGAAAATCTATAGCATTAAATACTTTGGCATTTTTAAAAAAAAGATCTAAGATCAGTTATCTAAAATTTCACTTTACTAAGAAGTGTGAGAAACAAAATTAGACCCAAAGTAAAGACTGTATAGAAAATAATAAAAAAAAACTGGGCTGGAGAGATGGCTCAGTGGTCTAAAGCACCTACTTGAAACAAGCTTGGCAAAGCACAGGGACCGCGGTTCGATCCCCAGCACCACATGCCAGCCAGACCCGCCCCCTGGTGGGCTGAGCTGGCCACACACACAATAAATAAATGTAATAAATAAATATTAAAAAAAAAGAAAAGAATAAAAACAAAAATAAAATTCAAAGAAATCCAAAATAGCTGATTTGTAGAAACTAATATAGGTAGAAAGCTTCATAATTTGAGGATCAGTAAAGCTTTTCTTTAGATTATATCATAAAAATTACAAACCATAGAAGAAAAAATATGGAAATTGCATTTCAACAAAATATTCTTTTCTCTAGAAAGGACAGTGGTAAGGCACATCAGATTTCTAGTATCTAGTACATAAAAACAAGTTACATAGCTCAGTATTCAAGCACAGGGGCCTGAGTTCAATCCCCAGTTCTGGAAAAGAAAGAAAGAAAGAAAGAAAGAAAGAAAGAAGAAAGAAAATAAAAGAAAAATCAATAAAAAGTAGAAAAAAGCTTCACTTTGAATAAAAAATACCTGTTAATATGAAATAGGTATATGAAAAATTTCATATACCTACTACTATTTGTCAAGAAAGCATAATTTTAGACCACAATTAGACACCAGTTCAACAGCTCTAGAAAGGCAAAAGAGAAGGGATGACAGCAAATGTTGATAAGAGTATAAAAAACCTGGAACTCTCCCAATCTGCTAGGGAGCAATGCTTAAGTGATACAATAATCTTAGCAAAGTCTAGCCATTTCTTATCATTTAAATATACACATAAATTGTGACATCCCCAGACAATGAAATATCACTGAGTCACAAAAAGGGTCAAACATTCTATACACAAATATGGATAAATCTGAAAATCATACTGAGAAAGAGAAGTAAGCTACTCAGGTACTCAAAAAGGGTGCTGGCTATGTGGATGTATTTATATGAAATTCTAGGAAAGACAAATCTAATCTATGATGATAAGCAGAAGGTGGATTTGTGGGAAGCTAGAGACTGATTAACAAGATATAGAATAAAACTTCTTGGGAATTACATGGAAGTGCTCTCTAAAGCATGATTGTGTGTACTACCACTATTGCTATATAAAAAAAAAATTCTACAAACAGGGTAGCTTAAATAACATACATTTATTTCTCTCAATTCATGAATCTGAGAAATCTAATATCAAGATTTTGCAAAGGTTTGACTCCTAGTGAGAGCCTTTCCAAACTTCCACATAATCACCTTCTTACTGTCCTCACATGTATCAAAAAGGTCCATCCTCACTTCCTCCTTTAAATCTACTAACTCCCCAAATGTCCACCTCCAAACACATCACAGTGTCGATTAGTGTTTCAATACACCAATTTGGGAAGTACACAAATACCCAATTCATGTAACATGACAGTTGTATGAGTATATACATTTTTCGAAAAGCCAACAACTTCTGACATTGCCAGTCTTATGGAAAACCCACTACTACTATGCACTACTGGACTATATTGGGATATATAATGTTTGTGGGCAGGAAATCATGTCTGCATCTTGTACAATGAATAACCACTAAGACAATATTCAATGTATTAATTATTGAAACTGTTCTACTACTAAGTTTTGAAACTGTCTTATTGCTATTTGTTTCTCAATAAAATTATTTTTTAAAAAAAGCATTGAACTGAACAGATGAAATAATACATGTAATTGTTTTTGTGGGGTATTTTGTATTTTAGGGAAGGATCTACAGGGTGTTCAGGGTCTCACTACTAGATTGGACTTATAGTGATTTTCCTGCTTACAGCCTCCCAAGAGCTGGGATTACAGGTGCACGCCACCAGACCCAGTCTCAATTGCCATCACAGCACACCTTGGGGGTGGGACCGGTACAGCAGGCCTGGGGATTAAGCCCCCAGCCCCTGCACCTATTGTAGGCACTTTAATCCACTGAGATATTTGGCCGGCCCAATACATTTAATTTTATTTAGCTTATATCTCATTAAAGGTTGTTTTAAAGAGAAATGAATGACAACAAGTAAACATTGAAGTAAAACACTGCATTCACTTCTGATACACATCCTTTCTAAACATCTCGTACAAAATTTATCTTTCTCTTGCTTTTCCTTCTGCTTTATCACTCCTCAGATGGGAGGAGGGGAGAAAGGAAGAGAGCACCTATCTTTGTTTTGTTTTTTTTTTCTTAATTTTATTGAGAAACAAATAGCAATGAGACAGTTTCAAAACCTAATAGGAGAGTTTCAACAATTAATACATTGTGTATTGTTGGCTTCGTAGTGGTTATTCATAGTACAGAATGAAGACATGATATCCTGTCCAAACACTATTAGTACAAATCTTTCTTCTCATTGAGTTAAGAGAAAATAGCTGTATATCTATCGTAACTATTTTGTATATACAGATACAAAGTAGTTATTCATTTGTATTGCCTTTTTTCTTTAGTTTTGTATTCCCTTGCCATTTAAATATTGTATGTGCATGAATTTAGCAAAATAATCTAATATAGTCCAGTAGTCCATAACAGTAGTGGGTTATCCAAAGGACTGGCAATGTCAAAGGTTGTTGGCTTGAGCCCTTCGCAGCTCAGAATATTAATATGGCTTTACCTTTTATACCTCGTTTTTATACTTTTCTGCTGGATATAATATTAAGACCAAGATAAAGTAAGACCTATGTAATAATAAATGTAACTTTTGTATCTGCCAAGGTCAGTCAAATCCCCTCAGGATTTATCCTGAAACCCCGTACTACAGTTTGTAGATCCTTTGTCAGTGTCAGCCATGTGGTTGAGTCACGGCCATTGCTTGACCAATTTGCTCTCTGTGAAAGCCTGAGAGAATATTTTCTCTCCATGAGCACCTGACTTTGTACATACACACAAGCATACACACACACACACACACACACACACACACACACACACACCTGTTGGTTCAAGGATCAGGACTCAGTGGTTATAGAGAAACAGTACCTCTCCTGGACAGGGAGGGTGAGGTACCTCCACCAACAGCCCAGAAGGACCCCACTGCATCTCCCATTAACATTTGTACCTCTACTATCAGGGGCAAAAAAAAAAAAAAGTAATTTTATGTCACTATGATAGCAATGGTACCAAAGAAGTGAAATGAGTTTCAGTTTTGTGATTAAAAATTAAATCAAGATGGGAAAAGTAAGTTCTGAAGATCTATTGCACAGCATGGTGACTATAGTTAATGTACTATATATGATGACATTATTTAAATAGACTTCAAATGTTCTTATCCCACCAATAAGTATTGAGGAAATGGATATGTTAATTAGTTTAATTTAATCATTTTATAATGTGCACATATAATGAAACAAAACATTGTACTCTAGTGTATACAATTACTTATCAAGTAGAAATGAAATTTTTAAAATGGTCTGGATGTGTAGTTCAGTGATAGAGTTTTGCCTAGACTTCACAGACCCTGGATTCAATCCTACATCAGTCCTGAGATAAACACCTTGTCTGATTAAGGTCAGCTATTAGTCACTAGGAAACCTGGGGTCATGTGTTACTGACTTTGCAAAAGTATAAATAAAGGACCATTTTGTTGTGAAAAAATAAATAAATAAATACATTATCAACCTTAATTTGAAATTAGAATTTGTCCATATTCTTTCCAGTATTTATGCATCTACAAAAAAGTTTATCTTTGTTATTTTTCTACTTTCACTGCATTCTCAATCTGTATGCTATTTTAAAAGATAAATTTGTACAAATATTAAAATATCCCCAGCACCATAAAAATATAATGAAACAAAATAAAATAAATTAAATCAGAATCTGCTCCAGCCACTTCCCAGGACCAACATGTGTGTGGGATCTTTCCTGCACTCGCCAGAACCTCCTCCTTCAGACAGGCCTGGTCTGGAACCCTGAAGGAGAACTCACAGCAGAGAGGCAAGGGGAAAGATCCACCCAATACAGGAGCAAAACATCTTGCCAGAGGTCCACAGTGGGTTCACTTCCACAGGCTGCAGCAGGAAGAAGTGGAGCAAAGCAGCCAGACCCAAGTCAGGCCACCTGGACAAGTTTCAACTAGGTAGATCCAGGCCTGGTAAGCTGAGACACCTCGCAAGACCCACATCTGTGAGAGCATCATCTCTCTTGCTCTCTTGACTGAGAAAGGGGGGCAACAGGTAAACTGGGGTGAACCAATCTGCTGGGATACTACAGGTACAAACAGGGAGGTGATCAGGTGGAACTTAGGGGAACTAACTTAAGTACAAATTCCTAATCTAATATCTGCGTAGTATACACTCATAAGGTGTGCTCTTAGGGTCAAAAATACAAACTGATTAGATGCAAAGTTTGTCAACTGCTAAATCTCACTGCATATTATTAGTGTTGCTAATTATAGGTTTATAAATAAAAAATTATAACTACCATAATCACATAATCTCTCTGGGCTAATAATATTGGTAGGTGCTAAGGTAATAACTGCACCAAATCTCTATGCCAAAGGTCAGAAGACAGGGCCATGTAAAATGACAAAGAGAAGAAGCACAACACATTTTCAGACCCTGAGCCAACCCAGAACAAAAGTAGGAGATACCAGCATAAAAGAAATTAGAAATCACACACCTGAAATCTCAGAAATAATAGCCTCTGAAGTAAAGAAACAACTACAGACAGGTATAGAGGAAATCAGAGCAGAATGATCTCTGAACTAAAAAAAGAAATGATAGGTATAATGAAAAAAATTACCATGTGCTTCTAAAGAAGACACCGATAAAAACAGAGGAGAAAACAAAAATGAGGGAATCCTTGAATGAGCAATATAGGAAAGAAATAGAATACGTGAAGCAGATTCAAAAGCATATACAGGACATTAAAACCTCAATCACAAGCTGGCAAAGCTATTTGAATGAAAGTGAATATAGTTTCAGAGCTTGGAGACACCATTGCAGCTAATGAATAGGTAAGAAAAGACCTCTCAAAAACAATTAGGAGGAAGAAAAAAATAATTCAACATCTGCAAGATGATGCAAACATGTACGATTTAAGAATAGGCATTAATGAGAAAGAAAGAATCCAGAAAAATGATATAAAAACAACATGGGCAGAAGTAATAGCAGAAAACTTCCCAAATATTGGAAAACAGTGTGACATTCAGGTAACTGAAGTACATAGAACTCCAAAAAAAATCAACACAATTGAAAATACACACAGATTATAATAACCAAGATCCCAGAAATTCAGCATAAGAACAATATACTAAAAGCTGATAGAAAGAAGAAACACAACATACTTAAAGGATAACCCATCAGTATAATGACAGATTTCTCTTCACAAACCATCAAATCAAGAAGAGCATGGAGTAAAGAACTTCAAGTCCTCCAAGAAAACGAATTCCAGCCAAGACTGCTATGCCCTGCAAAACTCTCTTACAAGTTTGATGGAGAAGTATAATATTTCCATGACAAAAATCAACTAAAGAATTTTATGATGACAAAGCCAACCCTACACAGATTAATAGAAGATATTCTATAGAGAAATCAAAATGACCACAACTCTGTAAATGAGCCTGCAAAGAATCCACAAAATAGGACAAACAAACACAGGAGACAAACAAACACAGCAGTTAAATAACCTGTCAATCATAAGTCAATACATCTCAATTATAACCATCAAAGTAAATGGACTCAATTCACCAATTAAAAGAAATAGACTGACAGAATCTATTAAGAAGAAAAATCTAACTATGC
>NW_004524624.1:7178828-7179915 GCF_000260255.1 Octodon degus | reverse complement strand
AAAAAAGGTGTACAGAAAAAAAAATAGAAATAAAGAGGGCCACTACATCCTAGTAGGAGAAAATACAAGAGAAAAAGGTAACAGTCATAAATATGTACACACCAAACATGGGAGCACCCAACTATATAAGACAAATCTTAATGGACATGAAAAATCTAATATCCAAACCACAATCTTAACAGGAAGCCTTAACATCCCCTTATCACAAAAAAGATAGGTCAAGCAGACAAAAAATTAGCAAAGAAGTAGCAGAACTGAACCAGAACTTGGAACAAATGGACTTAGTGGACATATATAGAGTGTTCCAGCCAACCACAGCTAAATGCACATTTTTTTTCAGCTGCACATAGATCATTTTCTAAAATAGACAACAGGGGCCTGGGAGATGGCTCTGTGGAATAAAGGCTTCCCTGGCAAGTGCAAGGGCCTGAGTTCAATCTATGGTTCAGTCAAAGAAAAAAAAAATAGACCACAAAATAATCCATAGGTCATGCTTAACGTTATGCAAAAAAACAGAAATTATCCTATGCATATTGTATGACCACAGTGCAATGAAACTGGAAATAAATGACCAAAGAAACCACAAAAAAAAACCATAAATACAAGGAAAGAAACAACACCCTACTCAGTAAGCAAGGGGTTGCAGATAAAATTAAACAAGAATTTAAACATATCTACAATTCAATAAAAACTCAAGCACAACCTATCGGAATTTATGGGATGCAATGAAAGCAGTTCTTAGAGGGAAACTTATAGCTATGAGCTCATACATTAAGAAAACAGAATGGTAAGAAATAAACACCCTAATCCTACACCTGAAACATCTAAAAAAAGAAGACCAAATCCACAGCCCAAAGAGGAGATTATAAAGATTAGAACAGAAATTAATGCAACTTAAACTAAGAAAACAACACAAAGAATTAATGAATCCAAACACTGGTTTTTCAAAAGATTAAAGAAAATTGATAAACACCTAACTAACCTCATCAAAAAAAGGAAAGAAAAACTCAAATTCAACCAATAAGGAATGAAAAGGGTGAAATTACCAAAGACCATGTGTGAATTTAGAAGATCATCAATAGCATTT
>NW_004524624.1:7170307-7175058 GCF_000260255.1 Octodon degus | reverse complement strand
CAGTTCAATGCCAGGTACCAAAAATTAAGAAAAGGAGTTTATAAAGTCCAAAAGTAATATTAGGAGACCCCCTCTTCATTGTATTTTACAACCACTTCAGGGACATGGACACAAGAAAAGAGCAATAGAACCTGTTCTTAATTCATGGTGACCATCCTTTGCTTTTTATTCTTTGTTCTGTCTATTCTGAAGAGGCTCTTGTAGAGTATTAACCTTCTTCTGCCATTAGTTGGACACTGATGCTCTAAGTAAGTCACAGAAATGCTCTCCCACATTGCAGAGCTCTGCTAATGGAGACTTTCACAGAGCTTGCTAAAGTAAAGACGTTCGTCATCTTGATGTTTCAGCTATATCATTGCACTCTAAGGTCCTACAACTCCTGAGAGCACTCCCTATGAGAATGTCTTAGTCCATTTTCTGCTTCTATATCTAAGCCTTACAGCCTAGATTATGTACAAAGAATAGCAGTTTATTTATTTTGTGGTTGTTGTGGCTGAAAAGTCCAAACACATAACTACAGTAGCAGCTTGACACACAGTGAGGACTTCCCTGCCACTTCCTGGCACAGTAAAGGCCATCACATGGTGAGCCAGAGCAAGAATGTCAGAAAGAAATTGCTTTCATAACAAATCCATGCCCAAAAAACGTATCTGTTTATCCATCTATGGAGTAAACTATTTTTGAAGGCAGAGCCTTTATTAACTAGTCCTAGTGGATCCCACCTCTGATAGTTATAGTGGAGTTTAAATTTTAGCACGAGTGTTGGTGGAAGTACTCAAATAACAGCACAAGAAACCTGATACATTCCTCAGTACTGAAGAGACACTTCAGAACTTCTAGCTGCATACATCCACTAAACCACACAACCCCAACCTTGGCTTCTTTGGCAGTTCAGCCTCATCTGTTCCACAGACCAAGAGTTCATAAACCTTATTGACATTATTACCCTGTAACAGAGACTGTTAAGCTTAACATTACTATCTATCTGAATATCAAACACCTTAGACATAATAATAGAACTGTTATTTTCCAACAACCATGGATATTCTAATGTTTAAATCCTATAGAATGTTAAAAAGCAACAATTACACATTTTTACAGAAATTTAGAAATCAAACCATATACAACATTGTAGCAAGACAATTCTATGACTTTTTGTGGCATGCTTATATAACATAACCCTTTTAACCAATCTTCTCTATCTAACACATAAGAATTTTTTTACCTAACTAATAATCCTTAAATTGGATATGCATCACAAGACTTATTCTTTCTCTTCCCCACGCCTACTTTTTCAAAAGGAAGTCTTATTACAATAATCAATCTTTGTTTAACCTTTTAGAAGACCTGTACATTTGGAATCATGGATAGACTTAAGACACTCTTAGATTAACAATAATAAGTTATCATACACATGTGAAAACCTTTGCTTCTTAATTTAATTGAATACTAAAACCATTTTTAAGAGAAATCTAATTGTAATTTTTCTGAAAGACTTATTTAAAAATTTTTATTCATTTTAATGAGAAATAAAGATACAATGGCAATGAAACAGTTTCAAAACCGATTAGTAGGACAGTTACAATAATTAATACATTGCATATTGTTGCCTTTGTAGTAGTTATTCAAAGGACAAGACACAGACATAATATCTTTTCTAAACAATATTAATACAAACTTTTATTCTCAATGAACTAAAATAAAGTAGCTGTATATCTATCTTAACTCCCTTGTGTATACTATATATTTTTTTTCTTACAACAAACCGATCCTTTATTTATACTTTTATGAAGTTAGTATTGCTTGACACTAGGTTGCCTAGCAACTGATAGCTAACCTTAATTAGACAGGATGTTCATCTCAGGAGTGAGGTAGCTTGTTTGCTTTAGGCACTGGGCCTAGTCCCACCCACACATTCTTGATCGATTTCCTAGTTTCATGACTCCCAGCATATAACCCTTTTTCATTCTGGATATTTAGCAACTAAACTTTTCAGACCAAAAATGAGAGATAGATGGGCTAAAAAGATAGTATTTTGGCCCTACCCCTTCAAGGTCAGTGAGGACTCAGGACATAAGAGAACCTCTTGTGTGATATCCTGTGACTCAATTGTGTCCTAAATTATCTAATAAACAAGATTATGGGACCACAGAGGAAAATGATTAACAATGTATAGTGTGCCCAAGGAGAGTCACCGGAAGAGAAAATAATCTCTCATGGTCTCACAGAGAGCAAATTGGTCAAGCAATGACCATGACTCATCCAGATGGCTGACACTAACAGAAGGTCTAGGAGGTACTGTACATGGTTCCAAGTAAATCCTGAGGAGATTTAACTGACCTTGTCAAAGATAGCAAAAGTTACACTTGTAGTTAGTTATACAGGTCTTGCTTTAACTTGATCTTAACCATACAACAGTAAAGTGTAACCATGAGGTATGAAAAGTAATATGTTATGCTGTTAAAGGTTCATGTCAACAACTTCTGACAACTACCAACTGTGCTGATAACTTACTACTATTATGAACTATTGGACGATGTAGGGTTATATTGCTGAATTCAAGTATCTACAATCTAGCATCAAGTATAAAAAGGTCCTCTAAAGATTTCTCCAAATACAGCTTCTCTAACTGTACAGGAACACTTATCTCTGACAAAATAAAACAAAAAAGGGGGATATGTAGGAAGCTGTGGAAGCCGGAAAATCAGTCAAAGGTGTATAGGTGGGACTATGCTTCAGTGCCTAAAGCAAACAAGCTACCTCAGTCCTGAGATGAGCATTCTAACTGGTTAATGTCGGCTACTAGTCACTAGGCAACCTTGTGTCACATGTCACTAACATTACCAAAGGTATAAATAAATGCAGGCTTCATTGTGGGAAAAAAAAAAAAAGAATTCATGATCCTATAAATGCCCAGTGGGATATAAAAAGAAGCTTCAAGGACACAACATCTCACTAAGAAATCGAAAGTAAACTCATTTTTCGTCTTCCATAGTAAGGCTATCTCAGAGAAAACATGACCTATTTAAGTTTGGTAGTCTGCTTCATTAATTTTTTAAAAAATGCCTTATTGCCAGAATAAATAACAAACTTAAAATAACACAAAATCCCTTGCCTGGAGATTAATGAATTAAAGTACTTAGTAGGCATAGAGATAAAACTAATTGGTAGAACAAATGTTTTTGCCAAAATTGTATGGAAAGATGTTTTTACATTAACAGGTAAAAATGAAACTAAAATTTGTAGAGTTATCCTCTCAAAGTAAAAGAACAAATTTTAAAAAGTGTGGTTTTAATTTTTATCTATTAAGTTGAAACAAACAAACAGAACTCTAGACTGAATTAAACTTCTGTAAGGGTGTAACAAATATTCTTTGCCTTAGTCCTCCTGCTATGTACAACTAAGAATCCTAGAGAGTGCATCTTGCACAAACTGTACAGATTCTGAAGGGTAGAAAAAAGGAAGCCAGTAGAAATGCTGGAACCCCCCCCCAAAAAAAAAAGTAGGAAATTAGTTCCTGAATTTTCTTTTTGTCTTACATACTCCAGATTGTGTAAAGTTTAAGCATTCTAATCCAAAATCCAAACTTCTCAAGGGTCTGAAATTTTTTGAACAATAGCATAATGCCATAAGTACAAAATTCCATACTGTGAAACTTTGTTTTGTGCACAAAATTACCTAAATTGTTGCATGAAATTACTGCTGGTCTAGGTATAGAAGACGTATACAAAATATAAATGCATTTCATGCTCAGACTTGGGAACATCCCCAAGACATATCATTAGGTATATGCAAATACTCCAAAATCCAAAAATATCCACAATCCAAAATAAATTCTAGTCTCAAGCATTTGAGATAAAAGATAGCAGTGCCTCAGTCAGTTTTCTATTACCATAAAAAGATAACTGATAATTTAAAAACAGGAAATGTTGATTTGTGGCTCACAGCATTAGAGATCTCAGTCCACTATCAAGCTCCCTCACTGCATTTGAGTCTCTGGCAAGGCAGCACCTATGAAAGTGAATCTGAAGCAGAGCAAAGTTTGTTCACCTCATGGCTGACACATGAAAGAGAGGACAAGGAGCATCCCAGTGTCTAATTAACTGGCATTAGGTTCCACTTCCTGAAGGTTTCCAGCAACTCCCAATGACACCAAATTTAGGACCGTGTCTTTAACATGTGGACATTAATCAGGCATTTGAGATCCAAACTATAATAGATATTCAACCTGTGAGGTATAACTGGTGACCATGGGGAAGATTAAATCTTTTCATGTATTATGGTGAGGGGCACAAGGCCATTTATCTCCCTCAAAATTCTTCCACTCTTTTCCAACACACTTATTCCATGGTTCTTGCATCTTCTGAAGCAGCTCTGAAAGTTTTCTTTTGGAATTAGCTTAGCTATGCCACCATGACTGCCTTGATGTCCTCAATGGATTCTAAATTTTCAACTTGTGTGATGATTTTAACTTCTGGAAAGACTAAGAAGTTTGACAGGGCCAGATCCAGTGAATGAGATGGGGTAAGACTCACCATAGTGATTTGAGAAGCTTGCCTTTCCTTGGGGTATCACTTGGCAGCAGCATTCATATATTTTTCGCCACACCTTATCAAGATTTCCAGAGGCAAGAAGAAAGTAGCAAGAAGGATAAAGTAAGTGTTTGAAGCAAGAAGAGGCATTTGGAGAGAGATTAACTGAAATGTGTCCTTTTCTATCACAAGCTCTTACTCTTTTTTTTTTTTTTTTTT
>NW_004524624.1:7168711-7169781 GCF_000260255.1 Octodon degus | reverse complement strand
CTCAGTTTCGCTAAATAAATAAATAAATAAATACCCAAATAGAAAACTCACTGGATAAACTCAGTAGCAGAATGGAGAGGATAAAGAAAATAATCAAGGATTACCTAATCTGAACAACCAAGAGGAAATATACTGAACAATAACGCACAAATTCACAGATGCACAGGAGACTACGACAATAGATCCAATGTTCCCATCATCAGAGTCTAAAAAGTAGAGGAAAGATAGGAGATGAAAGATATTCAAAGAAATAACAGCTAAAAATTTCCAAATTTTGAAAAAATAAAAAACAAAACAACATAAGCCTACAGATTCAGATTTAAGGACCTATGAACATCCGAACAACCCATGAAAAGACACCTCAAAACAAGGTTTCTGATAACTGAAATCTTCTGATATCTTGTGAGCAACAGGTAATATCTATAAATAGACATTAGAGTTAACAATGGATTTTCCATCAAAAATCATGAGGTCATATTTTTTACACATTGAAAAATAACTGTCAAATCAGAATTATCCAGTGAAAAGAACTTTTATCAATGAAAACAAATCAAGACATTCTCAAATGAAGAAAAATTCACAAATTAAGGCACAGCATGCCTTATTCATGAGTTAGGAAGCAACATCATAATGATAGCAATTCTCCTTAAACTGATACATAGGTTTAATGCAGTTCTTATCAAAATTTTATAGATAATAAGATTATTCTAATATGTGTATTGTAAGGCAAAACCTAGATTAACTAAAATAACTATATAAAAGAATAAAGTGGGATGAAATCTTCTACTTGATTTCCAAATTTATAATTTTATTACATAGCAGAAATAAAAATTATAATTTTAGTGGAGAGTAAACACATAGATGAATGTAACAGGAAAGAGAATCCAGGAATAGCCCTCCATGTGCAGACAACTGATTCTGACAGAGGTGAAAAGCTACTAAACAGAGGAAAAACATATTCTCAAAATTCAGTGTTAGGATTATTGGATACCCACACCATAAGCAAATACACAAATTCCAACCTACACTTATGTCTTATACAAAAATTAACTCAAGATTGGACATAAATT
>NW_004524624.1:7154049-7155428 GCF_000260255.1 Octodon degus | reverse complement strand
CATAGGTAGAATAAAATGAAGTCCTTCATTTTCCATTTAATTGATCAGCTACTGCTCTCATGGGGAGCTATCTTCATTATCCACAGGAGATTTGTTCTATAATCCCCCTAGAGTCCACACTTTGTACATATTCAAATGCCTCATAGAAAATGGCATCCTACTTCATGTAACCTTCATACTTCTTCCTGTACACTTTAAAATACCTTTAGATCATTAATCATACCTAATACAATGTAAATTCTTTGTAAATACTTAAATACAGTATTTGGGTTTTTTAAATAATTTTATTGAGAAACAACAATAAGACAGTTTCACAAGCAATTACTAGCACATTTTCAATAATTAACACATTACATATTGTTTTAGTGGTTATTCATTGTACAAGACACAGACATGATATTCTGTCTCAAACATTATTAGAACAAACCTATCTATTCATTGAATTAAGAGAATGGAGCTGTATATCTATCCTAACTCTTTTGAGTATACAGATACAAAATGGTCTTCAATTTCTGTCCGATTTTTTTGGTCAATTTTGTCAGAGAAGGGCATTCCATTGTCCTTTAAATACTGTAAGTACATGAATTCAGCAAAATACTTCAATATAGTGCAGTAGTCCATAATAATAGTGGGTTTTCCATAAGACTGGCAATGTCTGAAGTTGTTGACTTCAGCCTTTTACAGCTCAGCATATTAATATAGCTCTACTTTTTATACTTCATTTTCATACTTTTCTGTTGGATGATTAAGACCAAGATAAAGCAAGGCCTATGTAATAAGCAATATAACTTTTGCATTTGATAAGGTCAGTCAAATCCCCTCAGGATTTATCCCAAAACCCTGTACCACAGTTTGTAGATCTTTTGTCTGTCTCAGCCATGTGGATGAGTCACAGCCATTGCTTGACCAATTTGCTTTCTGTGAAAGCTTGAGAGAATGTTTTCTCTCCATGTGACTCCCCTTAGGCACACTCTACAACATCAATCACGTTGCTCTGTGGCCTCATAATCTCCTTGATCAGAAAATTTGGGACACAACTGACTTACATGATGGTATAGTACAGGTTCTCCTATGTCCTGAGTCTTCACTGACCTTGAAAGGCTAGGGCCAAAATGTTGGCTATCTTACAACCCTTCTTTTTCTCTAATTTTTGGTCTGCAAACTTAGGTTATTAACCCTCCAGAAGAGAGGCTTATCATTGTTGCCCTATAACATAGGCAGTTGAGCTTAACCTCACTGTCTGTTTGGATAACAAACATCTTAGACATAATATGGAACAGGTATTTTCCATCAGGTACTGATTTGTTAAACTTTGAGTCCCTCCAGAATACGAAGAAAAAAATGAAAATGATAAAAAATATTTTAAAAGATAAGAATAA
>NW_004524624.1:7148870-7153371 GCF_000260255.1 Octodon degus | reverse complement strand
TATCTATCCTAACTATTTTGAATGTACAGATACAAAATGGTCATTTATTTGCGTCCCCTTTTTTGTTTAGCTTTGTCAGAGGAGGATATTTCATTGTCATTTAAATATTGTAGGTGAGTGAATTCAGCAAAATATTCTAATATACTCAGTAGTCCATAATAGTAGTGGATTATCCATAGGACTGGCAATGTCAGAAGTTTTTGACTTGAACTTTTTACAGCTCAGCATGTTAATATGGCTTTACTTTTATACTTTGTTTTTATACTTTTCTGCTGGATGGTTAAGACCAAGATAAAGCAAGACCTATATAACAAGAAATGTAACTTTTGTATCTGATAAGGTCAGCTAAATCCTTTCACGATTTATCCTGAAACCCTGTGCCATAGTTTGCAGAACCTTTGTCTGTGTCAGCCATGTGGATGAGTCACAGCCATTGCTTGACCAATTTGCTCTCTGTGAAAGCTTGAGAGAATGTTTTCTCTCCATGTGACTCCCCTTAGGCACACTCTACATCATTGATAATTTTCCTCTGTGGTCTCATAATCTCCTTGATCAGAAAATTTGGGACACAACTGACTTACGTGATGGTATAGTTCAGGTTCTCCTATGTCCTGTTCACTGACCTTGAAAGGCTAGGGCCAAAATGGTGGCTGTCCTTGAAGCCCTTCTTTTTCTCTAATTTTTGGTCTGAAAAATTAGTTTGTTAACCCTCCAGAAGAGAAGGTTATTGTTATTACCCTACATAATAGGCAGTTGAGCTTAACCTCACTATCTATCTGAATATCAAGCAGCTTAGGCATAACATAGAACAGGTATTTTCCATCAAGTATTGATGTGTTAACCTTTGAGTCCCTATGGAATATTAAGAAAAAAATTAAAATTAAAACAATAAATAAAAATTCAAAAAATAAGAATAAACAATTACATATTTTGCACAGAAATTTAGAAATCTAACTATATAGAGCATTGTAGCATGACAGTCCTGTGACTTTTTTTCTTGTCTGTTGTTTTCATTTATTACCCTTTTTTTAAAAACAAACATTTACTTGAGAGGCAGTATGGCAGTAATTGGTATGTTATGACAATCATGTATTTAGAAGACCAGAATGACAGGCATTCCAAGCATGACCCTACTATTACACATTGCCATCTTCAGTGCAGTTGCTTAGTTCACAAGTATCAGCCTATATAGTTAGTCAGGGTTAGAATCCTACCAATTAACTACTAGTTTCAAAAACCTGCTGAAGATTCTCAGGATCATTGCCTTAACCATCTTGTGAATATAAATATATGGCTTTGCCCCTGCCATGTTTCCTAGCTTTTCTCCTTGCCCTCTCTTCATTGTCTAATCCTCAAGTTCTCACTTTCCTTTTAATTTCAAAGACACTAATATTTCTGATGCAGAGGTGGTTATGTGGTTGATTCCTTGGTCACTTATATCAATGTTCTTATTTTAATTCAGAGACTTCTCTCTCTCTCTCTCTGCCTCTCTGTGTACAGTCTTGGTCCTCCTGTGAATCTAAGTATTTAGCATCATTATTAGAAGTGGGTACATGCAACAGAGTAACTCAAGAACAGGAAACCACAGCTAATATGTATTTACCACATTAATGAAAGACATGGAATAAGACTGCCAGGTAATTCCTGAAACACAGACCTCTGAAACTATCCCAAACCCTCTCCTTTTTATCCACCTGGTTCTTCAACTCCCTTACTAACTGAATGAACTCAGCTGTATTCTTCAAGTAAATCCCTCTTCTTACTCTCCTAAGTTGATTTCTGCTACTTGCCAACAAAGAACTCTATCTGACTCAATCTATAAAAGTAGGAAAATATTTTAAATCACCTAAACGTCAAAGAATTGGAAAACAACCAAGTAAATTATAGTTTATCTATTCAAAAATAGAATGCTACCATTAAAATTATAGTTATTATGGCATATAATAAAATATAAATTGTGTATAATACCTGAAAAAAATAAGTCATTCTCAGTATGATCACAATTGTAAAATGTGCATAGAACTTCAAAATGAAGACTTTTGTTCAAATGGAGTAGTGTTTGTTCTTTGTTTTTGACATTTTAATTTTTTGACATTTTAATAACTAAACTTTTTTAAACTAATTTTTACATTTGTGGGGGTTTTTGTTTTGTTTTGTTTATTTTATGGAAGGGTCTACAAGGTGTTCAGGGTCTCACTACTACATTGGACTCGTAGTGATCCACCTGTTTACAGTGTGGGTTTTTTTATAGCAAAGCAAAACCAGGTATGAATATGTTGGTCCTGTTTTGTTTTTACTGTCTTTATAACAGAGAATGAGTCCTCCTAGTGGCTCCCTTCTTAACTGCTCCGTATCATATAATGGAGAATCAGTTCAAATGTTTCTGTGCCTAGGGTGTGCTAGACACAGTGCTAGAAGTTTTCATCAGCTCTTTACCTTAACAGAAATTTGGTATGATCCATACTTTTATCCCCAACTTTCTGAGAAAAAAAAATTGAAACTCAGCATTGAAGTACCAGTTGTGAGCTGGGGAGACAGCTCCACAGTCTAAGGGCCTGCCTGGCAACTGCAAGGACTGGGGTTTGATCCCCAGTACCGCATGCTGAGCCAACCCCAGAACCCCAGGGGCACTGTGCTGGCCCCAAACCTGGTGCAGTGCTGTATGCCTGTAATTCCAGCACTGAGGAGGCTGACACTGGAAGATCACTACCAGTCCAAGCTCTGTAGCAAGACCCTGTGCCAAATAAATAATTAAATAATTTTAAAAAGTCTTAAGTAGCAGTTGAAGACCATGAGGGAAGTGACAGAGACAGGCTTCTTCAATTGGCATCACACATTATCCATTACATGGACTACAGCACAATTTTAGTTATGTGTGTAACTACAGCTTAAAATTGGGCTTTCATCCAGGTGTCAAGATACAACAGTCATGACTTTCCCAACTGAGAGACTGCTGCAGATGTTAAAAAGAAAATCCTTAAGCACCACTGCTGGGACTCTTCACTAACTCATTTGGATAATACTAAGAAATATTTTTAATGGAAGAGGGAAAGAGGGAGAAATATGTAATCAGGACTATTTTTGAGAGAGCTGTGCTAAAGTCATTGACTTGCTTCCAACTAGTAAGGAAGCTTCTCAAGAAGATGTGCCTCTACCCCTGGGAGCACAGCAGTAGGCTGAGTTTGGGTCCTGCCAGAGAAGGGAAGGTTGGATGGGCTGGCAACTACACTACTAGAATGCCAGGTTCACTGATGCCTGAGTGCTTCCTGGGGACCGTGTGAGGCTGGGTAGGAGAAAGGACTTCTGTTGGTTCTGTTTACTTCCTGTCAAGTGGGGCAGCTGAGACATAGCAAATGCCCTAGAGACTGGATTGAACTCCCTGAGACTTCAGAAGGACTCTCAGCAGACCACAGAAAATAAAGACAAGTCAAAGACCTACAAGGACAAAGGTTCATCCAGAAATATCCAAAAAGTCACAAAAAAAAAAAAATAGGAAAAAGCATGTGGCAAGTCAGAACGTATACGAGTTCTACAAATAGGACAGAAGCCCAAGGGGACGTTCCTCCCTCATTGGAGAATATTCTCTTTCTGATTCTCAAGGGGTCAGGTACTGGACAGGGGGGTTGGAGAATTGGGAATGAGAGAGAAGCAAACTTAAAAGAGAAAAAATACCACCCTAATTTATCTTTCAAAAGTGTGCTTCCAGGTGGCATCTGGCCAAGAAGATTTCAAGCAAATCAAGTACAGAACTTGGACTCATAACTTGAGCTGGATTTTCCAAATGCTACACTGAGATAATATTTTCAACTTAAAATGGGCATGATCTCATACTTGAGAATAAGCAGAGAAAGCATGGCCCCACCCCAACTTAGGCGGAAGAAGGGAAAAAGAATACCTAGTGAAGAAAATTTTAAAGGTGCCAAAGAGATTTTTTAAGCCATGTCTTGAAATGTCGTGAATTCTGTTTGCTCAGTGATTATAGTTTATCTGTGGCTGTCCCTCTAGCCCATGAAGTCATATGAGCACTAGAATAGGACCTTTCTTTAATCTCCACTATATTCCCTATGCCTGGAACATAATGAGAGCTTATTAAATGCCATTGCCATCAGTCACGCCAACTAAAGAAATTGTAGGCAAACCAAGAAGGTGGTATTAATTGACTTGAAGTTCTCACTACACATGAGTGATGAGAAAAAAGCATTTGTTTCTCTTTTTAGAGTTTCTGTTTCTGCAGTGACCTCTATAGGCATCAAAATTGCTGTGGGTTGATATCACTTGGGGTCACCACACTTTTCCCAAATACTATTCTGTTGATGTTTAAAATAATTAATGATGAACAAATAATATTGGAGAATTCCATATGAAATATGTTGTATTATCTTCACTCGTGTTTTGGGAAATGTGTTAGAATTCTCCAGAGGAAAGAGAAACAGAACAATAGGGCAATGCATAGAGATAGATAGATAGATAGATAGATAGATAGATAGATAGATAGATAGAT
>NW_004524624.1:7142539-7148770 GCF_000260255.1 Octodon degus | reverse complement strand
GATAGATAGATAGACAGAATAGAGATTTTTATGGGGCTGGACATAAGGATGTGAGATGTGGGAACTGGAAAGTGTGAAATTTGTAAAACAGGTCATCTGGCTAGAAATTCATATTTGCTGCTGCCTCTGGGTCTGAATTTCACAAAACAGCAATATGGAAACACTCTTGGTCTTAAAGAGAATCACTTCCTCCAGACAAAATGTTATCTCGAAGGTTTTAAACTGATTGGATCAGACCTACTCACACTTTAGAGGTTAATCTGCTTTCCTTGAGGGCTACTGATTTAAATGTGAATGACACCTTAGTAATACCTTGTCAGTAACATCCAAACTGCTGTTTTACGAAGTAACTGGGCTCCATAGTGCAGTCAATTTTACAAATAAAATTAAGTATCACAGGTCAAAAAGTTAGTTCAAGTTTGAGTATATGTGTTACCACTGGGATTTTGGGGTTTTTTCCATAATTTTATTGAGAAATAAATAGCAAGGAGACAGTTTCAAATCAAGTTGGTAGGACAGTTCCAATAATTAACACATTGTATACTGTCTTCCTAGTGGTTATTTGTTGTACAAGATGCAGACATGATATCCTACTTACAAACACTATTAGAACAAATCCCTCTATTCATTGAATTTAGAGCATGTAGCTATATATCCTGAGATTTTTGAAAGCGTCCCAGAGGTCCACGAGTTGAAACTTGGTCCCCAACCCACAGGCCTCTCAGAAGGTGATGGATCATTTAAGAGATAGAGCCTAGCGGGAGGCTCTAGCACACTTCCAGTGTGACCTGAAATGGGGTACTAGCAATCCAGCCCTTTGTCTTCTCTTGTCTGTTTCCTGGCTGTCCCAGGGTATTATGGTTTGTGTCTAGATGTCCCTGCAAGGCCTCACATTATCAAAGGTGAAGCTTTTCAGAAGTGGCTAGTACTAAAGTATGCAAACCCTGGGTTAAGTGTATGACGCTGGGATCAAGGGCATATCATCCCTAATTTAGTCCATAAGCCTGTGTGGCATACAGTTCTGGGAGATGTTAATAGGAAGGCCCAAGCTGGGTGTGCTCCCAAGGCCAGGCATCCTGGGTAAAATAAGGCAGAAAGAGGGCTGCTGTGACCACTTGCTGCTTTGCTGCTTCTTCCCTGCTTTACTGCCTTTTGCCTGCCATGGGCTCTTTCTCCTCGGTAATGCCTCTCTGCCATACCACTCTGCTTTGAAGCTAGCCAACTATGACCTAAAACCTCTAAATACTGTGACCTAAAAAAAAACTCTTCCTCCTTTAACTTTTGTTACTGGGTATTCTGTCTCAGCAACAAGAAGATTAATAAGATATGGCAGCAGTTTCCTCCAAAACACATTTCTACCCTGGTGTGCTTTCTCACCACAGACCCCAAGGCACTGGGACCAACTGACCATGTGCTAAAAATCCCAAAACTAAGAGCTAAAATAATCTCATCCTCTTCTTCACTTGATTTATCTTAGCTTTTTATGGTAACAGAAAACATAGAATATATAAAATTGTAGATCAAATCTACCTCTCCTAATACAGCTGGACCAGAGATTTTCAACACTACAGTCACATGAATTGGATATTTTTCCCTTTACTCAACTAAATCTTCTAGAAAACGGAGATGGAGACAATGACTTAGATGCTTATAATTTAGATAAGAATGTAAGCCCAGAAAGTTGGGAAGATAGCTTGGCGGTCTAAGCACCTGCCTGCCAAGCACAAGGACCCAGGTTTGATCCTGGGTGCCACATGTTGTGCCAGCCCCAGGCCTTGAGCATGCAGCCTGGAAACTAGGCGTGGTGACACACAACTGTAATCCCATCACTGGAGAGGCTGAGACAGGAGGATCACTATGAGTCTGAGCTGCAAAACAAGACTCTGTCCCAAATAAATAAAAAAGTTTTTAAAACATAATGCAAGCCCAGAGCACTGATGATGGAGAAAAGAAGGTCGGATGCACTGTATCACCTGTTGGTTAATATTTCATAGAAAGCCAACATAATCTGCATGTTGCTTTAGAAAGTTTGCTCACCCAATATACAGAGTAGTTAGGAAAAGAGAAAAATCATACATCGCCCAATGTCTAGGAAATGAGAGAAGATGCATCTGTCGGCTCACCCCCTTCTCCAGTTCCCCAGGAGGCAAGATTTACTGCATAAGGAAATGGACCTCCCCAACGCACACTTCTAGTTGTACTACATGGTCCCTTGGTGACTGCTCAAGGAAACACATCCCAAGATCCTGTAGCCTGTGGGCTAATCTCAAATCCAAATCCACAAGTGGAGAAGTGAGCCGACACAGATGAGGTGTCAAATAAGAGAAAGAGAAGGGTCAAGAATACTTGAGAAAGCCGAGATTTATATGCAGATCTGCATGCTACCTTTATGGAGCAAGTAAAAATAGAGGAAACACTGTGTTAAGAAAGTTGAATTCCAATTTTATGTGTAACTGGTACCTATTTGAGTGAAATTTTATCACAGAGGTTATATTAAGGAGTATTGAAGTCAGAGAATTTAAATACAAGCCTTACCCTTTGCAGCTGTGTCCCTGAGGCCCTCTGTTTTTGTAAGTTTTTTAAAAAAAACACTTCCTACTTCCATTGCAATTATGAGAAATATACAGCTGCCCTTTTGTATCCACATGCTCCATGTCCATTCAACAAGGATCAAAAATAAGTTTGTAACATGGGCAAAGACTGTACTGAGCATATGAAGATATTTTTCTTGTCATTATTCCCTAAATAGTCAAGTATAAAAACTACTCATATCTATTTATAACTATTGCACTTACACTGTTTTCGGTATTACCAGTAGCGGAAGGATAACTTAAAGTACACAAGAAGATGTACACAGGTTATGAGCACACACTGCTGCTTTATAGGAGGTCTTGAGCATCAGGAGATTTGGGGGTTGGGGGGTGGACAATTGGTGCTTGGAACCAATTTCCTGGGTACTCAGTACCACCAAGATGGCTGTAGTAATGTCAATATATTGGCACAGGGTAGTGTTTAATGAGCATAACATTTCTTTCATTTCCTTCTATTTTTTTCAAACATTCTTAATATGCTATAAAAGTAAGATATTCAGAGGATAGTTTTAAGACCTGAATATCTATAATCCTTTTCAAAACTCATGATAAAGGAGCTATTAACTCTTGGATATGAATTTAAATGAAGCTTAATTTTAGAATATCTTAATATATTCTCAGCTGTCATCATTCAACAAATATTTGTGGAGCACCTGTACCTCATATAGATTCTAAGGCCATGCTTCCAGTGAGTTTACCCTGCTGAGAATGGATAGTTTTTCACTGCTGAGAATGGAGATGCAGACAGAGCATTTTGGTAGTAGTGGTCTGTTTGAGCTTATTGGTCTCTGCAGCTCAAGCAACAGGCTGGAGATTCTGTCATCAGTGGGCTAGGAGGTAACTGCTGTATGGCAAGTGGAGGTCATCTCAGTCACACTGTGCACCAGTGCAAGGTATTCCCTCCAACTAGGTTTCTCTTCCTCTGTTCCTCATCCTCTAAAACAAAAGCTTTCCTCAGATAGCTCTCTATTCTCTTCCTCCTCCACAATCTTACCCAGTTTAATCTAGTTTAGACACCCTCCTTGCTTCAACACCGCACCTACCACACTGGAAAATGATTGATTTCCTGTCTGAGTTTCTGCATTAATAAAGAGCCCTTGTGACCAGAACAGCACTTACCCATCCAGCCAATTCCAAGGCCCAATACAATGCTGGTATACAGCAGAAACATAATGGTAAAAGGGAAAGAGCAAATGAGGAACTGGTGCAGAGAGGAAACTGAAACTCATTAGCTCACTCTTATCCTTAGAGGATATGTTCTGGGCCACTTGAGGGTGCTTGAAATCATATATAAGATCAAACCCCATAGGTAGACAGATGATAGATAGATAGATAGATAGATAGATAGATAGATAGATAGATAGAGATATATCCTTACCTATGACAAAATTTAATTTATAAATTAAACACTAAGGGGCTGGTGAGATGGCCCAGTGGTCTAAAGCACCTACTTAGAACAAGCTTAGCAAAGCACATGGACCGCAGTTCAATCCCCCAGCACCACATGCCAGCCGCCCTGCCCCCAGGTGGGCTGAGCTGGCCACACACAAAAAATAAAAAATAAAAATAAAATAAAATAAATAAATTTTAAAAAATAAATTAAACACTAAGAAGTTATAACTAATAAAATACAATAATTATAACAATATACAGTAATAAAATGTATGTGGATGTGATCTCCTTCATAATAATTTTGTATGTTGATGACGTGGGAGGACTCTATGTGATGAGATAGGGTGAGATAGATGAAGCAGAAGTTGACACAGAATTAACCTGCTGTCTAAAGGTTATTTGAGCACAAGTTCAGTGATACTAGGACAGCTGATCTGAAAACCAAGAGGACTACTATGTGACTCCCAGGTGGGTAGTACATACAGCATGGATACTCTGGACAAAGGGATGATTTATCTTCCAGGCAGGGTGAAGTGGAACAGTGTAAACTTTTCTTTTACTACTCATGATTGCATATAATTTTAAATCTATGAATTATGTATTTGAAGCACTTTCTACTTAAACTTTCAGACTGTAGTTGTCTCCAGGTAACTGAAACTATGGAGAATGATAGTGCAGCTATTCTATACAGCGGCTTATAAATGCATGATCCATATATAAGCATAAGTACATTAATATAAGTACATATATACCTTGGCCAATTATGAGAATAGATATCATATGTGCTTATATAGGAGTGTATAGAACATGAATAAAGCATGTGCTCAAATCCTGGCAGCACACAGTACTGATATTTATAATGTTGTAAAGTTTTATAGGACTAAAAAGTCCCAGTAATGAGTTCATCATAGGAAGATCATAACTAATACAGCAGGACAGGCCCCAGATGTGTCTGCAGCCCGTGTAATGTTTCATTACAAAGCAAATGTTTCCCCTCTCTGAGAATCAGCATTAAACCAGAGACAACACCCCCCCTTCACCACAATTAGGATCTGCTCAGATTCCCAGAGGGCAGCAGCACTTAGTGAATTCATTTTTAATCATCTGAGCCACACAAGAAAATGTTCTGTCTTATCAAAATATGGCAAAGCAGAAATGAGGGCAAGAGCAGGAGGGGAAAGGGACACTCTGCTGGATCTGAACTTGGGCTGCAGCGTGTGCTTTTCAGAGAAGTCAGTGACTTGCTAGTTTTCTCAGGGTGGGGGTTTGTCTTCTACCAAATGAGCTCGCATGTCTTCACATATTCACCCAGCCCGTTTCTCATCTCCAAATACACATTACTGCAGTCACCAGGGCTCTGCACTGGGCTCCCAGGACACAGTGAAAGGAGGCACATGTCTTGCTCTAAATTACTCATAATCTACAGTCATACACTGTAGTACTCAAGGCTCAGAGCATACCTCCTGCAGGCTTTGCAGCCCACATGGTTGCTGCTGCACCTCGTCCCTCATATTGCATCACAGTGCAGCCCGGGAGAGGAAATGGGTGGATCTGGGGACCAGTAGTCCTTCGTGAGTGGTCACACTGTGCAGACTTGATCCAGAAGCAGAGGAGTACACGTTCTCTAGATATTCCAAGCACAGTTATGGGTGTCAGAACTGGGAGTGAAAGGGCCAGGGGCTTGGGCTGTAGTTGGTACCTGAGAGTGGATGAGATGACACTGTTGGGGATGTTTTCTGGAGTCTGTGAAACTTATTGGAGGTAAGAGCAAGCAAGGGTGGCACCTAGACTTCTGATTTATACAACTGAAGACTGCCACTAGTGAGACTTCCATGAGACAGGTCATCTACATCAAAACATGGTTTTTGGTTTTAAAAATTATAACACCTTACCTCCCAACCCAGAATCATTCTGATATTTTCTGCATCATGTCTAGTTAATATCACTGATGTATATTTATGCTTTATACATTAAAATATGAGAGCTGTTGTCTTTACTCTACCTGCACCCAAATGGAACAGCTTTTGCTCCACTTAGAAAAATACCAGCCACACTGAGATTGCTTGCTCTGACTGGGAAGAGCCAATCTGTCTGCTGAAGCCTCCTATCTGAGCAACATCTCCTCTCTAAAGATGACAATTGGATTCCTCAGGCCTTTGGGAGGAAGCTTTAGTCCAGAGGAAAAATGTATTAGAACACAGCACAGAAATAGCATGCATGGGGAGGGGAGATGGCTCAGTGGAATAAG
>NW_004524624.1:7139094-7142425 GCF_000260255.1 Octodon degus | reverse complement strand
AGAGAGAGAGAGAGAGAGAGAGAGAGAGAGAGAGAGAGAGAGAGAGAGAGAGAGAAAATGCTTTCTCTTCTTTCAGGGCTTTAGGCCTTCAGGATTATGTCATCTCAGATTTTCACATGACTTATGACCTATAGTCACAAGTGACAAAGAGATATACATAATTGACACTCAAACTCATCTTAGGAAGGGGGTGAGAATCTCATGGTGGACAAACTTTAAGCAGTTCTTTGGGCAGAAGGTGAGAACCTTGGGGTGGTTGCTTATGGAGAGAGGTGTGGAAAGTATTTACTGTTCTAGAGAGAGAGTTAGGAGTAGGGGAGCAGAGCCAGCAAGATGAAAACTCCGTGTGGAACCCACTGAGGCCTCCTCTCAACCTGAAAATCTTCAAAGTGTTCCACCTGAATGTGTTTTGTTCCTCCATGAGCTCCTGCTAGGATGTGCAGTTTCACCCAATGCACCAGGGTGGCTAAGGGTAGGCTAATAACACAATGGTATTAGTGGAAGAGAAACTTTAAGAGAAGGAGCCTAATCAAAAGTTTTTGGGTCATTGGGGGCATGCCCTCAGGAGCATTGTGGGACCCTGGACTTCCTCTATGTCATTGTTGTTCCCTGGAAATAAGATGAGAAGTTTTGTTCCACCATGAGCTCCTGCCATGATGTGCAGTTTCACCCAAAGCACCAGGGTGGCTAAGCGTAGGTAGGCTAAGCTTTGAAAACCATGAGCGGCAGCCTGCCCCTTAGCTCAGTTCTTTAAGTGGCTGCTTCAACAAAGCAGTCAGGCTCAGGTTGCTGTGGTTTGATCCCCAGAACTCAAGCCAGCCAAACCTGCCCTGAAGGCATTCTGAGCCAGCCAAAGAAAACCATGAGCAAAAAATATACTTTCCTTCTCTGTATGTAGATTATCTCATGCACTTGTTATAGCAATGGAATACTAACACCCTCTCCCAGCCCCCAGCGCTCTTCTGGCAGTATGAGATTTATCACAATCCTTGTTCACCATGACCCCAGGCTA
The DNA here is from genome assembly GCF_000260255.1 of Octodon degus. Taxonomy (NCBI): domain Eukaryota; kingdom Metazoa; phylum Chordata; class Mammalia; order Rodentia; family Octodontidae; genus Octodon; species Octodon degus. Next base: position 7,141,413 of record NW_004524624.1, on the reverse strand, counting down.
GGAGAGTGTGCTTAACAGAACCTGACAAAACCAGTGATTCTTAAAGTGTGATCCAGAGGTGGGCATTACCCTGACAATTACTAGAAATGCAAGTTATCGATCCCTAGCCCAGGCAAGCACTATTAGAAACTCTGGGGATGGAAACATCTCCAGGTGATTCTGATGCATCATGAAGTCGGTAAACAAATGAACTGGTTTAGACTAATAAACGTGTGGCCCTGAGTGAGGATGACAGACCTACTCATGTGACTGTCCTGTAAGTGATCTCACGAGCATGAGAGAGGTAAGCTGGAAAGAGGTGCCAGCACAGAGAGAGCCACATGACATTGTACTGTGCGGCAGAATACTTCATGAGTCAGGTAGACCGATGAAATGTGCCTGGGCTGAGGCCATTTGCCAAAGACAATACAGCACAGAGCCTCAAAAGGAGGACCTTCCTCAAAAGAAAGGCCCTGGCCCCATATCCAGAGATTGGCGACTGAACATACATTGATATGCTCTAAAATACACTGAAATGCTTCAGATGCCTGTATGTTTTGATTTCTTAAGTGACAAGTTATCACTCTTTATAGATGAAAACTTGGAAACCTCTTAATAACTGATAAAAGAAACAATTCACAAAAAGTAATAAAGATGGTATTTACTCAACTTTTTTCAAAGAAACAGTATTTACAGAATATATTTACTTACTGACAGTACTACACAATGACATTTTTATTAATAATGAACTGTATATACCTTGGTGGCCTCAAAAACCATATTGCCCAGTAACATTGTACCCAACTTAATGTGTATAAACACAAGTCTATAATATTTGCCCATTACAAAATTACCTAATGACGTATTTCTCAGAATTTACCCCATGATTGACTGACACATGACTATAGGAATAGAGAGATGTATTGTAAGAAATTGACTCATACAATAATAGAAGCTGAGAAATTCCACAATCTGTCTGATCCAAGGCCAAAGGCCAAGAATCAGAAGTAACAATAACCAGAAATGGATGAAGATGGATACCTCATCTTGAACAGAAAAAGAAAATTCACACTCTGTCTCTGTGTTCTATCTGGGCTTTCAGTGGATTGCATGATGCCTCCCTCATTGGTGATAACAATCTTCTTTTCTTAGTCTGTAGATTTAACTGTTAATTTATTCAAAAAACAGTGTCATACACATACCCAAAATAATATTTTACCAGCCAGTGGAAATTCCTCAATCCAGTTAAGCTGACATATAAAATTAACTGTACCTATAATATAGACTATCTAAACATGATGCACTGAATTGAACCAATCAATACACAGGGATCCCTACATCTGACCATGAACAAACAACATTTTTAAGTGCACATTGGATCACTTACAACAACTGCCCATATACTGGGTAATCAGGCAAATATTCACAAACGCCAAAGTACTGAACCTATTCTGAATACATTGTCTAGCCACAATGGAATTGAGGTAATTATCAATAACAAAGACAACTTTTTGATTAAAACAATTGTATTTACTTAGAAGAATTCAGAATGTCAACAAAAGTTTCATATAAGCTGCATCAGAGACAAATGAAGATGAAAAAACCATCCCTATATATGAATAATTTAAACTAGAAAACATTTCAAATTTAAACAACATACTTTAAAAAGCAAAAACACACTGGTCAAGGAATAAACCAAAAATGGGCATAGAAAATAATTAATTTAATGAAAACATTATAGTTATGGGACACAGACAAAACTATTTAGAAAAAAAGATGTTTAGCATTTATGTCAATGGAAGAAAATTTAAAAATTTGATAATCTATTAATCCATCACAAAAGCATAGTATTTTTTAAAAATCATAGCAATTAGACTTGAAATATAAGAATAGAAATGATAAAAACAGAAATTATTAGATATAGTACAGTCATAGTTCTTTCCTGTAATAAACCAGTAATAAACAGTAGGTTTCTCTCTCACTTTAGTTGTGATGTTGCCAATGTTTCTCCATTCACCTTAATGCTGGCTTTGGAGGTAAAATAAATCTATTTCTTCACATTAATGAAGAATAAGCTAATTCCTGTTCATAGATTGGATTACTTCAAATGCTTTTCAAATGGTTTTCCACTATAATTACTCTCTCTCCTCGCTGTCTCTGTCTCTATCTCTGTCTCTGTCTCTGTCTCTCTCTCACTCGCTCGCTCTCTCTCTGTGTCTCTGTCTCTGTCTCTGTCTCTGTCTCTCTCTGTCTCTCTCTCTCTGTCTCTCTCTCTCCCTCTCTCTCTCTCTCTCTCTCTGTGTCTCTCTCTCTCTCCTCAGAATTGAATCCAGTTTTTTT
>NW_004524624.1:7125723-7138994 GCF_000260255.1 Octodon degus | reverse complement strand
CTGAGCTACCTATACACCCCGCCTTTTTTTTTTATTTTGAGATAAAATGTCACAAAGTTGCCCAGGCTGGGCTCAAATTCACAATCCTCCTGCCTCAGCCCACAGAGTACTGGATTTCCAGTTATGCACTGCTACACTCAGCTTGATTTTTCCTTTTTAATGTTGATATTTGTGCTAATCAATTTACTATTATTAAGTTGTTCTTGAATTATTAATATGAAAGGCTGATTTGCCCCATGGTGCTTTTCATGTTACATTTTCTTGTATTTGTAAGGGTTTTCTTAATCTTACACTTTTACTGTGAACTGCTCTCTGTTTCCTATACTTTGTTTAGAATTTTGTATTAATATTTACAAGTGCTATTAGTCCCCAATTTTTTTGTTTGTTTCTGTGTTTGTTGGGTTTTATTAAAGCTATTCTTGCTTGTAAAAAATTGAAAATTATCTTTTAAATTTGGTGTAGATTTTTTAAATAAAATCAAAAGTAACAGTTTATTAATTAACATTTTGCTTTGAAGAATTATAAAATTATAAATTTTATTTTATAATGTATAAAAGCTACTGTGTAATCAGATTCCCTAGATCAGTGACGGTGAACATTTCAGAAGCAAGTACCCAAATTGCAACTCAAAACCCACTTTCTTAGGAATGGCCAAATAGTTCAGCAGATTAAAGCACCTGCAAGCAGGCACAGGGGCCAGTGATTCAATCCCCAGGCCTGCTGTGCCAGCTCTACCCCCAGTATGTACTGAGATAGTGATTGAGACTGGCCATGGTGGCACATGCCTGTAATCCCAGCACTTGGGAGGCTGTAAACAGGTGGATCACTATGAGTCCCATCTAGTAGTGAGACCCTGAACACCCTGTAGACCCTTCCCTAAAATACACACACACAAAAAAACCACTTTCTTATCAAAAAGTGCCCACACTACAATTAAACCTGAATACTAAGGTTTTAAGTTTGAAAAACAGCTCATACATTAATATCTTTTGTCTTAGAAGAAAAATAAATGACATGCATGCTATAGGTTTTACCTCCATTGCTATAGATGTATTTTATGAATTATTTGAGAGTAAATTATAAATATATCCTATCATCACTACATACCTCAGTGTGTATATAAAGCCCATCCCCTTACATAACTATACAGATATCCAAAACAGGAAATTACCATTCTTGGATATGACATAAAAAGCATATGCTATGAAACAAAAAAAATCAAAATTCAAAACCTTACCATATAAAATACACTATTACGAGAATGAAAAAATAATCTGTAGCAGGGGCTGGGGAGATGGCTCAGTAGAATCAGCACTTCCCTGGCAAGCACAAGGGTCTGAGTTCAATCCCCAGTTCCGACAAAAAAATAATAATAATAATCTGTAGCCTGGAAAAAAACTTTTTTGTATGTGTATTAAGTATTTTATTTAAAGGTTTTTAACATGAAAAGGAAGTTACAAAACAATAGAGATTACATTATGAAGACCAAGGTAGTATTCCACATGATAAAAATCAAAACAAAACAAATCTATACTTACACTAACAAAGTATTTGAAATTTAGTCTAGGCTGCCTATACATAAAATGATCTGACCACAAGCTTTTGCAAAGTAAACCATTGCGTAGAGTAGAAAAATGCCAACCATTCTGGCTGTAAACTGCCTAATTCCCTTTTGAGAGAACTTCTGCATAGCCTGAAAACTGTCATGATACTTACAGACTTCAAAAAGACAATTAAAAACATATTTCTAATGCAATTCTGTATAAAATATATAGTAAATCTTACTACTTAAAAGATTTTAAAATGCAAGACCACCCTGAATAAAAGTTAAAACCTAATCCAAGAAAACTGCTTATCATTTGTAGATTATTGTTAGAAAATTTATAGGTCAACCAACACAAAATTAGCAAAGAAGTAGCAGAACTGAACCAGAGCTTAAAACAAATGGACTTAGTGGACATATACAGAGTGTTCTACCCAACCACAGTTCAATATATAGTTTTTTGCAGCTGCACATGGGTCGTTTTATAAAATAGACAACATATTGGTCCATAGGTCATGATATCCCATGCACATTATCTAACCACGGAGCAATGAAACTGGAAATAAATGACGAAAGAAACCAGAAAAAAAGACCCTAAATACATGGAAATTAAACAACACTCTACTCAGCATTAAATGGGTCACAGATAAAATTAAACAAGAAATTCTACAATATCTACAATTCAGTGAAAATTCAAGCAAAATTATTGGAATTTATGGGATGTGATGAAAGCAGTCCTCAGAGGGAAATGTATAGCTGTGAACTCACACTTTAGGAAAACAGAATGGGAACAAAAAAACAACCTAATGTTGCACCTCCAGCATCTAGAAAAGGAAGAGAAAACCAAACCCAGAGCTCAAAGACAAGAAGAAATCATAAAACTTAGAGCAGAAATTAATTCTATTCAGACAAAGACAACAGTTCAAAGAATTAATAAATCAAAAAGCTGGTTTTTTGAAAGATTATATAAAATTAATAAGCTCCTGGCTAATCTCATCAAAAAGATGAAAGAAAAATTCAAATACAAGCAGCAAGGAATGAAAAGGATGTAACTACCACATACCCAGTAGAAATCCATAAGATTATCAATAGCTACTCTGAGAACATTTAGTGGCACAGGATATAAAACACAGAAGAAATGGAAAGATTCCCAGAAAAGTACAAATTACCAAAACTGAATCAACAAGATATAACAACTCTCAAAAGCCCAATAACAGCCAATGAAATAAGAAATGTGATTTTTTTAAAAAACCTACTGACAAAGAAAAGTCCACATCCTGATGGATTCATAGCTGAATTCAACAAAAAATTTGCAGAAGACATAGTCCCTATACTCCTGAAACTCTTCAACGAAATTGAAAAGGAAGCAATCCTCCCTAAATCATTCTTGGAGGCAAGTATTATACTGATACCAAAACCAGGGAAAGACAACTGAAAAACAGAACTACAGGCCAATCTCCCTCATGAACATAGATGCTAAAATCCTAACAAATAGAATACAGCAAATCATCAGGAAGATCATACACCATGACCAGGTAGGATTCATTCCAGTGTTGCAATGATGGTTCAATATTTGAAAATCAACAAATGTAATACACTATATCAATAGAGCCAAACCTAAAAACCACATGATCATCTCAACTGATGCACAAAAGGCTTTTGACAAAGGCCAACACTCATTCATGCTCAAAGTCCTACAGAAAATTGGAATAGATGGAATCTACTTCAATCTAATAAAAGCCATCTGTGACAACCCAATGGCTTACATAATTATAAATGGGGAAAAACTGAAATCTTTTACTCTAGGATCTGCAACAAGACAATGATGTCCTCTATCACCTCTCCTATTCAATATAGTTCTGGAATTATTAGCTACAGCCATTAGAAAACAGAAAGAGATAAAAGGAAGAAGAATAGCTAAAGAAGAAGTTAAACTATCATTATCTGCAGATGACATGATAATTTACTTGAAAGACTCAAAAAAACTCCACCAAGAAGCTACTAGAATTGGTACACAAATTCAGTAGCATAGCAGGATACAAAGTCAATACCCAAAAGTCAGAGCCTTCCTCTACACAGATAACAAACACACTGAGAGGGGAATTATACAAATAATACCTTTTACTATAGCACTGTTGAAAATGAAATATCTTGGAATTCATCTAACTAAAGAAGTCAAAGATCTTTTCAAGGAAAATTGCAGTACTCTGAAAAAAGAGATCATAGATGATTTCAGAAAATGGAAAGATATTCCCTGATCATGGATAGGAAGAACCAACATTGTGAAAATGGCCATACTCCCAAAATTGCTGTACCTATTTAACACAATCCCTATCAAACTACCACCAACCTACCACACAGACATGGAGAAATCATTACTAAAATTTATTTGGAACCAGAGATGACCTAGAATAGCAAAGGCAATCCTGGCCAACAAAGACAAGGCTGGAGGCATTACAATTCCTGACTTGAAATTATACTACAAAGATATAAAATCAGCATGGTACAGGCAATGAAATAGACCTGAGGATCAATGCAATAGATAGGAAGATACAGAAACCTCTATGAACACACTCACCCAACTGATCTTCAAAAAAAGGGACAAACATGCTTACTAGAATAAAGATAGCCTCCTTAACAAATGGTGTTGGAAATACTGGCTCTCTACATGCAAAAAACTAAAACTTGACCCAGTTCTATCACCACGCACTAAGCTAAAGTCAAAGTGGATTAAAGATTTAAACATTAAAACAGAAACACTAAATCTGCTGGAAGAGAAAGTAGGAAGAACTCTTGAAGACTTAGGGGAAGGCAAAGAGTTCATGAACAAAAATCAAATTGCATGGGAAACAGTTCAAAGATTTAACAACTGGGAACTCCTCTTACTGAGAAGTTTTTTCACATCAAAAGAAATTACCAACAAGGTGAAAAGACAACCCACAAATTTGGAAAAAAATCGTGACAAATAAGTACTGAGACAAAGGTCTGCTCTCTAGAATTTATAAAGAACTAAAAAACATTAGGATCCCAAAATTTAAAAACCCAATCCAGAAATGGGCATCTGTCTTAGTTACTTTTTACTTGCTACTGGGGCAAACACAAGACACTCAAATTGAGGGAAGGAAAGGTTTATTTAGCTCACAGTTACTGGAGGGTTCAGTCCATATTCCACTGGCTCCAAGGCAAACGTCAGTAGTTCATGCTGCAGAAAACAATGAAGAGCAAAGGAGGAGCAGCAGCTACGTCATCCATCAAGCCTCTCTCTTCCTCCCACGGTGATAGCGAAGACCAGTGCTCCATGGCAAAGATCAGCGCTCCTCCAAAGTGGCGTGGCTGCCAAGATCAAGCTCCTCTGAAGATTGGGACTTCTCCACAAAAGCAGAACAGGGAGGTAAGAAGTCGGGCAGGGTGGCAGGAAGCCTTTCTCAATTCCTAGGCCCTGCCCACCTGCAGGGTGAGGCCCCCCCGCGCTGCCAGAGCTGATTCAGCCAAGTTGACACAATGTATCAACTAACACAGCATCGGAGATGAACACACACTTCTCAGAGGATGAAATTAAACAAGCGAATAAATATATGCAAAAAATGCTCCACGTCACTAGCCATCTGTGAAACATAAATTAAAACAACACTGAGATACCATCTCAACCCAGAAAGAATGGCTATCATAAAGAAATCAACTAATCAACAAATGTTGGAGAGGCTATGGGGAAAAAGGAACCCTTCTCCACTGTTGGTGGGAATGTAGACTGATGCAAACATTATGGAAATCAGTGTGGAGACTCCTTAAAAAACTAAGACAGAAAATCCCATTCAAACCAGCTATCTATCCCCCTCCTGGGAATTTTCCCAGAGGAATTGAAAACATCATATCATTTTGATATATGTGTACCTATGTTTATAGCAGCACAATTTGTGATAGCCAAATCTTGCAAACAACTAAGATGCCTGTCTCCTGAGGAATGGATGAAAAAGATGTGGTGATGAAAAACAACCAAGATGCCTGTCACCTGAGGAATGGATGAAAAAGTTCGGTGACCAAAAATTAGAGAAAAAGAATGGCTGCGAGGAAAGCAAACATTTTGACCCTAGCCTTTCAAGGTCAGTGAGGACTCAGGACATAGGAGACATGTACTTTAACATCATGTAACTCAGTTGTGCCCCAAATTTTCTGTTCAAGGAGATTATGGGGCCACAGAGGAATGTGATTGATGATGTAGTATGTGCCTAAAGAGAGTCACATGGAGAGAATACATTCTCTCAGGCTTTCTTAGAGAGCAAATTGGTCAAGCAAAGGCCATGACTCATCCACATAGCTGACACTGACAAAGGATCTACAAAGTGTGGTACAGGGTTTTGGGATAAGTCCTGAGGGGACTTGACTGACTGTGTCAGATACAAAATTTACATTTTTTGTTATATAGGTCTCACTTTATCTTGGTCTTAACCATCCAGCAGAAATATGTAGAAATGAGGTATGAAAAGTGAAGCCATGTTAATATGCTGAGCTGTGGAAGGCTCAAGTCATCAGATCCAGACATTGCCAGTGCTGTGGATAACCCACTACTATTGTGAAGTACTGGACTATATTGGAATATTTTGCTGAATTCATGCACCTACAATATTTGGGTGGCCATGGAATACCCATCTCTGATGAAGCTGAACAAAAAAAAAAAAAGCTGATATAAATTAAAGACTATTTTGTATCTGTATATACAAAATAGGATAGATATATAGCTAGTTTCTACTAATTCAATAAGAAGAAAGATCTGTAATAATAGTATTTGGACAGGATATCATGTCTGCATCTTGTGCTATGAATGACTACTACAAAGACAACAATATGCAGTGTACTAATTGTTGTAACTCTCCTACCAACCCTTTTTGAAGCTGTCACATTGCAATTTTTTCTCAATAAAGTTAATTTAAAAAATCCAAATTCAAAAAAAATGAAAATATATAAAATATTTTTGAAGGACAAAAAAGAAATCAAACATAGTGGTTCATTTAAATTTTGTTCAAAAAATGTCCATAATGTTGTAAATTGCTGTTTTTCCAATACTAAAATTGTACTGAAGAAAGCATTTCTCAAAGTGAAGGTCAAGGCCCACATGAATATCTTATGCGGGCTCAGTAATACACATTTTAAACAAGCTTGCTGTACAATTACCCTACATTCTGAAATGCCCTACAGGGAAGCACAACAGCTAAAAGCAAGATCACAAACATATTTCTTGCATGGCAGAATTCTCTACCAGTTTATACTGTGAATGCTATTTTTTTTTTGTTTTAAAACAAATTCCGAGCATTAAAAAAAAATATGCATACCTGGCAAATGAACATGTAACTCTGAACAGTTTCCTTTGATATTTTCTTCACTTTCAAGCTTAGCTCTTACAAGAAAAGACAATATATGAATATAAGCTTTGAGAAAGTTGTATTTCTAGTGAAATGGGGCCTTTAAGATAAAATACATTTTATTAAATTCCTACAAATTGTAAATCATTCTAAACTCAAACTAGACATCTTACCTAAAATTAAATTGGACTGATTGCACCATAGTAACTTATTTAGATGATGATTACTGTTTAAAGTCTTTCACATTTAAAAAAATGGTGCTAAAACAGGAATGCTATATCTGACAACTCTGTCATGAAATGCTACTAACTTTAATAAAAGTTGTTTAAAGAATTCTGCCCTGAAAGAATCCTACCAGGTATTTCATGTGTTATCCTACTAAACAAGCTTAAGAGGATAAACTCTGATATGTGTGTTTTCTGCGGATTTATTCAACATTGATATATTTTGAATTTCCCTGAAGACTGCCTAACCTGGAGCCCAAAAGTACAGGCAATACACTTTAGAGATAAACAAAAATAGTTAAGACATCTTACTTAAAAGCAGTTTTTCCTGGATCATAGATAAAAACCATATACATTTTTTCTTCACTCAATAAAAAGAATGTGTTTACAAGTTTGGTTAATAAGCAATTGCCTCATCATTAAGTGAGATCAAAACTGCAAGTTAATATCAACAACAACAAAAAGTTCAGTATTCTCTATTATAGACTAAGAATCACAACTAAATATAAGAACAAAAAAAGAAATTAAAAGTAGCTTCCAAACAATTAAGAAACAGTTCATTGAATCCAAGATAGCAACAAGTTTTCTGTGCATTAAATGGCAACATAAGCAGAATGCACAGTTGAAAAATAAGGATCAGCCCTATACTTCTTCATATATCAAAGAGGATTGATACACTCAAAACCTGCAAAGTCGTATCTATCAATCTTCCTTACCCTAGAGTGTCTCCATGACAGTTAAGTTGCTCCTGCATGGTGGCCTGTGGCATCCAGATGTAGTCAACCATCTCTTCAGTCTTTCACATAGACTTTCCAATCCTATGGTTCTGAGTATGTGGCCTCATGAAGAGTGGAGGCAGCTCAATGTGCCCTGTTGACCATCTCTGACCTAGTGAGCTCAGGAGGCAGCTGTTACTACATTGTGACACCTGTCACCAAGGTTCCAAATTCTGTTTGGACAGGTTTCTAAGAAAGTGAGGTCCTATTCTTAGGGTTCCATGACTGGAGCCCTCCCTCTAGCACTACCCATGGCCCATCTTTTTCTTCATACTAAATAAATCAGTGCCAATTTAGTCATTTTATGCTTTTTATCTAAGTATCTAGGAATCTTTTGATCTATCAACCATCTGCCTATTAGTTTCATTCTTTGGCATTACTGGAGCTTGTATCCTGTGTTTTATACCCTCAAACTACCTTTTCAGACTCACACTAAGCATCTCCCTAAGCATCTCCCTAAGTCACACAATTGGTCAGGTTGGTCTCTGCCTTGAGATCGTCTTACCTCAGCTAAACAGAGTGTAGGGATCATAGTCACAGTATCTTGCCAGATTCATTGTGCTATTTAGAAACAGTGCATTTATAAAATAGCACACCTGTAGGCATATTATATATAGCAAAAGTTAGAAGTCAGTTAGAAGCCTGTGAATACAGGGTCCTGCAGCCTGTCACATAGTTTGCTTACTGCATTCTCATGGCCTTTACTGGCTAAGCCAAAATGTTTCTCATTAACAATGTGTAGGGGCAAACTGACTGTATCCAACTTGTGTTTTAATAATATGTAATGACTCCAACCTGTTTCAAGGACTTCAAGGACATCATTTTTGGGGAAGACTGACCCAGTCAAACACACTTTCAACTCTACTTACTCTTCTCAGACACTCCCTCCCACAATGTTCCTGCACAATTCTGCCTGACAATATATGACATAATTCTTGTATTCCACGTAGCCAACCATGTAATAACCTGCTACCAGCTTGGCACTTACCACTTGTAAGCCATATTTAAACTGAACTAAAACCTAACTCTAAGCCAATGATTTGAAACTGTTTCCCTTGGCCTGCCAGCTTTAAAAATAAAGAGTTACCCTCTAACTCTTCAGTGCAAAGAGTCTTCCATTTGGTTTGATATTCATTTTCTGCAACAGGAAACATTAGCAATACGAGGCACAGGTGACACCTTCACTTTTAGAGCAATCCATGTGCATTGACATTTTGCATGTGGTGGGCAGAGTGCCAAGGGGTCTTTTCAATTTAAGGAGCCAGTTTCTTTGTAAATACCATGCTGGGGATTTATACATAGAGAGCTGAGAATTTTAGGTTATTTTCCTTTCCTGGATTGAGTCTATCCTCATTTCCAAATACTGAGACTTTCTGGAAAATTTTACAGTAGTTTTCTCTAAGAGATATGAGTGCTTGTTTCAAAGTATAACTTCTGTTCTGAAGTAATGATGTTGGATCCATCACAGGTTGTCACTTTCAGGTGCGCAGAAGTGATTAATTATTCTCTCTTAGAGAGAGACAGAGAGAGACAGAGACAGAGACAGACAGGCAGGCAGAGACACACACAGACACAGAGATAGACAGAGGGACAGAGAGATACATATGTATATACATAGGATAGCTTGTGTAGTGGATTTCTAACTGTTGGTCAGCCTGTTACACCCAGCTGAATTAAACTAGTGTAGTGCTGGGTGCGGGAGGCCCCCTGAGGGTTGTTGCCAGCAGCCTAAGGGGCAGCACAGGAGCAGCTGCTGAACACTGCTAGGGATGCTGTTTGGAGAAGCTGCTGGAGCTGTTGGAAGCTGCTCGTTCTCTTGGGCTGTTCTGCTGGAGGACTGTGTCATGCTGGCTTTCCCGATGAACTGTGGAGGAGCTCTGGTCCTCATCTTGGGCATCTCTTCCTGGCTCTGGAGGGGAAGATGGTGCACTGCTCAGCCTCACGGAGAAGCTTGTCATATCGGCTTTCCTGGTGGGAACTCAGCTTTCCTCATCGCTGGAGGAGCTCAGACCCTCGTTGTTGCTGAGGATGGCTGTAGTCCTTGTTGGGGGAGCTCTGGTGCTTACCTTGAGCATTGCTTCCTGGATCCAGTTAAAATCCCTCAGCCTGCTAGCACAGATCCTTCATCCTGCTGGCATAGCTAGCTGCTTCCTAGCTTCCACCACTGACCTTTGGGCCTTTCCAGCACAGATCCACAAAGCAGACCTGTGTGAGACTTTGTTGTGGGCTCTAGGCCTCTGGTTGAACTTGTGGAGACATTGTTATGAGCTCTAGGATTTCAGCTGGACTCATACAGGGTATTAGGATCCAGGCCCTCCGCATGATTCTTTAGTGTTCAGTGTGTGGGTAGATTTCCTGCATTTCTTGTATATGTTTCTTGGGTGATTCATAATAAAGTATGTCCTGTATTAAAAAAAAAAATTATTCTCTCTTAGCCAGTGAACTTAATACCGAAGTGTAGTATCAAGTATAGTGATGAACTGTTTTTGTCGGGAAATAAGACCTACCTTGAATGACCTAACTGGAACTAGTGGTAACTGATCCTCCCCATGCTGATGGCCCATGTCAGGCAGAAGATTATACCTCACTGTTCTCTTGCTTGATGACTGTTCTGTAATTGCAGCCAAAGTACGAATAAGGGGACTGGGATTGTCATTCTTTTTTTCTGCTTAGGTCTGACTTTCAGGAAAACATAGTAGAGTGAGGCAGGATAACATGCATTTACTGCATGGCAGATATTGTTTGTAAAGCCTAGAAGCCATCACCAAATTGGTAATAAAGAACACACAAATGCAGCATTTCAAACTTTCTGTGTGACCTCTTGGAATCACTTCCTGCTCTCCTATTACTATCAGAACATGTACTTTGTATCCCATGTGAGTAATTTGCCTTTTTCTAGACATGCGGAAGCTATAACCATTCAGCACATAATTTTGTCATTGTTTGAGGTGTTTATCCATCAGTTTAACCACGTTGATGGAAGAGAAATGACACAAAGTGCCTCCTGAACCACCCCCAAAATAAGAGAGCAGAACTGTGGTGGATTAACAAATGGTCAACTTGAAACACCCATTTCAAGTGAGCCAGGGTGGTTCTGGGAGTGGAAGATCCACCTGAGAAAGGCTGCCAACCGCATAAAAGGTGACGTGGAAGGGAATAAGATGCTGTCGATTCTCCTGGAGGAGGTTGTCACTCTTATTTTCCTGATTTGAACTCAGCTGTACTCATCATCAGAATGACTCAGGTTTTCACTGTCACTGAGAATGGCTGAGGTTGTTATCAGGGGATTTCTGGTCCTTATCTTGAGCATTACTTCCTATCTCTAGAGCAGATCCCTCAGTCTGCTGGCACAGACTGTTTACCCAACTCATGCAGACTTTCTAGTTTCTAACACTGAACTTTGGGCCTTCCCAGTGCAGATCCTTGATACGGACTTGCATGAGACATTGTTGCGGCCTCTAGACCCCAGCTGGACATGTGGGGGACTTTATCTGGACTTAGGCAGGATATTGCCATGGGATCCAGGCCCACACAAAATCTTTGGGTTTATAGTGCATGGACAGATCTCTTGCACTCTTCAGCATTTGATTTTTTGGTGAATGTTACAAAATAATTCTATTATCATGTGTCCCATATTAAATGCTTTCCCTTGCAAACTGTGATTGCAAGACCTACGTAGGAGGAGCAGCAGCTCTGCCACAGGAGAGAGCCACTCTGTGATGAAGCAGCAGTGAACCACCCCCAACTTTTGCAATTCTTATATTTGACAAACAACTTGTAGTCAAAATATATGTTTAAAAGTTTACATTATTCAACAGAAGAAACAAGGCTAGGGAGACAGCTCAACAGCTTAAGTGCCTTTCTGGCAAACACAAGGTCCAGAGTTTGAGCCTTGGAACCAAAAAGTAAAGAAGCTAATGACACACAGTAAAGTCTATACTTTAACAATTACCAAAACCTTAATTGCTTCCCCTGTCACCTAGTGTTGTTATGAGAATTAAACAAATTACTTGTAAAGCACTTTTGAAAAAGAAGAAGAAACAAACAACCCAACAAAAACATGGGGGAAAAAATACTTAAACAGGCACTTCTCAAGGCATGGGGTATGAAAAACTATGATGTTAAAATTAAAACATACATTGCCATTAATTCTTCTGAAAATAATCTCCATCACTTTTGATACACTTATCCCATCATCCTCAATATATCCTGAAAAAGTTCTAGGATTCTTCTATGGTGAGTGACTTTAGGTATGCTGTCATGTCTGCCTGGATGTCATGAATAGATCCAAATCATTTACCAGTGCTGGTCATTTTGACTTCTGGAAAGAGTTAGAAGTCTCATGGTGCCACATTTTGAGTTGCATTACAAAGCTACAACAATTTTTAAAAATAGCACATCACTGACACAAAAACAGACATACAGATCAATGAAACAGAATACAGGATACAGAAAAACTCCAAGCATATTCAGCCATCTGATATTTCACAAAAATCAAAACAAGCTAAAGGAAAGATAGCCTTTATAACAAGTGTAATTGGGAAAACTGGTTATCTACATACAGAAGAGTGAATCTAGACCTTTATTTATCGCCCTGTAATAAAATCAAATCAAAATGGATCAAATACCTAGATATTAAAACATAAACTTTGACAACACTGAAAGATACAACTAAAACCACTGAAGACAAAAGCACATGCAAGAACTTTCTAAACAGAAACCCAGTTGTACAAGAAATAACACAATAATCAACAAATGGGATTATGTCAAATTTTAAAGCTTCTGTACTGCAAAAGAAACAACCAATAGAGTGAGGAAACAATCTAAAAAATGAGAAAAAATTTGCCAGCTATACCTTAGACAGTGGACTAATATGGAGAATATATAAAGAACTCAAAAAAGTCAGACCTCAAAAAAATAAAACACCTAATCAAAACAATGGGCAGCTTAAATGAATAGAGATTTCTCAGAAGAAGAAACACAGGCCTCCCCCACCCCACCCGCCGAGTAGGATTTTCTGCCGAGTTCCGGCAGCCCCCAGACCCAGTCCTAGCCAAGGTCCGGTGAGTGTGCGGAGAGCTTCCTGCTACCCTGTGCCAGTGGGACCTGTCCCAACCCAGGCGCAGAGTGGGCCGGACCCTCTCCCAGCCCCTTGGGCCGCCCCCCACCACTCCGCAGTGCCTCCCCCACACCACCCGCAGAGTAGGATTTTCTGCCGAGTTCCGGCAGCCCCCAGACCCAGTTCTAGCCCAGGTCCGGTGAGTGTGCGGAGAGCTTCCTGCTACCCTGCGCAGGCAGGACCAGTCCCAGCCCAGGCGCAGAGTGGGCCGGACCCTCTCCACCCCCTCAGGCCACCCCACACCACTCCGCC
>NW_004524624.1:7113568-7115306 GCF_000260255.1 Octodon degus | reverse complement strand
AATCCTTCTGAACTTTTTGCCTGGGAAATGGCTCAGTAGAATAAGCGCTTGCCTGGCAAGCACAAGGGCCTGAGTTCAATCCCCAGTTCCACCAAAAAAAAAACAAAAAGCAACTGATTTTTTTAAACATCTTTATATATCCAGCCAGCAAATTAAAATGGTTAACAAGAAAAAATACAAATTCAGAGGTCTGATATTGATGTTTAAAAACCACAACTGCTTAAGCCTTTCTATGGATAGGAACATCAATCTCTCAACCGCTCAGCTTCACTCCATTCATCATCTGGCAGGCTCTCTCAGTCGCCTCTGGTGACTCAAACTTAACCACACCGCTCCGGACTTCCCATTCTCAATCTTGAATTTGGCGTACAGCGCACGGCCACATTCGTTGAATTTGTCTTTTAGCATATTCCATGGAAAATCAAATGGGGGATTTCTCACAAATATCTGGCAGACCTTCCTGGCCTCCCCAGGAGCATGACCTCCAGCTCCACCAAAGGAACCTTCAAAGGTTCCTCCAAGGTTTCCACATTCTATCTCATTGGCGTGGTCAAAGCCAGGACCACCACCACCACCTATGGCCAGGCCCGTGAGCTCGATGCCAGCGCCCGGGGCCGGGCCCATGTGGGGCCCATCCGCTCCAGGCTGTTGGCGCCTAAGCCTTCCAGACTCATGCGCTCCAGGTTGCTCAGGCCTATCCGCTCCAGGCCGGAGGCCATGTGATCCATCACGGCGCCCATCCGCTCCAGGCTGGCCCCCTTGCCTGCGGGCACCATGTGCTCCATGCTCAGGTACATGCACTCAATGGCAGGCAGGGCCCATGCGCTCCACACCAGAGTCCTTGCGCTCAATGGTTTGGCCTACACAGTCGATAGGCACAGCCATGCGCGCCAGGCCAAAACTCATGCCGGCACACAGGTCGTCAACTGCGGAGCCGATCCGCTCCGTGGTCTGGCCCATTCGCTCGATGCTGCATGCCATGTGGTCGAGGCCCAGTGGGCCCATGCGCTTGATGCTAGAGCCCATGTGCCCAACAGAGCCCATGTGATCCATTAGCAGGCCCATGTACTCGATCTCAGAGCCCACACGATCCATGCCGCGGCCCAGGCCTGTACCCATGCGCTCCATGCCGGCACTCCCAATGTAGTCAATGCCAGGACCCATCCTCTCAATCCCAGGGACGCTGCCTCCACCTTCACCTCCCCACTGCTTTGCAATGATCTCTCCTCTTTTCAATGCATTACTTAGGATTTCATTTATCCACCCCATGTTCAGCCCAGATACAAACTGTTCCACATTTTCCATGCCACCACTAAAGGGTCCCTTGATGCCTCCTATTTTATTTATGCCAAATCCAATGCCTTCTATTCCCATTCCTGCAGGGCCCACGTTTTGCATTCCGATGCCTTTGTTCAGATGAATGGTGTCAATAGGCTGCCCTCCTGGTCCTAACCCCATGCCAACACCACCAAGTCTATGGGGAAGTTTCTGTGGAAGTTCAGGAGGGGAAAAAAATCTCCCTTTGGTAAGTCTCTCTCATCCATTTTGACGTGCATCAGTCTTACAAATAGCAGCTTACCATTAAACATAGATACAGCTTGCATAGCTTCAATGGACTGTTCAAAAGTCACAGTGCCGGGGGCTGGTGAGATGGCTCAGTGGTCTAAAGCACCTACTTAGAACAAGCTTAGTAAATCACAGGGACCACGGTTCAATCCCCCACATGCCAGCCAGCCCC
>NW_004524624.1:7109982-7113390 GCF_000260255.1 Octodon degus | reverse complement strand
CTGCTCAGACCACCACACCAGCCATACTAAATACTTCCTTCAGCTTCTTCCAGCCAACTTTATAATCCAGATTTGCAACAAATACTGTGCTTCCCAGTCTTGAGGCTGCAATGCATGGATAATCTCATTTGGGATGTTAGGATTATTTAAGATACTGGGTGGGCTATTAATCACTCCTGGGCCACCTGATCCCATGCCCACCCCATCCGTCTAGCCATCATTTTCTGCATTGTTCTCCTGGCTCGTTCATCATCAGGCTCTTCTTTGACTTTCAGTGGTCTTCCACTCAGACTATGCTTGTTTAGAAATTCAGTAGCCTTTTTCATGCTTTCTTCCATCTTGAGTTCAACCATGGCACATCCCCTTGACTTTCCTTCAGGGTCCATTACGAGCTCCATGTATGTTACCTCACCAAATTTTTCTTTAACCAGGTCCTTCAGAGACTGCCACGTTATACCAAAAGGTATGTTCATAATGAAGGCACAGTATCTTTTAGTCAGATTGGCATATGGCTCAAAGTGATTGCCTCCTCTTTTTATATTTTTCTCCTTCCTCTTCTCATTCTGAGTAGGCCATTCTCTTTCACCTTTTGGGCCCGGAGCTCTGTTGCCACTCAGCATGCCAGGAGCGCCGCTTACCTCGGCTGCCTCTTCGACCCCATGAGCTGCCACCATTCTCTCCGCATCTGGGCTTTGTGTTGAGAATGGCATTCTATACTCATGGGTTTATTTTCCAGATAACCTTAATTCCTCAGCTTTTTATGCATGTTTATAAAACATAGTAATATTGGTTTGCATTTGTGACCCAACCTGAATTTGTTTTTTCATTCATCAATGAATGTAGTAATTTCTTGTTACTGCTATGACAAATTGTCACAAATATAATAGCTTAGAACAACACAAATTTATCTTACAGTTCTAAAAGTTAGAAGTCCAGAGTCTCACTGAGCTAAAATTCAGGTGCAAACCCAGCCATGCTCCTTCTGGATGTTCTAAGGACTACTGCCACTCATAACACCAAAGGACATAAGCATCCCAAGTACTGAATTTCTAAAAGATAAAAAATCCTGAAGTCTTAAAATCTTAAAACCTAGGGCCGGGGAGATGGCTCAGTAGAGTAAGTGCTTCTCTGGCAAGCACAAGGGCCTGAGTTCAATCCCTGGTTCCACCAAAAAAAAAAAAAAAAAAAAAAACTTAAAGCCTAATATCTTTAAAAGCAAAATCTGCAAGTGCCAAAATTTTGAAAGCCAAAAATCACAAGTCTCAGGCTACATCAGAAGATGAAAAACTGCACCCTAAAGAAGGAATTAACTACCCAATATAGCAATGCCAAACACATCAACTTAAAAATGTGTCCTATGGAGTGGCAGTGTAGCTCAGTTGTTGTACATGGGCTTTGCACACATAAGGTTTTAGGTTCAATCTGCAATGCACACAAATACACAGGTACACATACACACGTGCATATGTATATAAAATGTCTTTGCAATGTCATTCCTTCCAACTAACCAAACTCCAAGAGATTTTAGTGAATTAAAGCTGCATTGCCTGAGGAAGGTAGAGAAGTTACTGACCAGTTCAACAGCAATTATGCACACAGAATAAAAAACAAACACACATCCACACTGCAGTTCACTGCTACTGTTTCCACCAAGTTTGTGGTCTATTTATGAATGCATGGAATGGATTTGTCCATGTCCAACATGATAGAGAAGCATGACACACAAGATGGGAAAGTGTAATAGTGAATATTCATGTCATTGTATATCAAACAGTAGAATTTCAAAAAATGCGGCACCACACAAAAATGAATGTGAGCATATTGACCAAGGAAAGCCATGATGTAAAAGGAAAACATACATCGTAGTACAAAACTTCAAGCTATAGTTAATGGTGATGAAAGTCAGCCATTTCTTAATGGCTACTCCCCGCAATTGTCATTGTTGTGCAAAATGTTTTTGCATACATATATTGTTGTTTCTTTGTGGTTTTTTTCTCTTTTAACTTTCCTTTAGCATTTTAAATATTAGCATCATTTTTTACAATTTCCTGTGTTCTGTGTTTCTTATCATTTTCAATGTCAGACTTTAAAATAGGCAGTGTGACTTAGAGATTTTTAATACACTGACACATTTCTTGTAAAATTGACTTTGTAAAGGTACACTGACTTTCTGTAAACATTTTGCATGTACATGAAAACATTGAAACCTTCTCGATAAAGAAATGTCTTCTCTGAACATCTGTATTTTGAAAGAAAATTTCTCTAGATCTCAGTTCATTGAACAACTGCCTATGCAGTGAAGACTAATCCTGAGCTGATGTTTGCTCCCTCTCATCAAAAGACCTCAGTAATCTATCACATATTTCAGATGACAACAGTTATAATGCCGGGTACACACAATTACCACCCACAGTGATGTGATTTCCTGCTTACTTATTTCTTTATGAATATAGTCTGTCTGCATATAACTGCTTTATTCATGAAACTATCAATATGCTTCAGTATTTATGCTTGCAAATGTATGTATGTTCTTATTGCCTAATTTATTATGCAAAATTTCCCATTAAGTGTTCTGTTGTGCTAGTCATCAAGTCAATTCCCTTTTCAAAATTTAGAATAAAAATGTCTTTTTTTTACATTTTATGTTATTTTTTTCTTGAATCATAGTTTTGGGAATTTTGATCTTTTGAGATATTAAACTCTCAAGATTTTCTGCCCTTGGGGATTCTGCCCTTAGGATTGTGTCTTTGGGGATTATGGCTCAAATCTATTTCTTTGCCTTTTCCAGCCTTGAGAGACTACTCACATTTTTCCCTTTGTAATCCTCTCCTCTGTCAACAACTTGTCTTATCTTGTTATCTTATTCCTCAGATAACAACCCTCTGACCTCCTCCTGTAGATTCAAATCTCTCTCTGCCTCTTTAGAGAGAGTCCTTGTGATTATATCAATCCCACCCAGATAATCCAGGATGATCTATTTTTTTAAGATTAGCTGATTAGCAACCTCAATACTACCTGTAATCCTTGCTATATAATATAACATAACATGCTTACAGTTTCCAGGAATTAAAACATGGGTATATTTGGAATGGAGGGCTGGAACACATTATTCTTTCTACCACAATAACTTTAGCTCTTTTACCTTTAGAGATATAACCAATACTTTGGTTTGAGTTCTGACAAATAATTATGTTTTCTCTGTTTCATGTTCAGTTTTTCTTACTTTTTCCCAAAAATATTATTTGATGTTTAGGAGGGATTTTATATATTTTTTCCAGTGATTGATTAGAATAAAATATGGAGTATTGGCCTATATTGCATTATTTTGCTGAATTCATGCACCTACAATATTTGAATGGCAATGGAATATCCATCTCTGACAAAACTAAACAAAAAAGGGCTGTATAA
>NW_004524624.1:7108533-7109882 GCF_000260255.1 Octodon degus | reverse complement strand
TATATATATATGGATACATACACAGCTACTTCCTCTTAGTTCAATGAGAAGAAAGATTTGTACTAATAGTGGTTAGACAAGATATCATGTCTCCATCTTGTACTCTGAATAACTACTATGAAGACAAAAATATGCAATGTACTAATTTTTTTGTATTTTAGGGAAGGGTCTACACAGTGTTCAGGGTCTCACTACTAGATGAGACTCCCAGTGACCTGTTTACAGCCTCCCAAAGCTGGGGTTACTGGTGTGAGCCACCACACCCAGTCTCAATTGCTGTCTCAGTACACCCCTGGGGCGGGGGGGGCAGGGGGAGACAGCAGGCCTGTGTATTAATTACTGTAACTGTGCTACTAACCTGTTTTGAGACTGTCTCATTGCTATTTCTTTCTCAATAAAATTAATTTTAAAAAGAATAAAATAATTTCAAATAATCAATTCAATTCAGAGGTTCTCTTTGCCTCACTTGCTACAAAGTCAGAATGCTTCTGGTAAAGGTATCCTAAAAGCAGAAAAAACAACCTTTCCAGCAACTTGATCCAGAACTTCCAGCCTCAAGACCTATGCAAATTAAATTCTGTGCTTTACACCTTTTTAAAAACTGGAGTGTCTCATGTAGATATACAAGTAACCCAATGTGGAAGACTGAATTTCCATTCTCACATTTTCATCCCTTGAAAACACATCACATATTTGAGTGAGATTTTTACTGCTGGCTCAGGAATCAGGAAAGGGGACTCAGCACATAAGTAGGTGACACCCACCGCCCACCCACGCTGCTTTAATGGTGCTTCCTTTCCTTGCTCCCGGCCATCTCCATGGCAGATTGGGAAGAGAGGGAGGACAGAGTGAGCCTTTCCTTCTGTCCTCTACCTAGGAAATGATGTTACTGTCAGTTATGCTTACATAGCAGTGTCAGAACCCTCTACTGAAGGAAAAATAGTGACATTCTTTAAAAAAAGATGGTGAAATTCAAATAAACTTCTTTCAGACACAGTAAATAGTTTATGATGATAGCATATATTCAGGAATCTATGAAAATGTTTTATCTACACCTATCATGAAGTATTTTTATTTTCACAATTATAATCAGTACATGGTTCTCCCTGTGTTTCTCTAGTGAACGACTCTTATGAATGCTTGCAGATGTGGTGGTGCAAGTCTGTAATCCCAGCACTCAGGCTGCAGACACAGGAGGATTGCTATGAGCTTGAAGCTAGCTGAACAATGAGATTCTGTCCCAAAAAGAAATAGACAAAACTATCTTTGCAGATTTTTCCAGTTCCCAGTGAGCCAGAAGTCACAATGAAGATTCATTGCTCTGTGTGTGTGTGTGTGTGTGTGTGTGT
>NW_004524624.1:7096389-7107758 GCF_000260255.1 Octodon degus | reverse complement strand
AATTAAACATGTAGAATACACAACACATACTGACTTTGGTAAAAGTGAACTGAATTTGAGAAAAGAAAGAAAATTTGAAGATAAGCAAACATTTTAGGTGTGGAATACAATTTAACCTAGCAGTTGTTTCAAAACTGTTGTCAGTTCAAGAAATTAGGGCAGATATAGAGAAGTACATTTCTAATATTATAAATTCTGCTGTACTGATTAAATTACTCATTATCAAAGTTAAAAATAATCTTAAATATTTTTCTCATTCAGTATACTTTTCATGATGTTTCAGTGTTATTGATGTGCATTAATATGTCCATTTATTTCAGTGCCTTCTTTTGAATTCAATATTTTGTTAATGATTTAGAACTGCTCTCTTAAGGATGAAATATTTTTCATTAAAAGAACTGTGAAGTAATTTATATTTATGAAATAGTTACTTGTGGATACATTTGTAATTTTTATTTGGCTTAGTGTGAGAATCCACAAATATTTGCTAGGTGCATCTGTTTTCATCAAAACTACCTTCGTTTAATATTAAGAATACAAGGATATGATTTTTTAGGACCAGCTTCTATGACTGTGTATATATTTAAATAATCCCTTGTGTCCTGAGTTGAACTAGTATGAAGATTTGTCAGTGCAGTTTATTTCTTTGTTCTGTCTTCCAGTGTACAAAACATTATGTTTAAAAAAAAGCTCAACATGCTAAATTCTCATATAGATGTGGCTTACACTAAAAAAAAAAGAAATCACATCACACATCTACATCTTTGCGATGGTGAAAGGGGTGCATTTCACCCAACTGCATTTCCCTAGCCTTTGACTTTGGACTTGACCGTGCAATTTTCCCCAACTAGCAGGCTCTTGGTGAACATGCTCTGACCTAGACTATAACCTATGCTTCTCTAGTTATATGCTTCTCTAGCAAGGTTCTCTTGAATCTTGCTTTTCATCATGAAGCAGACCATCAACCCCAGCTACACTGAAGGCATAAAACCAATAAAATGTTCAGTGAGTTTGACCATATTTGTTACACGGTAAAAGCTGACAGTCCCTCCAGCTTCTTCACTTCTCTAGACCTAACCAAACTTGATGAACTTTCTTTTTTTACCACATTTCACTTTGTCCAATTTTCTTACCATCATATTCTTTTTCAATCAAAGGATATAATTTTTTCCCTTCAAAGTGATTCTTCCTACTTCAGGAAGTTTATTTTTTAATCCTATACTTCAGTGAGAAACTCGGCTTTGGCTATCTCCTTTTGCACAGCTCCTGTGAGTGCTTGGCAGGTCTTACATGGTATTCTTCAGTCTGTCTCCTAGCTTCACTGAATAAGGAGTCTGAACTTGTTTTCAGATCTACTTTCTACTTTGGATGCCATACAGAGAGAATAGGGGTGGATATCAAGTTTGCACATCCATTTTCAAATGGAAGTACGTATTGCTTCTAGAATATGAAGTAACAGAGAGTCTCACAACAACATGCTACCATGGAATTAGACAGGCCTGGATTAAATATGAGGTCCATGTCTTAGTCATTTTCCCATTGCTGGGACAAAATATCCAACACCCATGACTTAAAGAGAAGCAGAGCTTTATTTTGGATCAAGATTTAGAGGACTGAGTCCATCATCAGCTAGCCCTAAGACAAGATGGAATGGCAGAAGGGTCCAACAGAAGAAAGCTGCTCCTGTCAGACCAGCCGGGAAGCCGAGAATAGAGAGAAGTTAAAGAGAGAGCTCTACCCTTCCGAATCACGCCCCCTGGTGGCCAGCCTCTTCCAACCACACCCCATCCCCTAACTGTGCCTTCAGCTCTGAATTCTTCAGAGCCATACTAATGAGTATGCACTTCTATGACCCAATCACTTTCCAAAATCCAGCCTCTGAACACATAAGCTTTTTAGGACCACGCTTTAGATCTAAACTATAACAGTCTGCAACTAATTTTTGTGTGGACCTGAAAGACTACATTGACTTTTTTGCACTTCAATTTTCTTTTTTTAATATTAATTTCATTGAGAAAGAAGTAGCAATGAGACAGTTTCAAAACAGGTTAATAGGACAGTGACAATAATTAATCATTGCATTTTGTTGTATTCATAGTAGTTATTCGTAGTACAAGATGCAGACATGATATCATGCCTAAACACTGTTAGTTCAAAACTGCCCATCACCTGAGGAATGGATTAAAAAGATGTGGTATTTTTATACAATGGAATATTACTCAGCTATAAAAAATGATAAACTTGAAGCCTTCATATACAAACGGATGCCACTTAAGGATATACTCATAAGTGAAATAAACCAGACCCTCATGGGTAAATATTATATTGTCTCCTTAGTGTAAGAACTCAAAAAAAAAAAGAAATAAAAACTAAAAGGTATAACAGTTTTCTTAATTTGTAAAAAGAATATGAAGCATTTGTCAAGTTAATTGAAAGAACATTCCAAGATAACTGTGGCTAAGATGTA
Source organism: Octodon degus (assembly GCF_000260255.1). Lineage (NCBI taxonomy): Eukaryota > Metazoa > Chordata > Mammalia > Rodentia > Octodontidae > Octodon > Octodon degus. The sequence goes on along the minus strand of NW_004524624.1, from coordinate 7,105,291 downwards.
GCAAACACTGAGCAGTGTAAATAGTAGGCACACCAAAAAATGAGAATGGAATTATGATATTTCTTTTAACTTTCCATCAGGAAACTTTTTTCTTCTACCTAGAAACTGTTATCAGATCACAGAACATTTTGGGTTTTTTTTTTTGTTTTGGGGTTTTTTATTAATTATATTGATAAACAGCAATGAGACAGTTTCAAAACCAATCATTAGGACATTTTCAATAATTAATACATTGCATATTACTGTCTTCATAGTGGTTATTCATAGTACAAGATGCAGACATGATATCATGTCCAAACATGCCCAGCACAAATCTTTCTTCTCATCAAACCAAGAGAAAGTAGCTGTCTATCTATCCTAATTATCCTCCACATACAGACATAAAATGGTCCTCCATCTGCATCCTCCTCCCTTGTTCAGCTTTGTCAAAGATGGGTATTCCATTGCATTTAAATACCGTAGGTGTGTGAATTCAGCAAAATATTCCGATATTGTCCAGTAGTCCATAATAGTAGTGGGTTATCCATAGGACTGACAATGTCAGAAGTTGTTGGCTTGAGCCTTTTACAGCTCAACATACTAATATGGTTTTACTTTTTATACCTCATTGCTATACTTCTCTGCTGGATCATTAAGACCAAGATAAAGCAAGACCTATAAAACAAAAAAAATGAAACTTTTCTATCTGAAAAGTCTGATCAGCTTTGGTAAGTGTGATTTATGACATCACAGCAGAAGGAACGTTGTGGGATCCAAGGATCATTTAACAAAACAGAACTCCAAAAAGGCTGAGGAGTAGCTAGGCTGTTTTCTTTAATCATAAACCTTTCTTAAAAACTAATTTGGTAACCAATAAGAGCTCCATACTGAAGGCACTCCCCCAACAACTAAAGGACATTCCACTAGGTTTTACATCTTAAAAGTATCACCTCAACACTGTCACATTGAAGATCAACCCTCTAGTGCATAAACTCTTGGGGACAAAACACCTGCAAACTATAGCACCATTCCAGCAACTCTCACTTCCCTCATCAACACACATTTATGGGTAAGTATTATGGAACTCTGGTGGATTTTAGAATCAAAGAAAAATTATTTCTCCTAGATGGGGCTAGAGTGCCCACAGTTAGAGTGCCTGCCTAGTATGCACAAGGCCCTGGGCTCAACCTCCACTGCTAAAAAAGGAAAGAAAACTATAATTTTATGATTGTGTTTCTCCATAGACTGTTGTAATTCATTCATTCCATGAATATGGATTAATAATAAAAGCTGACTAACAGTTGTGATTGTAACATGCAAGCTTTTCTCCAAGCCCTTACCTGCATTCCTCCATCTAGCCCTCACATCTTTGCTTCTACGTGCAAAGCAAAACTCAGATGTAGCAATTTGGGCTACTTTGTGGAGGCCAACAAAGTGGTGGCACCAGGAGTTAATCATAGATTACTCTGATTCTAGAATCAAATTTTTAAACATTAGCTTGAACTGCCTCTCAGAGACATTTCTTGTCCATCCTCTGTGTGCCCTATTAGCAAAAGCTACAAGGGAGGAGTTGGACAGCTTTTTTTCTTGAGTTGCACACTGACAGGTGAAATAAACAAGTAAGTAGACAGACAGTGTCTGCATGGTGGGACAGGCAGGAATATGGCCCAAATAAAGAAGTAATCTGATCAATTCAGAAAGAGTTTGTTAATAGTGCAATGAAGCCAGGACTCTGCTGAACTTAATAGAAAGCCAGTAAAACATGTGCAGATGGGGTCTTTAAAATGGATGTACCTACAACCTGGAAGATAGTCAAACAGCATGAGATAAGAATCCAGCAGATTTGAGTAAAGTGTGCAATAATCTTGGTGAGATATGACACATGCATGGCCTGGGGAGAAACATGCCAATGTCTTGCCCAGAGTGAAAGAAAGAGAAGTGTAAAGTGTTGCTTCAGCATAACCTTCCAGACATGTATTCAGACCAGCAGGAACTGAAGATATCAGTAACACTATACATTAACAAAGTGCCCCATTACACAAGATCCATTTCCCTCTGGATGAGAATAAGCACACTGTTTTCAAGTGCCTCACTGAATTTCCCAGCAAGTGCTTACAGTAATTGGCTAACATCATTCCTTTGTAGGTCCTGGACTGAGGTAAAGGGCGTTGATTTTATTCTTAAAATTCTTTAAAAGTCGTCATTCAAGGACTTTGCTTGAGTGGCCAAGATTGAATTCACCAGCTAGATCTGCAGTGTCTGGCAAGCTCTGGCCAAGGGAAACAAACTACTATTGCCATACCTAACAAAACAGGAAGAAAAGAAATGCCCCTTGTTGAAGGCTCATGACATGCTAGAGGCTTCACTAGGCACTGTATGTTTGACAGGACACATAGTCCTCACCTAGGGAGGTCATTTGGATTTCTGCCTTTCTATCTAGAGGTCAAGTCTCATAACCGCTCCACATTTCAGTTTCTCTTCTGTGAAATGAGCGATTTAACAGATTCTACCTACTTGAGTTGTTGAAAGGTGATATATGTAGAGAGCTTAACATGGATTCTGGCATATAGTAAGAGTTCTATCTCTTTAAGAATTAACCATGATCATTGTCTTTTTAAATCCTTGCACCACTACCTTCATTGTGAGACTAGAATTCTCGTCATTTTCTGGAAGATGAAGACACTGAAGCTCAGAGTAATGAAGTGGCTGTAGTCATTTGATTGGGTGGAAGAATTGAATTCAACCATGGCAGAGTGCAGCTTGTCTCTCTACTGTATTATTTTACCCACAACTTATAGGCATAGTGCCCACACTGAAGATTCAGGATCCAGATGGATAATATCCACAAGGAGAAATACAAAAGGGCCATCAACATAAGACAATACAGACAACAGCCCAACAACCAGATATTCACCATCTTCTGGTCAAATTCTTAGCCTCAAAAAGACAGTGTTCTGCACTCCCACTACCTACTTACCTACTATACCCACCCATCTATCCACATATTCATTCCCTCACACATTCGCAAACATTTATGCAGATAATGCTATTTTCCTTTCCTACTGAGATTGCCATAATCTTCAAAATGATGCCAACTGTAATTGCTGACAAAATTCTGGATTATGAGCAAGATCATAAAAGGACTATATAATATGTCTTACCACAAATATACATTCTTTACATTTAGAATACACAGTGCATTGACCATTTACCTTTTGTATCCAACCTTCTGTCCTAAAGAAGAAAAAAGGCTAATCATGAGATATCTCTCAGTTCTAAAGGCAAAAGACTTGATCTCTAACTGATATATCCAACTTCACTAACATAAGGATGCATATTTTTCTTCATATTCAAATGAAATAATTTGAACTTTCCATCCTACCCTCTATGGTCTAAATGTTATGTCCTCTCAGAATTTATATGTTGAAAACTAGTTGCCAGTGTAAAGGCTTTAACAGGTAGAATCTTTAAGAGGTGATACCAACATTGATATCACTAAATGCATGAAAAGCATTTTACAAAATCTACCAGGCATTCAGGTCCTATTAAATCATAAGGCCTCATAAAATTAGTACTGTTACAGAAAAGACCTGAGAAAACACACAGCAGAAAACCACCACATATGAACAAGGAAATGGGCCTTCTCTAGAGTCAAATCTTCTGGTACCTCAATCACGGACTTTCTGAATCCAGATTATGAGAATTAAATTGCTGTTGTTCATAATATATTTAGTCAATAGTGTTTTATTCTAGCAACCCAAATAGAACCAGGCACTCTGTATCAAAAGAATGGCTTTCCTCACAGGGTAGCTCCAAGTATCTACTGAAGCTGTTGATTAAGTCTAATTAAGGAGGCTAGTGTAGTAGCCATTATCAAAAGGGCAAACATAATAATATCTACTTATCTTCTGCAACTTGGGCTCTCTGACTTTATGATTGATGAGGCCCCACTACTGTGTCTCTGAGGACTCATAACATCAAGGCCATGTTTACCTAAGACGTACATTTCCATCGTTGGTTTTGTACTATTTTATCCAGATGCAGAATGAAGAAAGGAATCATGGAAGAAACACTTTTCCCACGTGCTAATGCTCAATTTTAGTTGCTACACAACACTTCTACCTTCAGTTCTGTCAAGACATGTCATACAAATGTAGTCATTCATGCATCCTCTATTATACAGGGAATCTTTGTTAGAAAAAAATCAGTATTATTCTATGCCTTCTGCCTAAAACTCCCATAAATTCTTGGAGTATCTACATAAATAGGAGAGAAAGAGTATTTGGCCCAATGATCTCATATGACAAGAGTTTATCTCACCATCAGAATCTCAGCTTGGCCTCTGTGAACACTCTTTTGTGGTCTAGCAGAAGTCCTTCCCTTCCCCAGTTTCACCTACTTCCTATTTCATGATGACTGTTAGTACAAATGCCCAATTTATTATCCTATATCTTCCTAACTGTGAAAAATGCACTTTTCCCTCAGTCTGAGACATCCAGTTACCATTCTATGCTCCCCTCCAAATTTTCCTCTATATTTTGTTCTTGGATCCTCTTCTTCCCTAGGAAGCATCACTATGCCATATAGGCTGTGGTGAAAGGGAGAAGCTGTAAGCTATGAAGACATTTTACAGTGTAATTCTGTAACACAGAGCCTTGAAAAAGTACTAAACACTTCAGTTCTCTCCTTCTTTAAACTAATTTTCCATAAAACTGAAACTTCTTTTCTAATTGCCCTTGGCTTCAAATGTCACATTCTTTAGTCCTAACCCATTACTAACTCATTCTTGCCTAGTTCCTCCTACATTTCTTTTGTTCATGTTAAGGATGGGTTTGGTTTTTTTTTACCTGTATAAGTCTTGTTGCCTCCTACACTGATTAATTCAGTTATACTGAAGAACAGGACTAGCTCTTCCTCCCTAAGACTCCAATTAATCAATCATTCCAGAAACTGAGTGATTTGGAGTGATACTATTTAGTGGAAAGAGAATTGCTGTCAGTCCTGAGAAATGGCATTTAATAGCAGAAAAAGCTACAGCAAGTAATTTTAATTTTTTCAAGACTCAGTTCGTTCATCCACAGTACCCTAACTTATAAGATTGAAAGTAACCTCAGGGCTGGCAAGATAGCTCAGCAGTCTAAAGTACCTGCTTAGGCAAGCTTAGGCAAGTACAGGGACTGCAGTTCAATCCCTGGTATCACATACCACACCAGCCCTGACCCCAGGGCAGGCTGAGGGGCCACAGAAAGGAAAGAAAGAAAGAAAGAAAGAAAGAAAGAGAGAGAGAGAGAGAGAGAGAGAGAGAGAGAGAGAGAGAGAGAGAGAAAAGAAACCTATGGCACAAAATCTGATTTACATAAAGTAACAAAATTTCTGGACAGATAGATCTGATTTGGAGGCTGTATGTGTATTAAAATACACAGAATCATCCATAAAACAAGAACAGATATACATTTTTGTCAAGCTTGTTTGGAAATTTCATCACAAAACATACCTAATGACTTTCAATAGAAACCAACAAAGAATGTTCTCAGACTACAATTGAATTAAAGTAGGAGTCATAATGAAAAGTTCCCCTAACTTTTTTAAATTAAAGAGCAAATTTATAAATATTATGTGGGTCAAAGACGAAGTTAAAGTTAAAAAATATTTTAAATGAAAATGTAATGATCAAGCTATATAAAATACAACAAATATTCAAGAGAAATTAATAACATTGAAAAAAATCAATAGCCTAGACTTCAACCTTAGGAAACTAAAAAGCAAAAGAAATTAAAGCCTAAATCCCAAAAAAAGCAATAATGAAAAAGTTTACAGTAAAAATTAACAAAATTGAAAACATGAAAGTAAAAATAAAACCAAAATCTAGCTCTTTGGAAGGATCAACAAAATTAAGTCCAAAAAGGAAGACAAAACACAAGTTACAAAAGCAAAAAAAAAAAGTCTTTGCAATTGATTCCATGCAAGTTAAAAGAATAATGCATAATATGAAAAACTATACCCAAAACTTTCTTAATCTACACAAGAAGAAAGACAGGACCTAGAAAAGCATAAACTACCAAGTTCACTCAAGGAGGAAGGTTCTACCTGAATATATCTGTATCTATGTTTTGAATCAAGACAGTAATGAATAACCTTTCAAAAAAGAAAGCACCAGATCAAAAGAGTTTTACAAATAAATGCTACCAAACATTTAAAAAAAAGAATAGTGCCAGGGCCAGGGAGATGGCTCAGTGGAATATGTGCTTTCCTGGCAAGCGTAAGGGCCTGAGTTCAATCCTCAGTTCCACAAAAACAAACAAACAAACAAACAAACAGAATAATGCCAATTTCCTACAACATCTTTCAGTAAACAAAAACAGAGGAAACAATTCCTAATGCATTCTATAAGACCAGCATTCCTCTAATACCAACAACCAAAAAAAGATATAGAAAAGGAAAACTTTAGGACAATATCTTTCATGAACATAGACATAAAATTATTCAATAAAATATTAGCAAATCAAATCCAACAGTATTTTGAAACATTTTGCATGATGCCTACATAGGATTTATTCCAGAGATGCAAATCTGTTTCAAACTGAAATATTAGTCAATGTAATTAACCATAACAGCAGGCTAAAGAAGGAAAATCAGTGTTGATATTACTAAACACATGAAAAGCATTTTACAAAATCTACCAAGCATTCATGATTTTGAAAACCTTTACAAAGTAGGCATAGAGGAGAACCTTCTCAACTTTGTAAAAGATATTCACAAAAACTTTACACAGATAGCATCACATTCAATCATGAGAGAAGAGATGTTTTATTCCTAAAATGAGAAATAAGGAAAAGATTTTTCATTACACCCATTCAGTCTCCTACTGGAAATTCTAGCTAATGCATTAAGACCAGGAAAGCTAATAGAACACATTCAGATAGGAAAGAAACAAACTGTTTTCCCAGATTGCTTATGTAGCAAATCTCACAACATTTACCAAAAAATTCCTAAAACTAATACTAGTATACAACAAAATTGCAAGAAATATGATCAAAATGAAAAAGTCAACTGCTTTCCTAAAGACCAACAATGAACAACTAAAATTTCAAATGTTTAATTGTTTAAAGTAATACAAGAAGATGAAACACTTTTAAATTTAACAAAATATGTACAGGATCTGTATGTGAAAAACTACAAGACAATAATGAAAAATATCAATTATATAAATAAGTCGAGAGATAGCCTGTGTTCAAACATTTAAAAACTCAGCTTGAGTCTCCAGGACACACGTATTGAGTTTCTGCTCTTACTGGTCCAAACTTTTAAGAGCTTAGGAAGACTCTAAGCGGCCTACAGGACACAGGACAGCTGCTATCTGTGGGCCCAGTACATGCAGGAACAGAGCATTCCTGATGCCATTTAAGAACTTTGGCAGACTCTGGGAAGCCTGCAGGACTCTAGTAAGCTCTGACCTTCCTTAGACCCCAGCACAAAGGCACAGAGATTCTGCCAGTGCCAGTCGAAAATTGTAAGAACTTAGGAGAACTCTGAGTGGTCAGCAAGATGCTGGAGAGAGGCAATCTGTCAGTCTAATGCATGCAGGCATGGAGCTTTCCTGGAGCCACTTATGAACTTTAAATGTAAAATAATAAAATAAAACCTGAGAGGTATAATAGACATAATAAAATGGAAAGAAACTGAACTTAAGGATTAAACAATGAAGATGAGAGAAAGGAGAAGAGATAGGGAAAAATGAAGGGGGAAAAACATGCAAGTATATATGCAGGAGGGCTGAGATGATTCTACTAATAATTTCTATCCTTTTTTAAAAACTAACAGTTAATGTTTAGAATTTTCACCTTGACTAACTCTACGCTAATATCTGTGATCTGAGCAACTATCTTGAGGACAGCAATGTATAACATAAAACACATTGTTGAATATCTCTCATAATGATATCCTAAAACATGTATACTCTTTCTAATGTATCATCAATTATTATACATTCCTTAAAATAAATTTTAAGAACTATAGGGAAAAAATTAAGATTGCTTGGAAACAAGTGTGAATATTCAATTACTTGCCCAATCTTGTATAAGTATATCGTTAATAATCTGAGCAACAGATTTGACAATAGAAATAGATAATATAACAACCATTGTGAATTAGCTACTCCTGTTTTGAAAATCTGAAGCATATGTATAGTTGTATGTAACCTCGTTTCTATTTTTTTCTATTTGTTTTTGCTTTTTTATTAAATAAAAATTTAAAAAAAAGTTGTGAACTGTGGGCAGTCTTGATGCTTCCAGTCTGGTTGATTACTGGAAGCATCAAGAAGGTTAAATCATGGGAGCAAAATGGAATCTCAGTCCTCTAGTCCCACCAGAACAGATCCAGGAGACAAACATATGCAATAACTTAGAAATCACACACCCGAAATCCCTCAAATGATAGTAACTGAAATAAAGAAACAAGTCCATCAAGCTATAGAAGAAATAATATCAGAAATAATCTCTCAGGAACAAAAAGAAAGGATGACAATCATGAACGAATTGCTCACCACAGCTAAAGAAGACAGAGATAGAAAAGTAGAGAACAGAATAATGATGGAAATACTGAATGAACAATACAGGAGAGAAAAAGAATGCATGAAACAGAGTTAAACAGCTATTAAAGAAATTAAGAATTCTATTGCAAGGTGGCAAAACCACCTGAATGAAGCTGAAGATAAACTTTTAGACCTCAAAAACAGTGGTGTAACTAATGAACATAAATTAAAGAATGTTTTAAAGCTAAGAAGAAGGGCCACGCTAGCCATTCGTGAAATGCAAATTAAAACTACATTGAGATATCATCTCACCCCAGAAAGAATGGCTATCATAAAGAAATCACCCAACAACAAATGTTGGAGAGGCTGTGGGGAAAAAGGAACCCTTCTCCA
>NW_004524624.1:7093653-7094543 GCF_000260255.1 Octodon degus | reverse complement strand
GATATGATTTGAAACTGTCTCATTGCTATCTGTTTGTCAATAAAACTTTGGAAAAAAAAAAAAAGAAGAAGAAGAAGGGCCAGGGAGATGCCTCAGTAGAATAAGTGCTTCCCTGGCAAGCGCAAGGGCTTGAGTTCAATCCCCAGTTCCAGAAAAAAAAAACTAACAAGGAACCAAGAAATAAAAATTCAGCAGCTACAAAAGGAAGCAAAGAAAAATAATATAAAATAATAGGTGTCAATGAAGCAGCAGAAGGCAGCACAAATGACATAAAAAGATTATTTGCAGAAGTACTAGCAGAAAATTTTCCAAACATGAGAAAAGAAACTGACATACAGATAAGCAAGTAATATAGAACACCACACACAAAAATTACAATAAGTCTATACCTAGACACATAATAATCAAGATCTCAGAAATTCAGGAAAAGAATACAATATTGAAATCTGGTAGAGAAAAGAAACAGATTACATACAATGGAAAGCCCATCAGAATCATGGCAGATTTCTCAACACAAACATCAAAACAAGAAGAGCTTGGAGTGAAGTATTTCAGGTCCTGAAAGAAAATAACTCCAACCCAGACTGATATATTCTGTAAAGCTATCTATCACATTCAATGGCAAAACAAGATCATTCCACAATAAAGAACAATTGAAGAAATTCATGACCACCAAAACAACCCTGCAAAGATTATTGACAGATATTCTAGAAAGAGGAAGAAGTGATCAGAGTCATGAATAAAAAAAGGAACCACCAAACAGACACAAATGAAGGACAATTTTGTATCTGTATATACAAAATAGTTAGGATAGATAAACAGCTACTTTCTCTTAATTCAATGAGAAGAAAGATTTGTACTAATAGTGTTTGGACAGGATATCATGTCTG